>NC_139997.1:51666788-52147485 GCF_964263955.1 Coregonus lavaretus | reverse complement strand
GACCATTAGACCAGACATGGAGTTACCTCAACCAAAGTCATGAATAATGTATGTATGGGACCCATTATCCTTTGACACTGTGTAAAATGCCAAGGTTCAGTTCACTGCCTCGTAAGGAAACAGAATGGAGGCGTTCCTGGAGTCTCCCGTCAGCACATGGTGTGGTGTGATTTGTGATTTACTATCTTGGCTGTGGAGCTCGGCTGGCACGTCGTCAGTACGAACCCCACCCCTCCCTACTGCTTTAAATGAAGCCATACTGTACTGTAAATCCGTAGCCTTAGTGATGTATCCCCGGCATCTGCACAGCTCACACACCAAACACTGGCTAGTCTTCCCAGACAGTGTGTTGGGGATGGGAGGGAGGGGGTCTGATGCTGATTAGGCAGAGAGAGAGTCTTCTGAGCCATGCAGGTCACCCCACCCTGCCAGGAGCAGGCAGCACACTGTACAGCACCGAGGCAGACAGAATGACAGCATGTATACAGGGTCACTTACAGAATGGCCTCCACCACCTCCACACTACACAGTCCCCCTAATCCATACCATACCACTACCTTCAGGGGTTTTGGATCTGAGTATGTTTCAGATTGATAGTATATAAGCAGATGGTATTGCATAATAATATTCTCAATTTCTCACACAATGCAGCCGGCTAGCCCCTAAGGGGAGAAGCCTGGATATCGTGGCTAGCTAAGGGGTGATGGTTTAGTGACCTAAGGGAAGTGAATGTATCTAACACCAGCCCTAAGAGCATGAGGACGTCATCTCCCTTAAATGATCCCTATATGGTGTCGGATGCATGGTCTAGATGGTCTACTGTGCTGCATAGGTCTCTGGGCTATACTGTGTTGCTGTAAAGACATGCCCACATGCCCCGGGCCTGACTGCAGAGTGTTTGCCTGAACACCCACCCCCATCTGTCCCTGTCCTACCTCAGGCCTCGGTCCTGTCATCACCAATCAGAGCCAGCATCAAAACTGAAGGCTCACTTTCATCATATCTGACTAACCTTCAACATACTCTACTGCTGTACTTATACCAGCATCTGTATGACCACACTGCAAAATATTATGCAGATATATGACTTGCTTTATTACTTCTCAATCATACATCATCATTCGAGATCCTGCCGTAATCATACGGTGTGGCTTTGCTGTTGGAGCAAAGCCAAACCTCTAATGGTCTCACTTAGCTACATACTAAGCTCAGCCCTTCCACTCACAGGCACAGCAATAGGCCCCAAGCAATAGGCTTCATGTCAGATTTCACAAGCAACAGATGTAGGATCTTAATTTGATTACCCTGTTGCAGGAGAAGTTTCCTGCAATGCAGGAAATGTAAAACGTGTAAAGTATTTGAGGTTTAAAAAGGCTTCTGAAGTTTGTAATTTCCAGTTAGAAATTTCCCTTAAGAAAATTATATACGGTAAAACTTAAATTTAACGCCAAGTCTCAAATAGCTGCCTGTCCGTTTTAATAGCCGGGCAACGACACACATTTCAGCAAATAAATGCCTGTTTCAAATAAACGCCGGGTCTAAATGAATTGTTTACGAGGTTACCATGAATTACCATGAATTGTTTACGAGGTTCAATGTTTCATTTGTTAGATTAAATAATTCAGTAATGACTCTAAGAAATTGTGACAATCATCCGTTTTTATCGCCAGTAAGAAACTGCTAGCCATTGGCTGCTAACAGCTGAGAACTACTAGCTAACTGGCAAGCACAAAAATAGTAAATAACTTCGGGAGTACTGAACCCTAGAAATCTGCCGATTCCCCTCTAGTGGCAAAAGTAAGAACTGCTGAAAATGCACAGTCAAAGAGAAGAATACTTATTGTCAAGGAAAAGTTAGATTTTTTTTAAATAGAGGCATACTAAGAAAAAAAGAAACATGACACATTGTGTAAATGATAACACAGCGCAATAAATGATTAATTGATTAAAATGCTGGAAGTGAATGCTGGAATTAAACAATTAACTAGGCAAATGAGCAAAAGCTATGCATTAAGGAAATAAACGCCTGGCTCAAATTGAAGCCCCTCTCTAATAAGTGCCTGTTGTGTTCAGTGATTTAAGCAAATAAACGCCTGGGCTATTAATTGAAATTTTACAGTAAACCCTTACAAAAATGTCCATGAATTATTCTCCACATAATAATTCACATTTTCTGTTGCTGCAGGATTATTTTCCTGCTGTAGCAAACTGGCTCACATATATAGGCTTTTGTCCATCATCTCAATGCTTCTGTGGATTAATCCAGCAGAATAATAATAATAATATTAATAATAATATTGATAAATGACAGAAAGTAAAACGTTTTGGAGGTAATTTTCATTAAAGTTGTGATTTTGTGAACATTCGTGTTTTTATGTGGTGGAACCTTGCTGCGGCTGGAAATGACTGAATGCACTGTTATTTTCATAGAGCAGTGGTCTCCGCTGTGTAAACAATGGTATCTCCAAAGTGATTATAATTATCAGAGAATCAGAATCAGTATGAAACCCCAACCCTCAAATGCATAAATCTGTAGAAATCCCACTGAAAATAATGAGGGAAAAGAAAGACAGTCCGCCATGTTTTTGCAAGACGTTCCTCAACCTTTGTTACAACATAAATATGACAGCACTTAAAAGAGTAAAACGATACTGCAATCTGCGGTGGTTAAACGCTTTGACAGAATTCAGTATTTGCAGTAGTGTTCATATGAGACCAGCCAAAATCCTTGAGGTGTGACTGCACACCATTGGTCTTTGATGGTGGATTTGCAGATGGGTCATGACAGGAATTGTAAAATATTGTTCACGGTTAAACCGCCACCAGTGGAGAGTCCCATCAGTGCAAACACAAGACATTCAGAGCTTACATTTTAGTCATTTAGCAGACGCTCTTATCCAGAGCGACTTACAGTTAGTGAGTGCATACATTATTTGTATTTTTCATACTGGCCTCCCGTGGGAAATGAACCCACAACCCTGGCGTTGCAAACACCATGCTCTACCAACTGAGCTACATCCCTGCCGGCCATTCCCTCCCCTACCCTGGACCAATTGTGCGCCGCTCCATGGGTCTCCCGGTCACGGCCGGCTACGACAGAGCCTGGTTTTGAACCAGGATCTCTAGTGGCACAGCTAGCACTGCGATGCAGTGCCTTAGACCACTGTGCCACTCGGGAGGATAAGGATGGAACCAACTGATATGAAAATCATATACATCTGTGTGCTTACTGTATCACTACAGTACTACTAAAATCCCATTCCATGAAAAAAGTTAAATGGAAATCAGAGAGAAAACAATATACATACTATATCTAAGGACATTTCTCTCATAACAGTATCTTCCTCACTGAATCATTGTGCATTAAAAATGTTCCTGTTAAAATGTTAACTTACTGTAGCCTACACATCATCTGAAATGTATCATTTTGCCTTCAACAGTAACTGAGATGAGTGTGTGTTGTGTACATGGTTTAGTGCTGTCCACTTTGGTCGACATCAAAGCCCCACCTGATCACTTAGGCTGACCTTGACTAGGTCATGTGCCCTAAGGCCTACCCCCGCCTGTCAATCAACCAGGCTGCAGCCAGTTACAGTAAAGGAGAACAAAAAGAGCTTGAATGGGTAGTATGTCTATGTTTGTGTCCCAAATGGCACTTGTTAAAAGGCCTTGGTCAAAAGTAGTGCTTATAGGGAATAGGGTGAGGTTTGGGACACAAGCAGCCTCTATGTAGAGCCCTTCCACAGCATTGGCCTGGTGTGGCACACAGACAGATACTGGGGGGGGGGGGGGGGGGGGAGGGGGTTTGTTGTTGGCATGTTACAGATCACAGGATTTGGTTAATAGTTTAAGATTACACAAAGTGGAACAATCTGAGGATTATGATTTTGAGACATGCTCGTGATAGAATCTCCTCCTGAGGTCAGAAAGGCCGACAGTAACAGCGATTTGCTGCAATTTGACATTGGAAACAACAGATGTAAGTCCTTGTACACAAGATTGAATTTAAATCGAACTTCAGAAATGATGATGAGGTCAAAAGGGATGAACTTGTATCGAGTCATCCTCTTGACCCAGTCCTGGCCCTGGGGACCCAACAGGGTACACATTGTGGCGCAGTGGTCTAAGGCACTGCATCGCAGTGCTAACTGTGCCACTAGAGATCCTGGTTCGAATCCAGGCTCTGTCGCAGCCGGCCGTGACCGGGAGACTCATGGGCGGCGCACAATTGGCCCAGCGTCGTCCAGGGTAGGGGAGGGAATGGCCGGCAGGGATGTAGCTCAGTTGATAGAGCATGGCGTTTGCAACGCCAGGGTTGTGGGTTCGATTCCCACGGGGGGCCAGTATAAAAAAATATGTATTCACTAACTGTAAGTCGCTCTGGATAAGAGCGTCTGCTAAATGACAAAAAAAAATAAAAAATTGTTTTTGCACTAACTAACATACCTGATTACACTAATCAAAGGCTTGATGGTGAGTTGATTAATTGAATCAATTGTGTGCTAGGGGAAAAAAATAAAGTGCATTCCGTTGGGTCGCCAGGGCCTGGATTGGGAAATACTGCTCTTGACCATGTTCCAAGCTGTATCTTATCGTGGCAAGGTCTGTTTTTCCAATTGTCAGTCTACTATAGGCAAACAGGAAGCCGGTATTCAGGTGAAAGTTTTCAGAACACGACTCTTTGATGACATTCATGTCATTGTCATGCTTGTACCCAGAACACTAATACAACTACGGAGCTTCCTAAAGGAAACTGGCCCTTTCACTATTATACAAGACAGAAAACACTAAAGACAGTCTAAAGGAAGGACTGTATGCTGTATCGTGAAGGTTTGTGAAGGTTTTGTCACATTGACCAAATTGAGAAGAGCACACATTACCGTCAGAGAAGCATTTGCAACAGGCCAGTTCTTGAGGACATCTGCAGAGTTTGACTGAGAACAGTGTTGCCGTGTGTTGTTGCTAACAAGGAAAACACAGCAGCCAAAACACACAGAGCCAAGAGGATATTACAGAGGAGTCCATTAACTGAGACCCTTATCTGTGAGGCAGGCGGGCGGGCAGGCAGGCAGGCCGAGACCAATGGAAAGGGAAAGTTATCCTGATGCATGCGAGCCAGTGCCTCTGCTTCCCTCAGCCTTGTTGCCTAGTGACAAAAATATTTACTATTCGCTCAAAAGCACATCATATTAATTTTTTTCTGTGGAAAAGTCAAAACAATAGGACTTTTCAATCTAAATAAGTTGCCTAGCCACCACATCACAGAGGCTGGTCTCCGGCAGCGTGATCTTGTGATAGGCCAAAGCAGCACGGTTTCTATGGCCGCCCAACACTCAAATCTGGTTCTGATTGGGCCTGCCCACAATCTCCTTCCAGAATCGGAAAATGGCCTCATGTCAGAGGCTAGAGCTAGGGAAACAAGGTTAACCGAGGTGGTATTTTGGTAAACTGTCTCTATGCAGGTCACCATGGAGAGTGGATGGCAATAGCTGGGTGGTCACAGCAGGATGTTTTGATTGCAGTCAGGCCCACTTTGCAGGCAGTGTGGGGATGGAGGGGCCCTGTTTTGAGGTGCCATTTAGAAAAAAAAATCTGGGTAAGGCTTGTCAGTCCTGCCCACATATGCAGGTTCCAGCTGGAGGGGATTATTGATGACATGCATGGCACTACAGAGGGCTACTGTGAGGACATGGAAAAAGCATAACCACACCTAGAAATCTGACATGGCCTCTGCTGCTCCCAGACATAGGGAAACAGCTGGAATGTAGGGGGTAGAAATAAATTAGGAAAATCATTCCCAATACAATATATTTCTCAGATTGTCAGGCTATAGCCTACATATAATTACACTGTAATTAACTGTCTATCAATAATTGTTTAAAGGACTTTAGATTCTCCATTATGTCAAGTTGGTGATTTCACAATTTATTTTGGAGTCAGGCACATATTGTACACATTGTACAGTAGGGTAAAGTCATAGGCCTACAAGACGGCTGATATGTAGAATTGATTATTAAGCATAAAATAGTGCCCCCCAGGGCCAGTACAGCCTGGACTGAATAGCAGGTGTATTACCTTTACAGGCCACACAAAGATGTTCAAAGCCCCCACAAAATAAAACATGTAAAAATATACACACAGAAAACATGCACAAACGGTTCCTAAAACATTATCGTGCGTGCTGATGCTTTACATATGAGAGGACCCCTGCAAACCAGCCGGCATCCACCCCCAATCCGTCAGTGATATCGGACGAGACAAAGGGCGTCTCTCCTGGAATAGAACACCACCCAGAGCAGCAACAATGAACACGCAGCCATTTCAGACAGACCCAGAGCTGTGCTGCAGCAACACCAGCAGCAGCATAAATCCCTGCCACCACGTTGCTTGCAACGATTTAAACTCCAACCCCTTTAGGCACAGCACTGCACCGGCGAATTCTATTACATTATGTTCTAGTGATGCGGAATTCGAAATGCCCCATTTTACGGGCGGGTTATCGCATCTGATCACACATGGGCGTGGGAGATACATTTTTTCTCCCTGCACCAGTCCAGACGCTCATATAGCCTACAGCTGGATAAATACATATTTATTTAACAGAATGGGTGTACAACATGGTTTATTATGATACAATAATGAAAACTAATAGACCATATATTTCCTCGATTCACACAGTTATAACTGATTTATTCCTTTGTATTCGTAGTATTTCTTATCATAGGAGGCTGGGTTTTCATAATATTTGGCCCTGTAGGCTACAAAAACGAATCCAAAACGCGATAATGTAGTGTATTATTTATAAAAAATAATGTGATTGCCTACAGCATTTTATCTCTCTTTCCCCAATCGTTCAAGTTGCCACAATTGAGTAAAAAAAGAAAGTTATAACAATAACAGTCCAGTGTGATGATGTAGGTTATTGTATTTATTTTATTATATATCTTGCACATGAGCCACATGCACTGCGCACGGGTACCATGCCATCCTCAACAAAGAAGATGCAAGTTACCTTTAAGAAAACGCCTTGTTCTGTCTCTCCGGCTGTCACTATTGTGGCCAATCATGCCACCTCATTCTCCACTACTTAGCACTGTATTTCATTTCCCACCGGCTATGTTCAATAGACTATCATAATGGAAATGAAAATATTCCACACTGATGAGAAAAGCCTGTATGCATCCGCCCATTAATTGCTATTGCCACAGCCCTGAATAGCGGTTACTTAAAAAAGGAAAGACAAAACCAATGCACTGATTTGCAAAAATCAAGCATGCAAGTTTCAAGAATAATTGAGGCAGATATTACTTTCTACTTACTGTGATCTTTGGAATATTCTTTTTGCCTTGATAAGAATGCCCAGACATGATTGCGACTGAAAACGGATTCCACCTCTGAACAAAGCCTTGAAATATTCCCCTCTGGATGCTTCTGCGGCTACAGCCTGGATGGGAAAATTAGGGAATGGTCGCCTCTCTCTGCAATGTAAAGTGCGCTTCGCAGTGAGCTAGAAAGTCTACTACGGTGGACTCCTCCCTCAATACGGTCTAAAGCTGCAATGCTCAAATCATCCCACAAGAGGACGCTCAAAAGCAGGTGTAGGCGACCACTGTCGGCTGGCTACTTTATAGCTGTGTTGTGTAAACTCACTGGTGTGTTCAACATGCTACGCATGCAGCGCTAACAGATCCCAGCAGGCCTACAATGCAATAGTTAATTCACGGCTGAATTGATCATAAGAACAGGTGCGGCCGTGGATAGCCAATGGGCAGAGCATGTAGTTACCACGCGGTAGAGTGGCGTGGGCCTGACAGGTTAGACTACAGCGGTACTGTACCAAAGGAACTGGAGGAGGATACTACTGAAGCTAAGGATGGAGCAGGCTGTCCTATCCGCTTCACCTTTGTAGTCCTATTTCTAAGCTCATCAAGTGACAAATCCACGTTTTTTTTCTAGTAGGTTGGTCTTTTTACTGTAAAGCAACATATGTCAAGGGATCTTTTTTCCAGCTAAAATAAAGTTGAACGGCTCTCAAATAGGCCTACCATTCTTATTATTTTACTGGGAGTGGTCTAGCCTTCAGACCCCATACAAATCATTATCCATACACAATAGAAGACTTCCTGAGTGTATCCACAATCCACCAATCATGTATGATTTATTGTAAAGGCGATGCATGACTTGGCTATTGTGTTTCTTCAGTATCATGTGGTAACTAGGAAAAATGACAGGGTTGTACAGTACAAATGCACAACAACTCTAGCATTTCCCCCTTTTTCCATTTTTTTTATGGGCTACAAAATACTGAGATGTAGTATTTCAGGGAGAGCTGATATCTGTGTCCATGATCTTGATAATTATTGGGCTAGACTGGTCTGCCTCCTGTTATTATGTAGAAAGAGGGTGAAGCTTGCTGGTTAGTAACAGCTGTCGGCCCCACAGAGCCTGTCACTGTCCACACCCTGCCATGTGTCTCTATTGTCTGGGCCTCAGCAGAGCAGACCCCCTTCCCACACCCCTCCTCTCTCCCACCCACCCCATGCCCTAATGCATCCATAAAGAGGTTCTGTGTTTATAAAACAACACTGTGTGTGTTGGTGCGTGTGCATGTGTACATGCATCTGTATGGTGTATGTACCAATTGATTATCATGGGTTTAAAAGGGTCTATGAGTGATGCTGTGTACATTAGTTCAGTAAATAGTTGTAGAATATAAACAAGAAAACAGAGGAGGAAGTAATTTAGTGAGGAATGATAAGGTGCTCCTAATAGCACACTGTTGACATGTCCTTTCATGGATGTGGACAGACAAGTTATTACTTCAGCATTTTCTATCCCTGGAGAATGCATCAACAAAGCACTTAAAGTTGGCTGAATATTTCCTCTGCAAGCACAGAAGGCACACTGAACGATGCAGATAGAAATGTATGATATTCCCATTAAAATCACAATACAGTAATAGAGAATAATTCTAGTCTTTGATGTTCTGAAAGTAATGCACTAGAGCATATGCTCATAGGCACAGACAGGAAGCTGGGTATCATGTACAGGCCAGCCACAGAGGGGTCTTACAGACAGGAAGCTGGGTATCATGTACAGGCCAGCCACAGAGGGGTATGACAGACAGGAAGCTGGGTATCATGTACAAGCCAGCCACAGAGGGGTCTGACAGACAGGAAGCTGGGTATCATGTACAGGCCAGCCACAGAGGGGTATGACAGACAGGAAGCTGGGTATCATGTACAAGCCAGCCACAGAGGGGTATGATAGACAGGAAGCTGGGTATCATGTACAGGCCAGCCACAGAGGGGTATGACAGACAGGAAGCTGGGTATCATGTACAAGCCAGCCACAGAGGGGTATGATAGACAGGAAGCTGGGTATCATGTACAAGCCAGCCACAGAGGGGTATGACAGACAGGAAGCTGGATATCATGTACAGGCCAGCCACAGAGGGATCTGACAGACAGGAAACTAGGTATCATGTACAAGCCAGCCACAGAGGGGTCTGACAGACACCTTCCACCCTGTGGGCCAAAGGGGATTAAAACCCCTAACCCCTATTCCCCCCCCCCCCCCCCCCCCCCCCCCCCGCCCCCGCCCGACCCACCCGGGGCCAAGCCCCTACCCCATTACCACCATGACAGGAGTTCCATGGATGCTGGGGGAGTGTGGAGAGAAAGGCCATCCCTGGGGCATTACCCTGACGGGCAGAGGACAAAGAGAGAGCCCTCCTCTGGTCTGGCCACCTCCCTGAATCTAAGACAAGACAGGGCACGGAGACTCTCCATCCCTGGTTGTTTGTATGAAGAGGTACTTTCCGTTCCACTGAAGCACAAGCTTTAGTGGTGTTGCTGCACAAATCAACTCTTTTAATGGAGTAGAGGAAGGGGATTAATTCCCAGTGTGCCAAGTTTAGGCGTGTCACAGTAGAAAATAAATCAATTTTTATGAAGATGGGAGCACATAGTTTTACATTCTTAAATAGGCTATCTTAATAAATATTGTATTGTGAGGCTTCATACTCTGGCCTCATGTGGTAGGGCATGATTATAACCTTATAATCAAACATTGATTATATAGAGTACAGCTAGAAGTGCACATTCGTGTGAAACAGAACTTGCATTAGCTAGATGTTTCAGCTGAAGTTCCGTTTGGCATTCGCTTGCATGACAGGACAGAACAGAAAGAAGCTCCCAGGTTTAATTAGACTGACATTAGTTGTCAGTCTGATATGTCACCACCACAAGATTGGAGCACAACAGACTCAGATCAGACGGTCAGATCAGGGCTGCAGCATTGCAGTTCCACATCGGTCCACATGGGGACCAAGGCTGCCATCAGAGTCATGGCTAGATGCAGCTGAATTTTTTTGCATTTAACCTAATTATCCTAACCTGCTACCTTTAATCTCCTAACCTGCTACGAAAAAGTCAATTTTGACCGTAGCTGTATACCATTTAGTCAAAACCGTATATCAGCCCATGATGTCACACCACTAGTCCTCACTGTGATGCCTGGATGGAAATGTCCCCTTGATTTATTACGCAACAAGAGACAATCTGCCATCACAGCACAAACTGACAGAGAGAGAGAGAGAGGACTCAGTTAGTGACCTCGGTTTTGCTTGGTCTGTCTCTTTACTTGCTCTGTGCTTAGTTTGGGTGTGTGTCTAGGATTGACTGGGACAGCTATGGCTATATATTAATCATCCTTGCTCAACCTAATGGATTTTCTCATCTCTGAGCCAAAGGGATTACAGTATAGCAGGGCAGGATACAGTGTCTCAGCCCCAAATGGCACCCTATTCCCTTTGTGGTGCACTATAAAAGGGAATAGGGTGCCATTTGGGACACACACAGTGAATCATCACTTTGTGTTGCCCACAAGCTCAACTGAAATAATTTTCAAATTGAGACATTCAGAAGTTTTATGACAGAACCCGCAAGCCTTAATTAAACCACATTATGATGGTTTAAAGGACAAGTAATGTTATACTGTAATTTCCCACCAATTATATTATAATAAGAATAAAGATGACTTCAGACATAGGATGGATTCATAACTCACATCACCTAGTGAATGGCTCTCTATCTTAACCATCTCAGCTTCCTCCCTCAGCTTGAGACAAAAGAGAGACTGTTGTTTCTTGAAGTATACCAGAAAGTGTCCTTTCTGGCATACCTTCAACATCCATTATAAGAATATGAGCACATATTCCAAAAATAATAGTGAGAAATATTTGAAACATTTCAATGCTTAATAAGTTGTATTCATTGTTCAAATAAACTCTACACTGACAAGTTCTGAAAGATATGTAGTGGAACATATGACGTAAAAAACCCTCACAGAATAATTCCTGTAAAATAACCTACTGGATTCCTTTTAAATGCTTCTTATAACCTGCAAGGTTGATGTATCATAATTCAAATGCATTTGTTTTCATTTGAGACTAACAATTATAACATATATGGCTGATACAAGAACGATAGAACTTGGCAAAATGTGCTTATGTGGGTTTTGATAGGATTGGTGTGAGTTGGCTACAAATCATAAGGATGAGAAATAAAGAGAGTTAGAATGTTTTGTTTATTTCATGAGATTAAAGACTAACTCCAGGCTCAATGTGTGTTGACAACAGGAAAGGGGTTAATTGAGTAAAGCATTTCACATGATCAACTGCTCTGTGTCTCTGTGTGTGTTGCCAGAGTGAAGCAGCCAAAGGATGAATGGGTTCTTATGTCTCCATCAGGTGATCCAGAGCCACAGTCCAATCTAATCAAAAGCAATCATATTTATACTGCAGCCTTCATCAAATTCCAGCATTTATAGCCTTTCATTTTCATTCAGATTGGTTTTATAAAGTGCATGTGGATACTGGGTGTTCAAAGTTCCCTTTACAACTTTGTTAACTTTCCATAAGCCTGTTCAGAGGCAAAATCACACACACACACGCACACGCACACACAGTTGTTCTTCACACACACATATGAAATACTTTATTTGAATCCACAAATCACATTACAGTCGAGAAGGATTCAAACATTTCATAGGTCATGGATATATGGACACTTATGGATACAGAAAGCACCTTCTCCATACCGCAAGGCTGCCCATGACCGCTGACACAGAGCAGTAAGCTACCTCACTAGCTGCTTTGCCTTTGTCCTATGCAGGCCTGCAATCTGAAGGCCACATACTGTCAGCCTACAGTATGTACATGGTCGAGACTCCCAAATACCAGCACAAGTTTACACTCATAACCAAGGCTGTTCAGGTGTGACACACACACAAATATTTTAACAGTACAACATTACCATCATGCAACTTATGTAAAGGGTTGACACATGGAAGATTGTCTACATGGTGTGATGTACAGTTTAAGCTTTATTCATTTAACTGGATAACAAAAAGATAATTTGAGGAAAGCTAAGTAGATTGGCAATTAGTAGTCAATCGCTAAAAAGAGGGAACGAAATGTGATTTAATATTTCGCTTAAACCTGTAATTCATTGGATTGCATATTGTGCTGTACTGATACATGTAGGGTGTCAGACTGCAGCTTCACCTGATCAACTCTGACTCTCTCTTACATCATTCATTATCCGGATGCAATTACAGTGTAGTTGGTATAAACCCAACCAACCCTCTTAGGAAGACACGTTTCTCAAGGAGCCCTTTGATATGAAGAAGAACAATTTGTCACATTTCTGTTGCCATGACACAACATGAATTCATCTGTATGCTCCTCTGAATATAAAGTTGAGTGTCAGCTGCTGTGCATCTTTTGTGTTATATTGTATTTAGATCACTATTATTGAAACTAACAGGTACATTGATTCCTGCAGACATCTGTAGCATGCAAGAATAGAAATTACCTTATCATCAACCAGGTTCTGTAGAACTTCCTTGTCTCTGGTAGATTTTCTCTCTATGCCAGAGTCTTTCATATCGTGCCAAATGACACTTTCTTTACACGGAGACCTCTCACTTGTAGGGCTCCTCGCCTCCTGCGCGGTGTCCGGTTTAGCAGTCCTAGGGGTTCGGTTCCCACGCTGACCGACGCTCAGAGCATCAAAATCAATGGTTTTGCTCTCGTATGCTCCCTCAACGTTGCAAAACATACCTCCGTATTTTTGCCGGGGTACCTGGTCGGCCGTTCCGGGACGGGCGAGATACACCGGTAAGTCATCATTCTCCTCCCTGTTCCAATTCTGCTTATGCTCGGCCATAGTGCGCTGTAGTGAGAGGAAAGAGAGCGAAAGTAGTCCTGAAACTGTTCTAGTGTGTAGCTGCACAGGGCAGGAGGAGGCAGGGGGAGTAGGCTATAGTCTCCAATGCACTGGGCAGGAGGAGGTAGGGGGAGTAGGTTAGAGTCTCCAAACCAGAGGTGGCAGTGCTGCCCTGGGTCTCATCAAAACAAAGTGATACCTGCAGCAGGAGCTTTTTTTTTACCCCCTTCAGCAGTTCAGTCACACATTTTAGATGTTAGTTTACCACAGATGCACCAAACATCTTCAATGCATCATCTAGTAAAATAACTGCACCTGATATGGTTATAGTCCAGGCAACTGTCATCTCCTCTAAATAGGCCTATATTGAATATCTTAAGACAAAATATGTTACTTTTTATATAAAAACCAAAACTGATTACTGGGTATTATTTTGTAAGGGAGTAGCCTACGATAAACTATTTATTCATGTACACTTTTTCAGGCCAGGGTTGTTGCCACAGGTGCACGTGTTTTGGCCACACCCATCTTCGGCGCTGTCCTTTCAGCACCATGCATGCTCCCAGGCAAATAGCACCTGTGGTTGTCGTCGCTCATATCTAGGTTAACTATGCATGGCGGTTCAACGTTCAAACACACAATTTCCCTCCACCCCGAAGAAAGGCGCTATATCTTTAAGCTTCGTCTGAGCCTGCAGATGACAGCGTCACTGTTCTCAGACACTGGCCTGATTACTTAGCAGAAATTAGACAGACAGGGGCCTGCAGGAAGACAGATTCTAGCACGTCTCAAAGTGACAAAGTGCTGAGTGCTGAGATAAGCACAGGCACCAACTGAAGGATCCGCTTCAACTGGCTAAGTAGAAACACATAACCACTCAACTGTTTTAACAAATAAACGGTCATATTCTCTGACGGTAATATTCCCTGACACTCTCCACAGCCAGAAGCCACACAGCAGTTTCTCACAAGGTCTGTTTGGGTGCCTTCAATTGGAATTGACCTACTTAGAAATAAATGTACTTAGCCAACACAAAAATACGTTCTGCTGGATACAGTGACGCCATGCCTAGCTGTATACTTGCATCCTCAAGTGCAACCTGGTCTCAGAGCATTCCATAGTATTCTGTATGTAAATCCAAGACACTCCATTTAGTATGATATGTTAAGTTTAGTATGTTATGTATTCATTTGTGGAAGTCCATCAACCATTTCGTACGATATGTTACAAATTAGCTACATTTGTGTTACAAATTCTAGCTAGGTAGCTAATGTTAGCTAAAATTTTAGCAGAAGCTCTTATCCAGAGCAACTTACAGGAACAATTAGGGTTAAATGCCTAGCTCATCAACAGACTTTGCACCTAGTTGGCGTGGGGATTCGAACCAGCAACCTTTCGGTTACTGGCCCAACACTCTTAACAGCTAGGCTACCTGCCACCCTAACAGTAGCTTTTTCCTTGACACCCAAAAGTACTCGTTACATTTTGAATGCTTAGCAGGACAGGAAAATAGTCAAATTCACGCACTTATCAACCAAACATCCCTGGTCATCCCAACTGCCTCTGATTTGGCGGACTCACTAAACACACATGCTTCGTTTGTGTGTTGGTGTGTGCCCCTGGCTTTCCGTAAATAAAAATAAAATAAAAAATTGTGCCATCTGGTTTGCTTAATATAAGGAATTTGAAATGATTTATATTTTTACTTTTACTTTTGATACTTAAGTACATTTTAGCAATTACATTTACTTTTGATACTTAAGTATATTTTAAACCAAATACTTTTAGACTTTTACTCAAGTAGAATTTTACTGGGTGACTTTGACTTGAGTTATTTTCTATTAAGGTATCTTTACTTTTACTGAAGTATGACAGTTGGGTACTTTTTCCACCACTGCTGTTAATTAAAATGCATTCCAGGTGACTACCTCAATAAGCTGGTTGAGAGAATGCCAAGAGTGTGCAAAGCTGTCATCAAGGCAAATATATTTGTATTTGTTTAACACTTTTATGGTTACTACATGATTCCATATGTGATATTTCAGAGTTTATGTCTTCACTATTATTCTACAACTGAGAAAATAGTAAAAATTCAAACCCTGGAATGAGTAGGTGTGTCCAAACTTTTGACTAGTACTGTACATCAGTGTTGCTAAACCTACACTTGGCAACCAACTATAGGGTATAGTTGATTAACTTTGGTTTGGTTACAACTCAATGCAGATGATACCTAAATGTAATAGTCAGTAGAGGTTTTTCTCAGTCCCAATAGAAATGACACGTGGCTGTGCGGAGGGAGTCGCATCACAGTGCCAAAACAAGGGTGTATGAGTGGAGAGAGAACTCTGGGTCACCCTGGTCCTAGCACAGTGAGATCAAACAGGCTGTGAAATTGCACCCTATTCCCTATATAGTGCACTACTTTTGACCAGAGCCCTATGGGGCACTATATAGGGAATAGGGTGCCATTTTGTGTTGCTTAGACATACTGTGCACAGTCACCACTCTCATGACATGAGAATGCTAAACAGAGAGCACATGACAACAGAGATGAGATGCTTCAATGCCTTGGATAATTTCCATCCTTTAAACTAAATCTGACGTGTTTTTTTCTTATTCAGCTTCTAAATGCACCACAGTATGTTCCTCAGCTCAGTTGCAAATTTGCCCACAATTCTCGGCAGTCTATTGTCAAACATTCTTAAAAATACAACAATCCCTTGTCACAGATTACATTTAGCACACCGACATGTAAGAGCAACACCGTTTTTCTGTCACAAGCATGTGATTAAGGAATGAAGCTTCTAGAGATTGCAAAAATACACTTATCCTCCTGTTCTGACCGCTAACTATTTTCTCTCCTACAGCCTCAGCCTGGGAGCCTGATGTCTGGGGCAGACTGCTACACTAAGTATTAGGTCATTCTGTTTCTGGGAGTTATAGTATAGTTGGTGTGATGTCATGGCTGTAGTGCTAACAGATCTAAATAAATGGTGCTGGACATTACGGGTACGTCAGAATGAATGACAAGAATAGTTCTGTAGTGATTATGTGGAGTACAGATAGCCCTGAAGCATATAGGATGCTGAAGGCCCATTACAATGTGTAAGCCAAATAATAAATATTCCCCTCTGATGATTTATTCAGATGATTTATCCGATTTTCCCACATGAATCATGAGATCACTTTTTGTCATTTGGACTTCTAGTAGAAAATATGTATGGATTAAGTATTTGAACGTTATACCTTTAAGCCAACACAGCCCTGCAACATGCAGAATTCCATTTGGCACTTATTCAAGGACACAGCGATGGCTACAGGATGCTATTATATACTTAGTGAGGCTTAAAGCATGAACATAGGAGCATAGGGAGGGTTATCAGCCATCATACTATTACAAATGGATGAGGGGCTTTGAAATGAATGCCCCTAAAAAGATAACAGGTCTCATGTCTCCAGGGCCGTAAGTGCATACTCAGTCAGGCATGGTACAACAATCCCTGATAATGCTTAGACACAATACACAGTCAATCCTCTTCATGCCAGTTACATTAACGTTTTTGTCATTCAGCAGACGCTCTTCTCCAGAGCGACTTACAGTTGGTGAGATAACCACATATCACAGTAGTAGTAAGTACAATTTTCCTCAATAAAGAATTTATCAGCAAAGTTAATGCTAGTAGTGAAAGACAAGTGCCATTTAAAAATATATATATATTCAAAGAGGTAGGGTTTCAGAAGCTTTCGGAAGATGGGCTGGAACTCTGATGTCATAGCTTCAGGGGAAGCTGGTTCCACCATTGGGGTGCCAGGACAGAGAAGAGCTTTGACTGGGCTGAGCGGGAGCTGACCTCCCGTAGTGGTGGGACGGCCAAGAGACTAGAGGTGGCAGAACAGAGTGCTCGGGTTAGGATGTAGGGTTTGAGCATAGCCTGAAGGTAGGGAGGGGCAGTTCCCCTTGCTGCTCCGTAGGCAATCACCTTGGTCTTGCAGTGGATGCGAGCTTCGACTGGAAGCCAGTGGAGTTTGCGGAGGAGCAGGATGACATGGGAGAACATGGGAAGGTTGAACACCAGGCGGGCTGCAGTGTTCTGGATAGGTTGCAGGGGTACGATGGCACAAGCGGGGAGCTCAGCCAACAGAGAGTTGCTGTGGTCCAGATGGGAAATTACAAGAGCCTGGATTAAGACCTGCGCCACTTCCTGTGTGAGGAAAGGTCATACTCTACGGATGTTGTAGAGCATGAACCTGCAGGAGCGAGTCACTGCTTTGATGTTTGCAGAGAACGACATGGTGTTGTCCAGGGTCCCGCCAAGTTTCTTTGCACTCTGGGAGGGGGACACCATGCAGTTGTCCACTGTGATGGAGAGGTATTGGAGCGGGCAGGCCTTCCCTGGGAGGAAGAGCATGTCCATCTTGTCGAGGTTGAGCTTGAGGTGGTGGGCCGACATCCAAGCTGAGATGTCTGCCAGGCACGCAGAGATGAATGTCGCCACAACGGTGTCAGAAAAGGGGAATGAGAAAAGTAGTTGAGTGTCATCCGCATAGCAGTGATAGGACAGACCATGTCAGGATATGACAGAGCGGAGTGACTTAGTGTAGAGAGAAAAAAGGAGAGCGCCTAGAACCGTGCCCTGGGGGACACCAGTAGGGCAGACACAGATCACATAAGGCCTCAAGGTACTAAAGCATATTTGGGTGAATAGGTCTTATGGAGAAACCTCTACACTTAGAAAACAAACAAGTAACAAATACTCATTACTGGGGTCGTTCCACAAAATGAGTGCCTTTTGCGTGCCTTTAATATTTTGAGTAGAAATTGTAAACCAATATTGACATTTAAAAGCCTGTTATATTCAATGAAGTCTCCTTTAACATAGACCACATGAAGAATTCAATAAATCCAAATTTATATATGAATAAAGTGTCCCTCCGTGCATTAGGAACACCTGCTCTTTCCATGACAGACTGACCAGGTGAATCCAAGTGAAAGCTATGATCCCTTATTGATGTCACTTGTTAAATCCACTTCAATCAATGTAGATGAAGGGGAGGCGACAGGTTAAAGAAGGATTTTTAAGCCTAGAGACAATTGAGACATGGATTGTGTATGTGTGCCATTCAGAGAGTGAATGGGCAAGACAAAATATTTAAGTGCCTTTGAACAGGGTATGGTAGTAGGTGCCAGGAGCACCGGTTTGAGTGTGTCAAGAACTGCAATGCTGCTGGGTTTTCCATGATCAACAGTTTCCCGTGTGTATCAAGAATGGTCCACCACCCAAAGGACATCCAGCCAACTTTACACAACTGTGGGAAGCGTTAGAGTCAACATGGGCCAGCATCCCTGTGGAACGATTTCGACACCATGTAGAGTCCATACGCCGACGAATTGAGGCTGTTCTGAGGGCAAAAGGGGGTGTAACTCAATATTAGCAAAGTGTTCCTAATGTTTAGTACACTCAGCATATATTTCCACAGTATGAGGTTAATGAGAATAATACTGTGATGTTGTGAAAATAACCTTTTAGTGTAAGAGCTGTTTGAAAATAAAACTTCAGCCTGTTTTGGTGAGATGGAGTTTTGGCCTGCCTGCTGACATCACCAGGCGGTAAAATAGTTAATAGACCAATAAGAAAGAGAGTTACAACCTCTCTGCCAATAGCTAGTTTTCAGTTTTCCCCTCCCCACTCAGACCACTCCCAGACTGTCCTAGCAACATTTTTGCTTGAGAAATTGCTCTTGCTAGAAAGTACTCAGACCCCTTTACTTTTTCCACATTTTGTTAGGTTACAGCCTTATTCTAAAATTGATTAAATTGTTTTTTTCCCTCATCATTCTACACACAATAACCCATAATGACAAAGCAAAAATAGTTTTTTTATAAATGTTTGCTAATTTATAACAAATAAATAAAAAATGGAAATATAACATTTACATAAGTATTCAGACCCTTTACTCAGTAGATTGTTGAAGCACCTTTGGCAGCTATTACAGCCTCGAGTCTTCTTGGGTATCACGGTACAGATTTGGCACACCTGTATTTGGGGAGTGTCTCCCATTATTCTCCCAGGTTGGATGGGGAGCATTGCTGCACAGCTATTTTCAGGTCTCTCCAGAGATGTTTGATCAGGTTCAAGTCCGGGTTCTGGCTGGGCCACTCAAGGACATTCAGAAACTTGTCCCGAAGCCACTCCTGCATTGTCTTGGCTGTGTGCTTAGGTCGTTGTCCTATTGGAAGGTGAACCTTCGCCCCAGTCTGAGGTCCTGAGCGCTCTGGAGCAGGTTTTCATCAAGGACCTCTCTGTACTTTGCGCCGTTCATCTTTGCCTCAATCCCGACTAGTCTCCCAGTCCCTCCCGCTGAAAAACACTCCCACAGCATGATGCTGCCACCACCATGCTTCACCGTATCGATGGTACCAGGTTTCCTCCAGATGTGACGCTTGGCATTCAGGCCAAAGAGTTTAATCTTGGTTTCATCAGACCAGAGAATCTTGTTTCTCATGATCTGAGTCTTTAGGTGCCTTTTGGCAAACTCGAAGCGGGCTGTCATGTGCCTTTTACTGAGGAGTGGCTTCCGTCTGGCCACTCTACCATAAAGGCCTGATTAGTAGAGTGCTGCAGAGATGGTTGTCCTTCTGGAAGGTTCTCCCATCTCCACAGAGGAACTCTGGAGCGCTGTCAGAGTGACCATCAGGTTCTTAGTCACCTCCCTGACCAAGGCCCTTCTCCCCCGATTGCTCAGTTTGGCTGGGCGGACATCTCTAGGAAGAGTCTTGGTGGTTCCAAACTTCTTCCATACAAGAATGATGGAGGCCACTGTGTTCTTGGCGACCTTCAATGCTGCAGACATTTTTTGGTACCCTTCCCCAGATCTGTGCCTGAACACAATCCTGTCTTGGAGCTCTACGGTCAATTCCTTCGACCTAATTGCTTGGTTTTTGCTCTGACATGCACTGTCAACTGTGGGACCTTATATAGACAGGTGTGTGCCTTTCCAAATCATGTCAAATCAATTGAATTTACCACAGGTGGACTCCAATCAAGTTGTAGAAACAGTTCAAGGATGATCAATGGAAAGAGGATGCACCTGAGCTCAATTTCGAGTCTCATAGCAAAGGGTCTGAATACTTCTGTAAATAAGGTATTTCAGTTTTTTAAATCTCTAAAAACCTGTTTTTGCTTTGTCATTATGGGGTATTGTGTGTAGATTACTGAGGATTTTTATTTATTTAATCAATTTTAGAATGAGGCTGTAACATAACAACATGTGGTAAATGTCAAGGGGTCTGAATACTGTCTGAAGGCACTGTATGTACAAAAGTATGTGGACAGCCCTTCAAATTAGTGGATTCAGCTATTTCAGCCACACCCGTTGCTGGCAGGTGTATATAATCGAGCAGACAGCTATGCAATCTCCATAGACAAACATTGGCAGTAGAATGGCCTTATTGAACAGCTGAGTGACTTTCAACGTGGCACCGTCATAGGATGCCACCTTTCCAACAAGCAGTTCGTCAATTTTCTGCACTGCTAGAGCTGCCCCGGTCAACTGTAAGCGCTGTTATTGTGAAGTGGAAACGTCTAGGAGCAACAACGGCTTAGCCACGAAGTGGTAGGCCACACAAGCTCACAGAACGGGACCGGCAAGTGCTGAAGCATGTAGCGCGTAAATATCGTCTGTCCTCGGTTGCAACACTCACTACCGAGTTCCAAATTGCCTCTGGAAGCAACGTCAGCACATAACTTTTCGTCAGGAGCCTCATGAAATGGGTTTCCATGGCCGAGCAGCCGCACACAAGCCTAAGATCATCATGCACAAAGCCAAGCGTTGGCTGGAGTGGTGTAAAACTTGCCACCATTGGACTCTGGAGCAGTGGAAACGCGTTCTCTGGAGTGATGAATCACATTTCACCATCTGGCAGTCCGACAGACGAATCTGGGTTCGGCGGATGCCAGGAGAATGCTACCTGCCCCAATGCGTAGTGCCAACTGTAAAGTTTGGTGGAGAAATAATGGTCTGGGGCTGTTTTTCATTGTTCAGGCTAGGCCCCTTAGTTCCAGTGAAGGGAAATCTTAACGCTACCACATACAATGACATTCAAGACGATTTTGTGATTCCAACTTTGTGGCAACAGTTTGCGGAAGGCCCTTTCCTGTTTCAGCATGATAATGCCCCCATTCACAAAGCGAGGTCCATACAGAAATGGTTTGTCGAGATCGGTGTGGAAGAACTTGACTGGCCTGCAGAACCCTGACCTCAACTCCATTGAACACCTTTTGGATTAATTGGAATGGTGACTGCGAGCCAGGCCTAATTGCCCAACATCAGTGCACGACCTCACTAATGCTCTTGTGGCTGAATGGAAGCAAGTTCCCGCAGCAATGTTCTAACATCTAGTGGAAAGCCTTCCCAGAACAGTGGAAGCTGTTATAGCAGCAAAGGGGGGACCAACTCCATATTAATGCCCATGATTTTGGAATGAGATGTTTGACAATCAAGTGTCCACATACTTTTGGTCATGTTGTGTATTGTTGTCACAGTAAGGTACCCAGAAATGATTTGATATTGAGATCAAAACTGCTGCATGGGGCATTTAACAATGTTTTTCATTTAAGATGAAATCGTCAACCCTCTTATGGTTTACCCTGTTACTTTATTTGGCACTTAATAGGCACTTACCACAGTCATTTTTTTATTTTATTGAACCTCTTGAGATGGGAAAACTAGTTTTTTATGATGTTGAACATAATGCTCTTTATGACAGGATGTTTTTTCACAAAGTTACACATCTCAAAAGTCACCAAATTGGTAGAATAACCCACTGCAGGATAACATGGGTGTTTGATTATTTTTGTCCAAGAAATCATTTAAATAGGACACACACTTTACAGGAGTGCTTCAAAGTGCGTATTCATCAGTTTCTCCCATCATATTTGACTCTCAACTCCTCCCTCACCTGAAGGATTGGCTGGGGTGGGGATGTCTGATGGATTTGCTGACACACAATCATAGCCTGGGTGGAGAACAATAAATACAGAGGCCATTCATTCATAGTGATGCTGCAGAGAGATGAGGCCAGCTGCATCCGTTTGTAATGGCAGAGCCTGCAGAGCTGCTGGAACAGAAATCAAGTTAGAATAATGGTAATTACATAAGAGACTCCCAGACACTGTTCTGGTAGAAAACCAGGAGTTCAGTCTGATCTGGAGATGACCTTTCTATAAAGCACATCCTTGTTCATTCCTAGCATGAGGTGCAGCTCAGTATTAGGGATTCTATGCTTGAAAGTTGTATATTTTTGCAGAGCAAGCAGAGCTGACAAATACTCATATTTCTATTCACACACAGCAATATGTCACCTGGGATTTCTGCAGAATTAAGCCATGCTATTGTTTCCCTTCTGTCACTAATTTTGTCTCAGGAAGATACAGTACAGTCGTGGCCAAAGTTTTGAGAATGACACAAATATTAATTTTCACAAAGTCTGCTGCCTCAGTTTTGATGATGGCAATTTGCATATACTCCAGAATGTTATGAAGAGTGATCAAATTAATTGCAATTAATTGCAAAGTCCCTCTTTGCCATGAAAATGAACTTAATCCCCAAAAAACATTTCCACTTCATTTCAGCCCTGCCACAAAATGACCAGCTGACATCATGTCAGTGATTCTCTCGTTAACACAGGTGAGAGTGTTGACGAGGACAAGGCTGGAGAACACTCTGTCATGCTGATTGAGTTAGAATAATAGACTGGAAGCTTTAAAAGGAGGGTGGTGCTTGAAATCATTGTTCTTCCTCTGTTAACCACGGTTACCTGCAAGGAAACACGTGCCGTCATCATTGCTTTGCACAAAAAGGGCTTCACAGGCAAGGATATTGCTGCTAGTAAGATTGCACCTAAATCAACCATTTATCGGATCATCAAGAACTTCAAGGAGAGAGGTTCACTTGTTGTGAAGAAGGCTTCAGGGTGCCCAAGAAAGTCCAGCAAGCGCCAGGACCGTCTCCTAATTTTGATTCAGCTGCGGGATCGGGGCACCACCAGTGCAGAGCTTGCTCAGGAATGGCAGCAGGCAGGTGTGAGTGCATCTGCACGCACAGTGAGGCGAAGACTTTTGGAGGATGGCCTGGTGTCAAGAAGGGAAGCGAGGAAGCCACTTCTCTCCAGGAAAAAAATATATTCTGCAAAAGGTATAGGGATTGGACTGCTGAGGACTGGGGTAAAGTCATTTTCTCTGATGAATCCCCTTTCCGATTGTTTGGGGCATCCGGAAAAAAAGACAAGGTGAGCGCTACCATCAGTCCTGTGTCATGCCAACAGTAAAGCATCCTGAGACCATTCATGTGCAGGGTTGCTTCTCAGCCAAGGGAGTGGGCCATGAATAAAGAATGGTACTAACACATCCTCCGAGAGCAACTTCTCCCAACCATCCAAGAACAGTTTGGTGATGAACAATGGCTTTTCCAGCATGATGGAGCACCTTGCCATAAGGCAAAAGTGATAACTAAGTGGCTCGGGGAACAAAACATCTAAATGTTGGGTCCATGGCCAGGAAACTCCCCAGACCTTATTCCCATTGAGAACTTGTGGTCAATCCTCAAGAGGCGGGTGGACAAACAAAAACCCACAAAT
This sequence comes from Coregonus lavaretus, assembly GCF_964263955.1. NCBI lineage: Eukaryota > Metazoa > Chordata > Actinopteri > Salmoniformes > Salmonidae > Coregonus > Coregonus lavaretus. Next base: position 52,123,617 of record NC_139997.1, on the reverse strand, counting down.
TCTGACAAACTCCAAACATTGATTATACAAGAATGGGATGCCATCAGTCAGGATGTGGCTCAGAAGTTAATTGACAGCATGCCAGAGCGGATTGTAGAGGTCTTGAAAAAGAAGGGTCAACACTGCAAATATTAACTCTTTGCATAAACTTAATGTAATTGTCAATAAAAGCCTTTGACACTTATGGAATGCGTGTAATTATACTTCAGTATACCATAGTAACATCTGACAAAAATATCTAAAAACACTGAAGCAGCAAACTTTGTGAAGACCAATACTTGTGTCATTCTCAAAACTTTTGACCACGACTGTATATTTGTGGCCGGAAATATTGTTTAAATTTTTTTTTTACAACTATACCAGCTCTGTCTCTGTGAATGACCTTTCTTTTATTGAGAGTACATGGTGAAAGGTGGATAGAGAGAGAGAGATGAAAGTCTATTTATGGCAGATAGCCTCTGGCAGAGGTGTAGTCCAGAGCTCTCAATGGTTCCATTCTATTCTGGCAAAGCTTGGGACAGAGAGGGTAAGTGAAAAGACAGACTCTTGGATTGACTTTGTTCTGTGTTGAGTTGGCCAAGGTATAAACTCAGTGCCAAGGAGCTGAAACATCTCCTTTTTCTATTAGTAGGAGAACAAGGACCTTTACCTCTGCTTGGGTGAAATGCCAAAAAGCACTTGTGATTCCCATAATGTGAAGTCCTCAGTAACCAAGTCAACTGGGTTCCATAACACAAACAGATGTCAATTGTTTACCTCTTGGAAAAAGCTAAAGGGTCAGAATACACAAAGAACATAATTCAAACAAAACATGTACAGTATGTGAGGTTGATAATGTACAGCGAAAAATAAAATAAAATTGTGTCCCTAACTTACTGGTAGGTAATGGCTGCAGTATGTGGGAAATGTTTTGGATATCGTTGCCAATTGATGGCCAAGTGTAACATATGCAGAGCACATCGCGCACAGTAATATCTCTTAACAACCAGACCCTATTTCCCTTCCCCACCTCAGTCAGTGCCACAGGATTCCATTATTCCCATATGTTGAGCTGGAGCAACTGAGACACACTGTAAAAGTCAATCGCCACCACAAATTACATTTGGAAACAAGATGTCGCCAAAATACAGACACTTAAAACTGAAGTCCATTCACTTTTATTTTCATCATTATCTTTTTGTTTGTTTGTTTAATATACTTCAAAGAAGAGGAGGGGGTTGAGTTCTCAATGGAAAACAGGAGGGTAAAGATTTACAAAACAATGTCCTCAGTGAGCAGAAATGTACAACGTTACATAATCATATTAACGGACCAAAAACATAATCATTAAAAAGAACGTAAAAATGTATGGGGATAGCGCATTTAAGGCAATCGCTAGTTAGCGGAGTTTGCTCCAAAATAGTGTCAATCATTCCCCTACAGTGTACCGTAACAGAAGTGGGCCATGTTCATGTATGTACAGGGATGTAATGGGATGCCTTAGGTTCCTAGGCCTCTGAATAGGGTCGGGTGGGTGAGCTAGCTCGGGTGGATGTGGGTGAGGGAGTTGGACGGGGAAGGTAGTTCATATTGCAGGACCAGGACATTGTCAGGGTGAAAGGAGAGAAGCAGAACCAGGCAGGTATACCTTGCATCAATTGTCTCCTATTTCAGTTTGGAGAAGGGGATAAGGGGGGGGTAGGAAGGTTAGAACCAACCCCTGTGGTGTCCATTGTGTTAGTAAAATAGAGTAAAGCAAACGACATGTCATTGCTGCAAGAGGTTCTGTACAGTCTTCCTGATCACTTTGCTGAGAGGACAATGACCATAATCAGACAAAGCTGTTTAGGATGTAGGTAGGTATCCAGGATGTAGTATTTACAGATCGCTGTAGATAGTACTGTTCTTTTAAAGGGAGTGTTAAACGTAATTCAGTATAAACCATGAAACTCCTGCTGGTAGGCTACAATTGATTATCTTGAACGAGTACAAAATAGAGGGAATGTGACAGAGAAAAGGGGGGAGGAAAATATTAAGTTCAGTACAATTGAGGAAATAAATTTCATTTGCAGCTGTCACCACAATAAACAGAGCAATTCATATGTTGGGGTATTTATAAACTGCCGAGCAGCTCTACTGTTCAAGCTGCAGAGGAGAAAGGGTTAATATTCACAAAGAAGGAAATAAACTACAGGAAATCATCAAGACACATGTACATATCAACAAATGTATATAGAGAGGGTCTTTTTTTCTCTGTGGAAATCTTGGTACATGAGGATCGACCTGGACTGTTGGTTTATTCAGAAAGGAAAAGAAGTGGAACCAGAGACTTTCATTATGTCCGCTGTTTTTTTAAAAGAAAGTTAAGTTCTCAAAACAGAAGCCCGGTCCTTCTCTCTCGCTCTGCCATCCCCTGACCTGCTTCAGACCAGAGGAGACACATTATCCTGGGTGTCCCATGTCCCGTGTCTCCTGGTCAGAGAACAGTCAGTCAGTCACCATCAGATCAATCAGTCACCATACTCACAGGCCCTGAGTCAGGTCTTGTCGCTCCTGTGAAGGGGTGCTTTCACACATAAGAGCGTCTGGCAGGTTTATAAGAGGGAGAGGAGAGGGCGAGAGTAAGGACTCTGTGGTCTGGGGAGGTCTATTGATGAAGACTACAGCAGCCTTTCCTTTCCTCTCCTGTCTGAAGTCTGGGTGTAGTCAGTCTGAAGTCTGGATGTAGTCAGTCTGAAGTCTGGGTGTAGTCAGTCTGAAGTCTGGATGTAGTCAGTCTGAAGTCTGGGTGTAGTCAGTCTGAAGTCTGGGTGTAGTCAGTCTGAAGTCTGGGTGTAGTCAGTCTGAAGTCTGGATGTAGTCAGTCTGAAGTCTGGGTGTAGTCAGTCTGAAGTCTGGGTGTAGTCAGTCTGAATTCTGGGTATAGTCAGTCTGAAGTCAGTGTATAGTCAGTCTGAAGTCTGGGTGTAGTCAGTCTGAAGTCTGGTTGTAGTCAGTCTGAAGTCTGGGTGTAGTCTGGTGGTGGTCAGTCTGAAGTCTGGGTGTAGTCTTGGTGTAGTCTGGGTGTAGGCAGTCTGAAGTCGGTGTAGTTTGGGTGTAGGCAGTCTGAAGTCTGGGTGTAGTTTGGGTGTAGGCAGTCTGAAGTTGGTGTAGACTTGGTGTAGTCTTGGTGTAGTTGGATGGTGGTTGGTTGTGTAGTGTTCCCCTGCATGGCAGAGATAAGATCTCCCAGACTTTGGTTTCCTTGACGTCTGTGAGTGGGTTTGGTGTATGTATGTGTATGTGTGTCTGCGCGCACACGCACATGTGAGTGTATGTGTGTGTCTCTCTGTCTGCCCGTGTATGTGGGCGTGTGTTGTGTGTTATATTTGTGTGCATGTGTTTCCAGTATGTTAGTATTAGTGTGTCCAGTGTATATGAGTTTTTGCGAATGATGTGTGTGTGTGTTTTCCAACTGAGGGTTCTGTTCCTGTTACCCAACTGAGTTTACGGATGTTCCAAGGATCAGGACAGTGCAGTGCAGTGCAGCATACATGGTGTGTATCCCCAGAGTGAGGTCCCAAATCAAACAGGTGTGAATTCCCAGCCATGTCCATTTCCAAAAATATGACTCCCTTCACCAAAAAATGTAAACCACTGCAGTCACAAACACAATCTCCAAGCTGCCACACTGTCTGCAAACAGAGAGAGAGAGAGAGAAAGAGAGAGAGAGCGAGCGAGAGAGCGAGAGCGAGAGAGAGAGAGAGAGAGAGAGAGAGAGAGAGAGAGAGAGAGAGAGAGAGAGAGAGAGAGAGAGAGAGAGAGAGAGAGAGAGAGAGAGAGAGAGAGAGAAAGAGAGAGAGAGAAAGAGAGAGAGAGAAACTGTATGAGATCAATCTAACAATGGTTGTAGCATTATCCATAGGGAGCCTCAGAGGAGCCGGTAGACCAAACAAAGCTTGCATGCCAAGATCACAATGTCACAGTCTGACAATGGATAGCACTAAATAATGCTGTTCTTCATAACTGTGAAGGAAAAATGGGTTGGCTTCAAGGAATAATGACTTCTAGTGTCATTAGGAAAATTATTAGTTACATATAGCATGAATCCCTAAACAATGAATCTCTATGAATCACAACTGTGAAAAGACATGTTGGCTACACTACAAAGATGATTTCACTCCTTTTACTATCACAGGTCCTGATGGTCGCTAGGGAGATGGAGAACAACAGGGAAAACAGACGAGTGCAGAGAGGAAGATGGGAAGATTCTCTGTTTGTTGACCAGGACAGACTTACCTCTGCTGCAGGAGATGTCAAAGACATCAAGGCCAAAGGATAAAGGCAAGAGAAAAGAATAAGAACAGAAACAAAAACTGCAGAGAGAGAGAGAGAGAGAGAGAGAGAGAGAGAGAGAGAGAGAGAGAGAGAGAGAGAGAGAGAGAGAGAGAGAGAGAGAGAGAGAGAGAGAGAGAGAGAGAGAGAGAGAGAGAGAGAGAGAGAGAGAGAGAGAGAGAGAGAGAGAGAGAGAGAGAGAGAGAGAGAGAGAGAGAGAGAGAGAGAGAGAGAGAGAGAGAGAGAGAGAGATAGAGAAAATAAGACTTGTTAGTCACAGACAGAAACAATGGAAGCTTTAGGAAGTTACAAAGATACTGTGCTACTAAGTAGGGGGAGCTAGTCCTGATATTACTAGCCCTAGCCTCTATGGTGAATAACAGAGCTATAGCAGAACTACAATAGAGCGTGGTTTTCCTGAGAATGTCTGTAGACTAGAACATAAAACACAATCCGCGTCTCTGAGTCACGTACAACTTGGTTCATATACAACTTTAACTCTGAAATAACCAAAGTCCTGACTATAAGTCCTGACCTAACTGAACCCCACATTTCCCTCGGTATTGTGCAACAAGGGAAGCAGAACTACAGGCCACGCCTCATTATGTTTGGCTCATTAACTAGTCAGTGATGTGGGGTTCAGAAAGGTCTGCCTAATGCGTGACTATAAGGAGAGGGTAGTCTGAATGTCAGTCAGGGGGAAAGCCTTAGAGATAACCACACATTATATTACATATTTTAACAGACCCCTTCAGGTCACAGAAGCATCACAGGGCCTGCGTCCCAAATGGTACCCTATTTTTTTTTTTATAGTGCACTACTTTTGGCCAGGGTCCATTGGGCTCTGGCCAAAAGTAGTGCACTAGATAGGAAATAGGATGGCATTTGGGACACACACAGTTTATAGACGACAGGGGAAAGGAGAGAGCAAAACCTGTGTGACGGTAAATAACTCGCCATCTTACCTTCTCCTCCAGATCCTTAATTTGTCTCCTCTGGATGTCTGTCTTATCCTCCAAGTCCCGGATTCTCTGAAAAGATTGTAAAGCAAATATTGTTGTTCCCTTAGTGAATATACTAAATCTATTCAACAGTAACATTGCATGCTACAGCTGAACTATATGCCAAGCCAACACAAATATGCTCCATACATTTATATTTTACATAGATTTTTGAATCAGCACTGGAAATATAAATAAACGTTAGAGAAAACGTTAGGAAACCAGTCATGATGTATTTTCAGTATTACAGTTTTGGTGTATCAGTAAATATTATTTAGATACATTTGGGATTTCATTGGAGCATCTGCCTGTGGCATGGGACTGGTGATGCTGACAGCTTTGCCCTTGGAGTGGCCTGGTAAGAGGTTCTCCAGCTGGGTGTGTGTGAAAGGCTGGCACAATGCTGCTACCCCTGGAGTGACTCAGTCAGTGTAAACTGTAAATAAATGGAGCATCGCCCTCTACTGTAGCAATGAGTAACTGCAGCAGCAGCATCATCTCCCAGCCTGCTTTGTTCCATCTTAAAAATTACAATTTTGGATTGAACAACCTTGTGTTCATTCAAGTAAACATATGCTGTATTCTGCTAAATGCTGCAACTGCTTAGAGTATCAATATCAAGTCAATGTCAGGTGTGAGTCTTGCACACTATGTCTCGAACAGATGTTAGAGATCTGTGAAAGTCCTGTCATCTATCTGTTCTTTATGGACATATTTGAATGACCTTTCTTTCACTAAGGCGGGTGCAGGTGTGAATCCCTCAAGTTAAATCATCAAAGGAAGTGTATGCCATATGTTGACTTATACAGGTATGCAGGTGCATCAGGCCAGGGTTCTGCTGGTGTAACCAACAGGTATCGACCCTGGGATGTCTTTATGACAAAAAAATGTGTTAGTCCAGTGAGCTGGACATTAGCTCTGGGAACTAGCACAAACATTCAGGTCTAAAGTGTCAGACAAGGCTACTCATTGAGCAAACATAGTTGGGTCGTTCCACGAAATAAGTGCCTTTTGCGTCCCTTTGATATTTTAAGTAGAAATTGTGCACCAATATCGAATTGTAAAAGCCTGTTATATTCAATGAAGTGCCCTTTAATATAGACCACAGAGGGAATACAATAAATTAGATTTTCTATATGTGACTCGTTTCAGGAAACTAGGCGTATGTCGCATATCACTACTTCACAGGAGCAGCATTTGAACGTAAACATTAATTCTTTCTCAAAATGAGTTTTTTTGGCAGAAATGCCTTCTGGAACATATTAACTTTCATGTGCCTTAATAACAAACTTTTATTCCATCCATAAATATGAATAAAATTGTTACATTACGAGTTGGTTTAGCCATGGAAAAAGACAGGAACATTCCCACTAGCCATGATTGGCTGAGATAATGTATGGGCCGGACATGCCAGGAGATGAGTTTGGATTGGTCTGCTAAGTAGCACGCTTCTGTCTATAACGTGAGCTGTTCAGTATGTGTTGACAGTCCTTTCTACCGCACTGTTTTTTAAAGATATATAACGTTAGCCATCGAGAACAACAACAGTTTAGCTACTTTTCTCAACAACATTGATGCCCTAAATTTAACAGGCGCTATAAACAGATCAATAGGAAAAAGTGATGGGCTACTTTCTGCAAACGCCACAGTCAGTGTGAACCGGAGTGACTTGACACAAAGCTGGCCAAACAAGATGTACAGTTGAAGTCGGAAGTTTACATACATTTAGGTTGGAGTCATTAAAACTTGTTTTTCAACCACTCCACAAATTTCTTGTTAACAAACTATAGTTTTGCCAAGTCGGTTAGGACTACTTTGTGCATGACACAAGTAATTTTTCCAACAATTGTTTACATACAGATTATTTCACTTATAATTCACTGTATCAGAATTCCAGGGGGTCAGAAGTTTACATACACTAAATTGACTGTGCCTTTAAACAGCTTGGAAAATTTCAGAAAATGATGTCATGGCTTTAGAAGCTTCTGAATTGACATCATTTGAGTCAATTGGAGGTGTACCTGTGGGATGTATTTCAAGGCCTACCTTCAAACTCAGTGCCTCTTTGCTTGACATCATGGGAAAATCAAAAGAAATCAGCAATTTCCAAACGCCTGAAGGTACCACGTTCATCTGTACAAACAATAGTATGCAAGTATAAATACCATGGGACCACGCAGCCGTCATACCGCTCAGGAAGGAGACGCGTTCTGTCTCCTAGAGATGAACGTACTTTGGTGTGAAAAGTGCAAATCAATCCCAGAACAACAGCAAAGGACCTTGTGAAGATGCTGGAGGAAACAGGTACAAAAGTATCTATATCCACAGTAAAACGAGTCCTATATCGACATAAACTGAAAGGCCGCTCAGCAAGGAAGAAGCCAATGCTCCAAAACCGCCAAAAAAAAGACAGACTACGGTTTGCAACTGCACATGAGGACAAAGATCGTACTTTTTGGAGAAATGTCCTCTGGTCTGATGAAACAAAAATAGAACTGTTTGGCCATAATGACCATCGTTATGTTTGGAGGAAAAAGGGGATTGCTTGCAAGCCGAAGAACACCATCCCAACCGTGAAGCACGGGGGTGGCAGCATCATGCTGTGGGGGTGCTTTGCTGCAGGAGGGCATCATGAGGAAGGAAAATGATGTGGATATATTTAAGTAACATCTCAAGACATCAGTCAGGAAGTTAAAGCTTGGTCGCAAATGGGTCTTCCAAATGGACAATGACCCCAAGCATACTTCCAAAGTTGTGGCAAAATGGCTTAAGGACAGCAAAGTCAATGTATTGGAGTGGCCATCACAAAGCCCTGACCTCAATCCTATAGAACATTTGTGGGCAGAACTGAAAAAGTGTGTGCGAGCAAGGAGGCCTACAAACCTGACTCAGTTACACCAGCTCTGTCAGGGGGAATGGGCCAAAATTCACCCAACTTATTGTGGGAAGCATGTGGAAGGCTACACGAAATGTTTGACCCAAGTTAAACAATTTAAAGGCAATGCTACCAAATACTAATTGAGTGTATGTAAACTTCTGACCCACTGGGAATGTGATGAAAGAAATAAAACTGAAATAAATAATTCTCTCTACTATTATTCTGACATTTCACATTCTTAAAATAAATTGCTGATCCTTACTGACCTAAGACAGGGAATTTTTACTAGGATTAAATGTCAGGAATTGTGAAACATGTATTTTGCTAAGGTGTATGTAAACTTCCGACTTCAACTGTAAACTGTGAAATAACATATATGGAATCATGTAGTAACCAAAAAAGTGTTAAACAAATCAAAACATATTTTAGATTTTAGATTCTTCAAAGTAGCCACTCTTTGCCTTGATGACAGCTTTGCACACTCTTGGCATTCTCTCAACCAGCTTCACTTGGAATGCTTTTCCAACAGTCTTGAAGGAGTTCCCACATATGCTGAGCACTTGTTGGCTGCTTTTTCTTCACTCTGCGGTCCAACTCATCCCAAACCATCTCAATTGGGTTGAGGTCAGGTGATTGCGGAGGACAGGTCATCTGATGCAGCACTCCATCACTCTCCTTCTTGGTAAAATAGCCCTTACACAGCCTGGAGGTGTGTTTTGGGTCATTGTCCTGTTGAAAAACAAATGATAGTCCCACTAAGCGCAAACCAGATGGGATGGCGTATCGCTGCAGAATGCTGTGGTAGCCATGCTGGGTAAGTGTGCCTTGAATTCTAAATAAATCACAGACAGCGTCACCAGCAAAGCACCCCGACACCATTACACCTCCTCCTCCATGCTTCACGGTGGAAACTACACATGCCGAGATCATCCGTTCACCTACTCTGCGTCTCACAAAGACACGGCGGTTGGAACCAAAAATCTCAAATTTGGACTCTTCAGACCAAAGGACAGATTTCCACCGGTCTAATGTCCATTGCTCGTGTTTCTTGGCCCAAGCAAGTCTATTCTTCTTATTGGTCAAATCAAATCAAATCAAATTTTATTGGCCACATGCGCCGAATACAACAGGTGCAGACATTACAGTGAAATGCTTACTTACAGCCCTTAACCAACAGTGCATTTATTTTTTATAAAAAAGTAAAATAAAACAACAAAAAAGTGTTGAGAAAAAAAGAGCAGAAGTAAAATAAAATAACAGTAGGGAGGCTATATATACAGGGGGGTACCGGTGCAGAGTCAATGTGCGGGGGCACCGGCTAGTAGAGGTAGTTGAAGTAATATGTACATGTGGGTAGAGTTAAAGTGACTATGCATAAATAATTAACAGAGTAGCAGCAGCGTAGAAAGATGGGGTGAGGGGGCAGTGCAAATAGTCTGGGTAGCCATGATTAGCTGTTCAGGAGTCTTATGGCTTGGGGGTAGAAGCTGTTGAGAAGTCTTTTGGACCTAGACTTGGCACTCCGGTACCGCTTGCCGTGCGGTAGCAGAGAGAACAGTCTATGACTAGGGTGGCTGGAGTCTTTGACAATTTTGAGGGCCTTCCTCTGACACCGCCTGGTATAGAGATCCTGGATGGCAGGAAGCTTGGCCCCAGTGATGTACTGGGCCGTACGCACTACCCTCTGTAGTGCCTTGCGGTCGGAGGCCAAGCAGTTACCATACCAGGCGGTGATGCAACCAGTCAGGATGCTCTCGATGGTGCAGCTGTATAATTTTTTGAGGATCTGAGGACCCATGCCGAATCTTTTCAGTCTCCTGAGGGGGAATAGGCTTTGTCGTGCCCTCTTCACGACTGTCTTGGTGTGTTTGGACCATGATAGTTCGTTGGTGATGTGGACACCAAGGAACTTGAAGCTCTCAACCTGTTCCACTACAGCCCCGTCGATGAGAATGGGGGCGTGCTCAGTCCTCTTTTTTTTCCTGTAGTCCACAATCATCTCCTTTGTCTTGGTCACCTTTAGTATTCGACCATGAAGGCCTGATTTACGCAGTCTCCTCTGAACAGTTGATGTTGAGATGTGTCTGTTACATGAACTCTGTGAAGCATTTATTTGGGCTTCAATTTCTGAGGCTGGTAACTCTAATGAACGTATCCTCTGCAGCAGAGGTAACTCTGGGTATTCCTTTGCTGTGGCGTCCTCCATTTTCATCACAGCGCTTGATGGTTTTTGCGACTGCACTTGAAGAAACTTTCAAAGTTCTTGAAATGTTCCGGAATGACTGACCTTAATGTCTTAAAGTAATGATGGACTGTCGTTTCTCTCTGCTTATTTGAGCTGTTCTTGCCATAATATGGACTTGGTCTTTTACCAAATAGGGCTATATTCTTTATACCAACCCTACCTTGTCACAACTCGACTGTTGGCTCAAACGCATTAAGAAGGAAAGAAATTCCACAAATTAACTTTTAAAAAGGCACACCTTTTAATTGAAATGCATTCCAGGTGACTACCTCATGAAGCTGGTTGAGAAAATGCCAAGAGTGTGCAAAGCTGTCATCAAGGCAAAGGGTGGCTACTTTTAAGAATCTCAAATTTGTTTAACACTTTTTTGGGGTTACTACATGATTCCATATGTGTTAGCTCATAGTTTTGATGTCTTCACTATTATTCTACAATGTAGAAAATAGTAAAAATAAAGAAAAACCCTGGAATGAGTAGGTGTGTCCAAACTTTTGACTGGTACTGTAGCTACATGTCTAAACAAAAGACTCCACTTCGGCCGGATTATTACATGACTCATCAAATTAGCAGGTGTGTCTGGGGGTGATTACGGCCATCGATTGTATTTCATGAACATGTCTACATGTCTAGACAATAGTGACCCATCCACTTAGCTAGAAGTGGATGAGGGGCATTTCCTTCACATGACCCATCAATTTAGACATGTGTGTCAGGTTAGCGTTATCTAATAACGATTAAATATTAATAAAATATTTGTATCTGTACACTTTCTGTTTTTGATATTGCTACTATGCAAGTAACCACTTCACTGTACCGTTTACACCTTCTGTATCCTGTGCATGTGACAAATACATTTAGATTATATTTGAAATAGCGTGTGTTTACCACATGGCCTCACATTTGAATCCTTAAAGAGATGGGTGGGACTAAGGCTTAAGAGGGTGTGAACGATGCTGAATGGCTTTAGACAAAGAAGAGCTCTCCAGTAGGTGTACCAAAACATTCAAGGGCCATTTTCTCAAAAGTGGGGTTACAAGTTTATCAACTTTCAAAGCAGAATTACTTTCCCATTGTTCCTCAACTGCATTGTATGATATACCATATACCATCTACTTATATCAAATGTAAAAAACACCATTTAAAATGTTGCTACATATTCCGAATCGAGGCGGTCGGTCACATATGAATAAAGACTTGCTAAAGTGCCACAATTCAGCATATTGACATGTCCCTCGGTGCAGCCTCTGTGACTTCTTGGAAGATTTTAACCCAAATAACCCCAACATTTCTCCATGTTTCTCCAAGTCATTTCTGAAGATTATCATTTATTTCATGTGATTAGTGATTCATTTTAAGAAAAAGAAAAACCCTATCCCTCTTTTTAAGGTCAACCCTGTTATGTGAACTGAACTCTTGTTTCAATATGGTGAAACTTTTATGTTGAAAATATTTTTTTCAAAGAAAACATTAAACATCTAATAGTCAAATCATAGTGTAAAAGCAGGTGAACTGGTCCTACTCTTTTGGGGCATTTGCTGGTGTTTTGTGGTGGAAAACTGAGTGGGTCAAGCATAAAACATCAACCCTGTTACCCATAGATAAACAGGCTTTAAAAAATTTGCATTAAATTCCCCCTCCCTGTTGCACACAACAAGCTTCCATTTCCCCTGTCACATAGGGATGTATGGCTGATTTAAGATGAAATCTCCAAACCCTGTTACTTTATTTGGCACTTAATAGGCCCTTACTATAGTAATTGTTTTATTTAAAACCTCTTGAGATGGGAAAACATGTTTTTTATTAAGTTGACCATGTGCTCTTTATGACAGAATGTTACAATTAGGTGAAATCAAATCACCAAGTCACACATCTCAAAAGGCACCGAATTGGTGGAACGACCAAGTTCACTGAACCACCTCAGCTATAAGTCCAACTGACTGGCCTCATCTGTTGAGTCATCCCTCATGTTAAGTCATCAAATGGCGTGTACAGTGGTTCCTCATTTAAAAGGTGCATCATACTGCAGCACAGCTTGCAGGATGCTGCGGTATGGTACAGCATGTTACAGTGCCCGTTGGTACAGCCGTTAATGCTTATTGAAACCACCAGAGGGCATCTTTGATGGCGTCTTTATAAAGCTTGTTGGCGCTTGCTTACTTTCCCAAATAATCCTACAGCGGTCCATGCAGGCCAGACATTTTGATTGCTATACCCTATCTGAAAGAGCATAACAAGTTAATTAATTTTGTTGACATGAAGCAACCATAGCCTCAGCTACTATAGCAGAGAGAAATACATCTTAAAACATACTATTCTGTTCTTTTGAAATAAATTGTCTTAGTATCATGTTTTTTTTTATGACCTTCCTAAACAAAATATTAATGGATTTCTTTGTGATTGTGTATATTAAATTGATTTATTAGACTGGTGGCTATTGGTAGGCTACTCGTTGAGTCCCGGCTATTTTACTGTTAATATGCATACCGCGTGGCAGACCATCATGGCGCTTTGAGGATGAAATGCTCAGTAAGTTTTTGTCTTTTATGACATTTATCTTAATGTAGAGCTACTGCTAGAGTGTAAAATACACATATTTTGGTAAATTCAGGGACACATGGGTCCAAGGTTTTTACTGAAATGACATGGAGCTGCAGGAGTAAGAGTCCTGTTTACTGTAGCGGTCTTAACATAACTTACATATTGGCCTAAAGGCCTAATTCAATATATATCAATCAATCATTCGTGCATTTGTGCATGTCATCACACCAGACAGCACACATACATCTCGCCGACGTCGGGCCGACGTAGTATGGAGAGCGTTGGCAAGATGTCGCCGAGACCTCGGCATTAGATCGCATTTGCCCTTCAGCCGCCGTTTGGATGATGCATGTCAAAGCTGCTAAATTATACTTTCTTTTTTTCCATACTTGTCCCCGTGGGAATCAAACCCACAACCCTGGCGTTGCAAGCACCATGCTCTACCAACTGAGCTACATTGGACTATCCTACACTATTAGTGATTTTGTTTGTGGGTAAAATGAAGAGAGAAGATTCAAGTTAATGTCAAGTTTATTAGGCTATTGCTATACCATCAAGTTCTTAAAAGAACTCCAGCACAGAGAAGAGAAAGGAGCCTTGAATAATTAAACAACAAATAAACTGCAAGATGTCGGCTAAAGCAATTGAATTCAGGAATTAATTCAAATGTTTTTAACCTTGGCTGTACTAAAAACTTTAAAACTTTTTTTGTTAGAACAGACTATATGGGATTGATTATAATTTGTTTGTAAATTATTATTGTATTTGTTGTACAGTGTCGTTTACACTGTTCGAAATGGTCAGAAAAAAAGAAAGAATATGAATCACACATATTGTAATAAGCATGCAGAGCTAGCTACTCCTACACTCCTTCTTGATCTCCTTCTTCATGTCATTATCATTAGTAGGCAAACATCCATTAAACATCCATTAATACATTTCAAGTCCTAAAAATAGAAATAAACTTGGCAAGAGTCTATTGTCCTGCTAATAGCCCATCATGGGTGGATGGCTTCTTTTGTATTCCAATGTATTGAATGAATGTATTAATTACAGTCATTTACCATTCTCATTCTCAGAGTGGAAATGTTGTTTGCTGAGTTCACAACCTGCTATACTTGTGAAAAACAAGTGTTAGAAAACATGTTTTCAAAATGCCTCCAGCTCACATTGTAAAGTGGTGGGTGACGCGCTGATAGCCTGTTGCCTGCACTTGAATGGTGAAAGGGAGTCGCGCTTCATTACCAGTTGAGAAATACAATTATGCAAATTATTCAACAGACCGATAAGCATGACGGTCAAATGTATTTACACCCAGAAATTAGAGCCAGTAATTGGGGGATTTTTTTTAGGGTGAATTATTATGTGGATTATAATAAATTGACATATTGATAGGGGTTGTTGCATTTGTCATTGTATCTGGATGGCTAGATATAAATTAGTTTCGATCAACAATGATCTATTATGAGGGTTTTGGCTGTCCAATTTAATGGCTCATCAATCTAACTGTGACCAATGTCCATCACTATTGTAAGCAGAGAACAGTATTCTAAAAATAAAAACACAGCATCTACAGTGGTAGTTTAAAAAAAAATTATTATATTGTTTCAAAATGCATATGTTTATTAGGCTAACGTGTAGTGTGCCAAAAACCAATAGGACAATGAGATGTTTACTGTAGCCTACATATACTGTATGCTTAATTCCTTAGATAAGGGAGAGCAGGCCATGTCCAGACTTTCACGGCGACCTCAAGTACTCATTAACTCTGTCTTTAATGCTTTTTCGGGTTGCACCACTGATGGACAGAAACTTCTGAAACACAGTATTTATGATGAACACTCGGAGGTTCACTGGTAAGCCAAATGTGCCTCAGGATCCATCCCAGTTTGTATTCTGTGTCCACTCGTGGTATCACTCGTGGTGAGCAGTTCATCAAGTTCTGGTGTAAGAAGAGGAAGAGGAATGGAAATGTCAGGGTGAACCGACGACCTGACGAACCCGCCACGATTGTTGCCTCTGCCTGTCGGAGGTGGAGTTCCAGAGCTCACAGGTGTGCCTGGCATGGATTGTGACTCCATCATCCCGTCCCATCATCCCGTCCCATCATCCCGTCCCTTCATCCCGTCCCATCATCCCGTCCCTTCATCCCGTCCCAGCATCCCGTCCCATCATCCTGCCCCATCATCCCGTTCCATCATCCCGTCCCATCATCCCGTCCCATCATCCCGTCCCATCATCCCGTCCCACATCCCGTCCCATCATCCCGCCAATGCCACCTGACTCTCCATATGGCCCGTACCTTTGGAACGGGTAGCACCATAGAAAGAAACTGGCTTGCTGAAAACTATGTCCATTCCTTCTGTTCTCTTTGGTCTCAATGAAAAAATTAGCAGATAAACAGATCATTTTTGAATGGTAATTGTGTTAAGGGCAGAGTTTAGGGTGGGGTGAGGAGTACTGGAAAGGTGTGACTCCAGGTTACAATAGGCCATAAGTGTACAGCAGACCTCCCACTGTCCTCACTTTGATTATGCTGTAGAACATACAGTATGATGATGTGCGATCACTCTCAAATGCAGACAATGACCCAAAACACACTGCCTCCCAGGTTTACAATGCAAATGAGGGTCAAAACTGGGTCAAGACGCCAGCAGAGTAAGTAGACCTACAACACTTTTTCACAGCACATTACTTAACACTAGTGAGACTCACCTCGCCTACGGTAGGCCTACAGTATATCTAAATATTTCTACATGTAGGTCTCCTGATTTAAACCAGATCGAACTTGTTTGGCATCAACTGAAAACATTCATCCGTAACTCTGCCAAGCCTACAAGCAAAGATGAACTGGTGAAGGCCATCAAGATGTATTTTTGGCTTGAGAAACTGACGATACAATGCAACAAATACATTGATCATCTCAGCAAGGTTTTCCACGTGGTCGTGGAGCTGGGGGGAAGTGCAACTAAAATGTAGTTGAGATGTAGTTGACATCAGGGGTGCAACTTTCACTGGGGATGGGGGGGGACATGTGCACCCCAGTTTTATAATTGGAATGTGATACAAAACGACGCAACGGTGTGCTTTAGGACCATGCGGATGCCTCAGAGCGGTCGGGTAGGCTGTTTTGGAGTGTTTATCCGACTGGATTAAAAAATATATATATATAAATATTATGTCCCCCCCACTTCTAAAACAGTATTTTTTATCATTATTTTATTAACAAAACATAAAGATGTCGATGAACAAATACTGTATATGCGTCTTTCTTTTGGAAATATATAAATCATTACCTATCATAAGGTTGATTTGATTATTATGTGAATTATAATAAATTGACATATTTGTAGGAGGGTTGACGCATTTTTCATTAGGGCAAATCAGGTCTGTGATATTGATACATTTCTAACTTTAGTCTTGTATCGGGTGAACTGTTGTGTCCTCACAATTGGTCTGACAATTTCCCCATAATCTCCAAAGTGTTCTCTTTCAATTGCTACTTCAATATATATCTTCAATATAGACGACAGCGGAGTCACTCACCACCTTCCGGAGACATTTGAAACCCCACCTCTTTAAGGAATACCTGGGATAGGATAAAGTAATCCTTCTACCCCAACCCCCCCCCCCCCCTCCTAATAAAAGAAAAGAAAAGAAAAAATAAATAAAGAAAAAAAAGAAAAAAATTAAAACATAATAAAAAATAAAAAAAACATTGTAAAGTGGTTGTACTACTGGCTATAATGTCAATGCACCAATTTGTAAGTCGCTCTGGATAAGAGCGTCTGCTAAATGACGTAAATGTAAATGTAAATGTATAGCTCTCCAGTATGTGTACCAAAACATTCAAGGGCCATTTCTCAAAAGTGGGGTTACAAGTTTAGAATTACTTTCTCATTGTTCATCAACTACAGTGTATGTTACATTTTATTTTCTAGCTCAGAGTCTCTAGTTTTATCCAATGTAAAAAACACTATTTCAAATTTTGCCTCATAGCACCGGACCCAGGTGATGGGTCACATATGACTGTATACCTGATGGGCCTGGTGGAGCCGCTCCATCCTCTCAGCCAGGACCTGACAGTCGAACTCTCTGCTCTTCCTCAGCATCTGCCTGCGTAACTTCTCCACGGATGTACGCAGCTCGTCCTTCTGCATGTCACTCAGAGGCTCGCCGTATCCGATCACCTTGTCCTGCTGCAGTGCGTTGTACAGAGTAGCCTCCAGCTCCTGGATTTGCTGTGGGGGGAAGGTCGAGGGAGTAGTTAGCTACAGTGACGATAATGATATGTGTAGATATTCATCATTTATAGTATGTCGGTACTGGCTAGGGGAGAGGTGTACGCACAAACGCATGCACGCACGCGCGCGCGCACGCACACACACACACACACACACACACACACACACACACACACACACACACACACACACACACACACACACACACACACACACACACACACACACACACAACACACATTTATGTTACCCTTACAGTATGTTCAAAGCGTATATTAAATGTAACACCTTTGAGGCCAATAAAGAAGTAAGCCTGTATTTAAAGGTAGGTGGCTGAAAGAGTGGGAATGCATCTATAGAGGGTACTCACCACGTAGGCCTGATCCAGGGCTGACTTCCTGTAATCCAGCTCCTCTTCCAGATAGCCTTTCTGCTTGCAGAACATCTCCTGTGGAGGACAGTGCTCTCTGGTCAGTGCTCTGATCTTAATACTGAAGAACTCATTACCAACCTCACCAGTCCCTAACATCACGCAACAGTTAGTGATAGGTAGTGTTGTCTATACGCCTTCGAATTCGGAAGTATTTTTTGTACTTATGTACAATGCACAAATTATAGTTCTTTGAGCATCTCTTCCATCGTATTGTGCACAGCAATCTGGCATTTTAGTTTCATGGAACCGAGTAAAAACTTCTCAAGTCAAGCCCAGTCCGTGTGAAGTGACTGTGAGTGAGTCCCCTGTAGCTTAGTTGGTAGAGCATGGCGCTTGCAACGCCAGGGTTGTGGGTTCGTTTCCCACGGGGGGCCAGTATGAAAATGTATGCACTCACTAACTGTAAGTTGCTCTGGATAAGAGCGTCTGCTAAAATGTGATGTGATGTGAAGGGAGAAGGGACTCACCATCTCTAGCTCCAGATCCATCATCTTCTGGTGCAGCGCTGCCTCTGTGCCCTCAATCTGTTGTATCCACTAGGGGGAGACAAAACGCAGATAAGAAACAACGCTATATAAATGGCTATTCTATTGCTTACAAGTTACTCTGAACTAAGCATCAATAATTGTATTTGCATACCTTTTCAGCAAGAGAGAGGACAGTGCTAGCTTGAATAATGGCCACTTGCTCCTCATTTCGCAAGTTCTAAACAAACAAAAAAAAGGTTAAACAACCTTGACTTTCAATCCTTCGCGCAAAGGAGGAGTGATTTTTAATTAGCAAAACATCAGTAATAACGTATTATAGAGCCCTTCCAAGCAGACTTACCCCGTTATCACCCAGAATGTCTAGCAGCTTGATCAGGTCAGGTATACAGACATCCTGGGAAAGGATCAAAATAAACAATCAGCATCATATTTCACCTACATTTCTTTGCAGAAAGACAAAATATGATGTCTTATAATACTAATGAGATATTGAGATGGGTTATACCTTCACTCCTTCCTTCATGCAGTAGATCTGAAGGGCGCTGACACCCTCGGAGAACGGATGCATGCGGAGATGATTAAACGGAGGGGACTTCCGCTCACGCTCCTACAGGAGGAAAATGTAATTTATTTAATCAGTTAACAGCATTGGTTAAACAGATTGAATGATTGGACAAAGAAGACTGCGGAGGGAGTCAGTGGAGGGACATGTTCTGCTGTTTTATTCTCTATCCAGTAGATGGAAGCACCATCCTTTTGGGGGCTTATTGCAGTATCTCCACTGCAGCACAGAATGCACAAAGCCCTGTGTTCTGAGCCTGTCTGAGCCTGGCCATGGGAGGAAGGGGGGGCAATACAGAGGTCCCAGAGACATGACTGATATTAGTGCTGAGCGATTAGTGCTATTTGAGGTCGGTTCGGTTTCAGATAGATTATTTTAAAAATGATCACGGCTTTCGATTTAGATTTCAAGAATTTTTTGTGGGACATTAAATGCACTATGCATTATTTGGGTTGAATTCTGTAACAACATAGAATAAAACACTTTACTAAAAGTCCCATGATGGTAGTGACTAACCATTACTGCTTATCACTTATCACTTATCAACCATCATTTATTCACATTGTGTATATTACATTTGTTTTAGGCCTATTTGACAACTTTAATATTTCATTCCAAGTCATCATCTCATCTCTATAGAGCTGCTGCCTATGCTGTCTGACAAAATCACTATTTTAGTAGTTCTTCAAAGTAAGTAAGGCATACTTGATTGACTGCTGAATACCAACTATCAATCTTAGATCACGTATTTTCAGATAGAGAATACGAAGCAACTTCTCTCCATCCCTCTTAATCCCACGTTCTTCTGTCTCTTCTCTCCACCTCAGACCGGACAAGTAGTCGCACAATTGATTATGGTCAATGTAGTTAATTACCATGTTTTCTGAGCTAAACCATGTAGAATATTGGCCTGTTGAAAACTACAACTTCCTACTACATCGCACAGTTCGGACTGCGTCTATCTCTAGAGAAACTGAGAATTGCGCTCACAAAAAAATATTTACAAAAATAAAACCCGAAAATAACCAACATTTCAGTTAATCGCTCAGCACTACTGATATAATGTTTAGAATGTATCTAAATATTTGTGTAGACACAAACAAAAATCTGCTATATATCTATTGGTGGGCATATTACAAACCCATGATTTATCTTTCTCCATGTCACCACTGCTCTTTTCTTTTTTTCTTTAAACAGCTGTGATTCCACTCAAATGTATGCTTCATTGATATTTGTCAATCATAAAGGCTCACCTCTAGTAGAAAATACAAATATATTTTCACGATTTCAGTTATATCATCAAATCGATAAATCACAGCACGTTTTTGGACTCATTCGGAACTTTTAAGAGTTCCTATTCTGTTAACTCATACCCAAATAATGTTGTTGACTCGTCCTATACTCGTATTCCTGGCCAAAGCATAAATTGGAGGAAAAAAAACGTTGAAAACCCCACCTCAAACTTGTATCTCAAACAGACTGTTAAAAAATGATTGCGATTTCCTCAAAGAGTATGATGTCATACTCCTGAGGAGGATGAGCTGGCCAATCAGCGGTCTAGAGGAGGATGAGCTGGCCAATCAGTGGTCTACTTGCATGAATATATTTAATGACCGGTATACGCCCACACCATTCTGTTGTTGGGGTACGCCACCATCGTCCCAACACAGAAAAGCTGCTTTTTAACATACTTAATTACCATTTTTTGGAAGGAAGACTGTTTCACTCATGTTGTAAGTAATTCTAGGTCATTTTTCATAGAAATCTGGAAACACTGGACAGCTACATAAAAATATTGTTATAAATATTTATATTCCTAAGTTGAAAATGATACTGTTGCTGCTTCCTGTTGTCATGGATTTTTCATTTACAGCCCAGTGTCAAAATACATTTACATTTTAGTCATTTAGCAGACGCTCTTACAGTTAGTGAGTGCATACATTTTTTTCCCATATTTTTTTTCATACTGGTCCCCCGTAGGAAACGAACCCACAACCCTGGCGTTGCAAACACCATGCTCTACCAACTGAGCTACACGGGACTAAAATACTGGTTTTAAATGTCCAAATTCATTATCAATATGCTGAAATAGGTCAAAATACTCTGTACACATACACTACCAGTCAAAAGTTTGGACACACCTACTAATTCAAGGGTTTTTCTTTATTTTTACTATTTTTACATTGTAGAATAACAGTGAAGACATCAAAACTATGAAATAACACATATGGAATCATGTAGTAACCAAAAAAGTGTTAAACTAATTATTCAAATAGCCACCCTTTGCCTTGATGACAGCTTCGCACACTCTTGGCATTCTCTCAACCAGCTTCATGAGGTAGTCACCTGGAATGCATTTCAATTAACATGTGTGCCTTCTTAAAAGTTAATTTGTGGAATTTATTTACTTCTTAATGCGTTTGAGCCAATCAGTTGTGTTGTGACAAGGTAGGGGGGGTATACAGAAGATAGCCCTATTTGGTAAAAGACCAAGTCCATATTATGGCAACTCAAATAAGCAAAGAGAAATGACAGTCCATCATTACTTTAAGACATGAAGGTCAGTCAATACGGAACATTTCAAGAACTTTTTAAGTTTATTCAAGTGCAGTCGCAAAAACCATCAAGCGCTATGATGAAACTGGCTCTCATGAGGACCGCCACAGGAATGGAAAATGCAGAGTTACCAGCCTCAGAAATTGCAGCCCAAATAAATGCTTCACAGAGTTCAAGTAATTGACACATCTCAACATCAACTGTTCAAAGGCGACTGTGTGAATCAGGCCTTCATGGTCTAATTGCTGCAAAGAAAGCACTACAAAAGGACACCAATAATAAGAAGAGACCTGCTTGGGCCAAGAAACACGAGCAATGGACATTAGACCGGTGGAAATTTGTCCTTTGGAGTCCAAATTGGAGATTTTTGGTTCAAACCAGCGTGTCTTTGTGAGACACGGTGTGGGTGAACGGATGATCTCGGCATGTGTAGGTCCCACAGTAAAGCATGGAGGAGGAGGTGCTATGGTGTGGGAGTGCTTTGCTGGTGACACTATCTGTGATTTATTTAGAATTCAAGGCACACTTAACCAGCATGGCTACCACAGCATTCTGCAGCGATACGCCATCCCATCTGGTTTGGGCTTAGTGGGACTATCATTTGTTTTTCAACAGGACAATGACCCAACACACCTCCAGGCTTTGTAAGTGATGGAGTGCTGCATCAGATGACCTGGCCTCCACAATCTCCCGACCTCAACCCAATTGAGATGGTTTGGGATGAGTCGGACGGCAGAGTGAAGGAAAAGTAGCCAACAAGTGCTCAGCATATGTGGGAACTCCTTCAAGACTGTTGGAAAAGCATTCCAGGTGAAGCTGGTTGAGAGAATGCCAAGAGTGTGCAAAGCTGTCATCAAGGCAAGGGGTGGCTATTTGAAGATTCTCAAATATGAAATATATTTTATTTGTTTAACACCTTTTTGGTTACTACATGATTCCATATGTGTTATTTCATAGTTTTGATGTCTTCACTATTATTCTACAATGTAAAAAATAGTACAAATAAAGATAAACCCTTCAATGAATAGGTGTGTCCAAACTTTTGACTGGTACTGTACGTGTCACAATTGTGTTCAGATTACTTGTATTTTGCTAAATTAGTACCTTATAAACTACACATGCACCAGCATTTTCCAATCGTCCTCAAATTGATTAGCTTGTTGTATTGTAATCAATAGCGCACGCAAACTAATCACATAGACATTGTATTGAAATCAATGGGACAATAACCGCGGTGACATGTACCATTTGTGCTCTTCTAAAAGACAAACCACAACAAACTTGTGTAAATTACATATACCTGTCGATAGATGAGAACCTGTAGTAGCCATTTATCAACTCATCTCCTTGTGCAACCATGTTGACGGTAAATGGCCAATACGAAAAAGGAAACGCAACACTTTTTTGACTGGATAATTTCAACGAATCGTCACCTCACAGGTAGTTCTACATAGTGACAGGGGTTGGATTTCATTTGAGTGACAGCTTGACTGTGAAATCCGTGTATTTGTTTGTGGCCAGTGACTTTTATACAGAAATTGCTCCAAATTATTTGTGCCATTTGAGTTTGAAAATGACAACTGCGTTCTAAGTCATGCAACGGACAGGTGCGTATGATAAAACCAACAGTACCAAACCAAAGATATTGTAGCATCAATGTAGCATCATCTTGATGACTATAAACTGTTATATTAACATTACTAATCTGAGGTAAAAAGGATGTGTAATTCCACAACATTTTATGTTTTGAAATTGCAAGCTTGTGTAAGTAAGGTAGTAACACAAACTGTCCACATTAGGTAAATTAGCAATAGAAAATAATTTCATATGGCCAAAAATATCCAACAACAATAATTCAATTTAAGATGATAGTATATGTTACCCACTCACAAACTATTCCAACAATGACATCTATTTCTCACTCATTTAACCATTTAGAGAGTAAAAAAATGCTCTCAAACACAATTGAACCAGGCACTCTAGATTAGAGCTTCCATAGTGTCTGTGCAGCAGCCTGAACGTTCCACATCCTTACCTCTAGCTCCAGTATTCTGAATTCCAAGAGCTCATTCTGGTCCTTGGAGTCTTGCAGCTCCTGTTGCTGTCGACTGCATTTTCCATCCAACTTTTCCACCTGCAGAAGACCAGAGGGATAGCATGAAGGTCAGAGCCTGCCAGTAGCATCGACTTCCATACCCTATACAATATCAAGTGGTGCATGGTGAATGTTCAGATCCAAAATGACTACCATGTATCACCCTTCTTGCTAGCAGACATTGGTGGGGGACAAAGTGAGTTGACTTTAATATACAAAGTAAAGTGCATCCAGTAATGATGCATTGTGTCATGCAATATTACGATCATATCAATGATATCATTGCAGGACAGACCTTTTCCAGCAGCTCCTGATTCCTCCTGAAGAACAGCTGTTTCTCCTCTACCCACTTGGAGTCCTACGAGAGGAGAACTAGGTTTCAATTAGGGAAAAGTGGTCTTCTCTTACAGATGTACTTACTTTGATCACTCTGTCGTCGAATATCATTTTTCTGCGCCGCAGGAAATTTAAACCTGTAGTGTATTCGAGTTTTAAAAAGTATTCTAAAGATTGTAATTCCCACATAAACATTTCTGACTTGATTTGCTCTAAGGAAAATTGTATCAACCCCTAAAAAAATGCCATATAATTATAACACACAGAATAATTAAAATGTCCTGTTGCTGCTGTGAGAAACTGGTCAAATTAAGAGAGTACATCTGTACTTGCAACCATAGAATTAGAATGAGTGTACCAAATTAGTTTCCCAGTCAAATTGCCATGGTCTGAGGTTCTATGCCCATTCTACTCATTCTATTTCAATGGTTACACATTGAAGTGTTATACAAAATCTACCATATCCCGTAAATAGATATCATAGCTATCCCACCATGGATAGCATTTCAGTTTGTTAACTGAACTGACCCACAGTGTATGAAATACTAGTGTCAATCACAACCCCATTCAAAATTGTTCTTCACTGTTGTGAGGCAACAGAATCAAAACCATTCATTGACATTCCTCTCAGTCCCCAAGATTAATCACTATTGACAGTCCAACTTACATTTGGTACTCCTAGTATGTAAATAATTGCATAATAACTATGGTCACATACAGTACAAGCCATCCATGCACAGTAATTCAGAGACTGGGACATTGTGTATAGCCTTCCTCTATGTTGTAGGATGTGTCGTAAATGGCACCCTATTCCCTTTATAGTGCACTACTTTTGACCAGACATAGCCCTATGGACCCTGGTCAAAAGTAGTACACTATATAAGGAATAAGTGTGCCATTTGGAAACAGCCCATGTCTTAGTGTTGGTCTGTGGGATAATGTCCTTTACCTGTCCTTTGTGGGCGAGCTCCTTCTCCAGGTCTTCTATCTTGGCCTTGTACCTGAGAACATCTGCATGGAGCTGCTCCTGAGCCTGGGACACACAACATATCCACATTAACATCAACCATTTCATACAGCCGTATGAGACGGGTGTTGTTGTTATAGAATACATGGGCAGTGATAGTTGTAGTGGCGTATATAACCTGTATGCAGTCTTATACACAATTTTACTGAATACAGAAACAAATCTGGCATGACCGCATCCCTATTGCCCCAGATAATGTCAAAAACACAATCTTACGCGGGTGACATTTAACTGAAAATTAATGGCAGTGGTACTGTACCTTAGCTTCCATCTCAGCATCCAGAAGGCCCCCTTGATGTTCCTGTAGCAGGGCGTATGCCCTCTGTAAGGCCTGGTACTCTCTGGTCAGCTGCCTGAAGCGCAGCTCCGACTCCTCGTTAGCCAGTCCCTGTGTTGATGGACGGACCCCAGGGTTAGAGAGAAGACATTGGGAACAGGAGAGAGCGAGAGGGAAGCCAGGATGAGGGTTGATGGACAGAGAGATTAGAAACACATTGGTTCAGAAAGACAGAAGTGAAAGTGCTTGAGGCGGCAGGTAGCCTAGCAGTTAAGACCGTTGGGCCAGTAACCGAAAGGTCGCTGTCTTGAATCCCCGAGCCGACTAGGTGAAAAATCTGTCGATGTGCCTTTGAGCAAGGCACTTAACCCTAATTGCTCCTGTAAGTTGTGCTGGATAAGAGCGTCTGCTAAATGACTAAAATGTAAATATTGCATGGATGCTGATTTGCTACTGGTGCTTATGCAAAGGTTATTGATCCCTTATCATAAATAAAGTTCCCTCCCCACCCAGGGTCTGTGTCTATTTCCTGTGATGTGAACAGCTCTCACCTGATCCAGGTCTTCATCAGGAGTGGCTGGGGTGCGGTCCATGCGAAACGAAGCCAAGGAGGATGTCTCCGAGTCCATGGATTCCTCATCGTATCCAAAGAAGGTGTCCACTACAATGTGCCTCTGTGTAGGGAGAGATCACAGGATTGTTTGGAAATCAGATATTTCCCAAGGCAGATTACTGTATTATTGTATTGTATTGTGTAAATGTGGCTTCCTCTACCTTTATTGGCCTGTTGCTTCGTTTATGCCTCTTCTTCCGCAAGAGCTTTTCCCTATCCTGAAAGACACAGAGTATATCAGACCTACCAACAAACAAACATACAACTTTAGCAACCATGGATACATTTCATTTGATCAGCTAATTGTATCTGGCAAAGAGCAAAATAGTCAGATACTGTGTGTCGACCAGTTCTCTTTGTGCTTAGTAAATCAATAGTCAGATACTGTGTGTCCACCAGTTCTCTTTGTGCTTAGTAAATCAATAGTCAGATACTGTGTGTCCACCAGTTCTCTTTGTGCTTAGTAAATCAATAGTCAGATACTGTGTGTCCACCAGTTCTCTTTGTGCTTAGTAAATCAATAGTCAGATACTGTGTGTCCACCAGTTCTCTTTGTGCTTAGTAAATCAATAGTCAGATACTGTGTGTCCACCAGTTCTCTTTGTGCTTTAGTAAATCAATTGTCTCTTGTGACAGACTGCTAATATACAGTAAATGTTAGCTGGCCAGTGCACACAAGATTTGGTTCTGGGTTCAACCGAGATTAGTAAATCAACACCTTTGATCATTTTAGAAGTGAAAGCCTATTTGTAAAATGTACTATTTGACTAAATGTATTTGAATGATTTTTACATTGAAAAAAATTTAATATCCCGTAATAAATGTTGTTAAAAAATATAAGTAAATGCCTATTGTTAGTGGTGAAGTCATATTTCTATATATATACAGTGGGGAGAAAAAGTATTTGATACACTGCCGATTTTGCAAGTTTTCCTACTTACAAAGCATGTAGAGGTCTGTAATTTTTATCATAGGTACACTTCAACTGTGAGAGACGGAATCTAAAACAAAAATCCAGAAAATCACATTGTATGATTTTAAAGTAATTAATTTGCATTTTATTGCATGACATAAGTATTTGATACATCAGAAAAGCAGAACTTAATATTTGGTACAGAAACCTTTGTTTGCAATTACAGAGATCATACGTTTCCTGTAGGTCTTGACCAGGTTTGCACACACTGCAGCAGGGATTTTGGCCCACTCCTCCATACAGACCTTCTCCAGATCCTTCAGGTTTCGGGGCGGTCGTTGGGCAATACGGACTTTCAGCTCCCTCCAAAGATTTTCTATTGGGTTTAGGTCTGGAGACTGGCTAGGCCATTCCAGGACCTTGAGATGCTTCTTACGGAGCCACTCCTTAGTTGCCCTGGCTGTGTGTTTTGGGTCGTTGTCATGCTGGAAGACCCAGCCACGACCCATCTTCAATGCTCTTACTGAGGGAAGGAGGTTGTTGGCCAAGATCTCGCGATACATAGCCCCATCCATCCTCCCCTCAATACGGTGCAGTCGTCCTGTCCCCTTTGCAGAAAAGCATCTCCAAAGAATGATATTTCCACCTCCATGCTTCACGGTTGGGATGGTGTTCTTTGGGTTGTACTCATCCTTCTTCTTCCTCCAAACACGGCGAGTGGAGTTTAGACCAAAAAGCTCTATTTTTGTCTCATCAGACCACATGACCTTCTCCCATTCCTCCTCTGGATCATCCAGATGGTCATTGGCAAACTTCAGACGGGCCTGGACATGCGCTGGCTTGAGCAGGGGGACCTTGCGTGCGCTGCAGGATTTTAATCCATGATGGCGTAGTGTGTTACTAATGGTTTTCTTTGAGACTGTGGTCCCAGCTCTCTTCAGGTCATTGACCAGGTCCTGCCGTGTAGTTCTGGGCTGATCCCTCACCTTCCTCATGATCATTGAAGCCCCACGAGGTGAGATCTTGCATGGAGCCCCAGACCGAGGGTGATTGACCGTCATCTTGAACTTCTTCCATTTTCTAATAATTGTGCCAACAGTTGTTGCCTTCTCACCAAGCTGCTTGCCTATTGTCCTGTAGCCCATCCCAGCCTTGTGCAGGTCTACAATTTTATCCCTGATGTCCTTACACAGCTCTCTGGTCTTGGCCATTGTGGAGAGGTTGGAGTCTGTTTGATTGAGTGTGTGGACAGGTGTCTTTTATACAGGTAACGAGTTCAAACAGGTGCAGTTAATACAGGTAATGAGTGGAGAACAGGAGGGCTTCTTAAAGAAAAAACGAACAGGTCTGTGAGAGCCGGAATTCTTACTGGTTGGTAGGTGATCAAATACTTATGTCATGCAATAAAATGCAAATTAATTACTTAAAAATCATACAATGTGATTTTCTGGATTTTTGTTTTAGATTCCGTCTCTCACAGTTGAAGTGTACATATGATAAAAATTACAGACCTCTACATGTTTTGTAAGTAGGAAAAATGCAAAATCGGCAGTGTATCAAATACTTGTTCTCCCCACTGTATATATATATGGGTTTTTTTTTACCCCTTTTTCTCCCCAATTGGTAGTTACAGTCTTGTCCCATCGCTGCAACTCCCGTACGGACTCAGAGAGAGGCGAAGATCGAGAGCCATGCGTCCTCCGAAACACGACCCTGCCAAGCCGCACTGCCTCTTGATACACTGCTCGCTTAACCCGGAAGCCAGCCTCACCAATGTGTAGGAGGAAACACCGTACAACTGGCGACCGTGTCAGCGTGCAGGCACCCGGCCCGCCACAGGAGTTGCTAGAGCACAATGGGACAAGGACATCCCGGCTGGCCAAACCCTCCCCTAACCCGGACGATGCTGGGCCAATTGTGCGCCGCCTCATTGGTCTCCCGGTTGGCTGCCGGCTGCGACACAGCCCGGGATCAAACCCGGGTCTGTAGTGACGCCTCAAGCACTGCGATGCAGTGCCTTAGACCGCTGCTCCACTCGGGAGGCCCGAAGTCCTATTTCTAAAAGGAGAACTCACTCTTGTCAGGTCGTCGATTATGCTCTGCTGCTCCAGCACCTGCAGCTTAAGGAACTCAATCTCCTGGTCGTCATGTGCCTGGTCCAGATCATTCAGAGACTTACAGTTGGATTTCTTCAGCGGTGGGTGGGAGCTGATCTTCTCCTTCTGCACACACAGAAAATACCTTTGTGAGTGGAACCAGTTGTAAGTCTATCTCTCAGTATGTGCTCATCATGAAAAATGAAGATTTGTGGTGGTTAGGGTACTGAGGCCAAAGCCACAATATTATGCACTTCTAAATCTACAAGACTAATGCAGACTTTAAAGCTTTGGTTCCATTTACTTTACTTTGATAAGGACTGTCATCGTGGCCAATGTGTTGCAGACAGTCTTCATAAACACTTGAGCTATTGAGGCATGCTATGCTTGTACTAAACTATTGGAGCCCTGGTTGTATTGAGATCTGTGCGACGATGACACTCGCCATAGAAATATAATTACTAGAATAGGAATTCCCCTTTTAAGTCAATGTTCTGTAATTATATTTCTATGCCACTCACCATCTCCAGGTTCTCTTTGGCCAGGCCTTTGAGTTTCTCTTCCATGCGCTGCAGGGTCTGGCTGAGGTCATCATTCCTCTTGTTCAGCATCTTGTTCTTGTCCAGCATGGGCTTGCACTGCTTCTCCGACTCCCGCACACGCTTTAGCTGAGAGAGAGAGAGAGAGAGAGAGAGAGAGAGAGAGAGAGAGAGAGAGAGAGAGAGAGAGAGGCTCGTCAAGTCAACTTGGCAGGGGACTAAATACTGTAATTGTAACTTCTTAGCAGGTACATTCATTGCATGTTTAATGAATCCAGATGAAGACAGATTGTTATCGTTCAGTGACAGAGCATTAAGATGTGATTCTCTGCCAGGCAGGGAGAGTTCAGAGTGACCAGGTCATACCAGTTCATTCCTCTCGTCCACTAGCAGTGAGTTGCGGTCCTCCAGCTTGCGGACGGTGGAGTTGAGGTCAGCCATGCGCCTCTGGTTCCTGCGCATGTCCTAGGTTGTTCAAACCGAACGCACTGTTAGCTCACTGGCATCTTACAACACACTACATTCACTCTTGGACGCAGTCTTTGACACAGCGACAACAGTAAAAAGATTATATGATGTTCTATAATATAATCAATTATTTCAATAACATGTATTATACATTGAATAATAAGATGTTGGTTATCATTTTATACGTTTCTGGGACGTTTATTTTTGGAGTTCAATTATTGGGTAATTCTTTCTACGTATCAGTCACATCTCTCTAGAAATATTAGCCAAAAAACAGTCGTTTTCTGTCATGTAGTGGTTTTCAAGCAGACCACTAACCCAGAATGTGAGACTGCATTGAAACCTCACAGACTTATTGACTGACCAGCATTCTTCAGAAACAATGCTCTTCAGAGCCCTTCCTTCAGTTCTTTGTTCAGTACCAGATAGAAGCTTGTTTTATTGTAGAAGGTAGGCATTTAAATACTTGTTTGTTGTGGTTTTCATTTGACAAAATATCTAGTACTACTGGTTTGTCATGTTTTTAAAAAGTGATATTGCTCTCATAGAAAGTAATTCCTTGAGCACTACACATGTAGCATAAAAACTGAAATGTGCATATGAAGATATGAAGGGATGCATTTGCCCTATAGTTAGAATTTTGTATTTTGTTGGTGGGGCACTATGGAGTAGAGATCTTCATGGACCCGTTCCGAAATGGACATGGGGCTTTCCCACACGGACCTGATATATATATATTTTTGTTATATATAGAGACTTGTTCCGAACGGACCCGAGGATAACTTGACCCGTTCCGTATAGACCTAGTCAGATCCAGACCCGATCTTTATTAACCGAAGCTGATAAAGCGGGAGAGGAGGGAGAGAGAGGTCCCGCTCTAGCATGCGGGGGAAGGGATGTACTGTGAGCGAGTGAAGGGAGGAGGGAGGGAGAGATGAGAGACAGCAACCAACTAAGCCGACTCGCGCTATAGTAAACTAGTAGTTGCCATAAATAGGTTATTTATCATCATATATGAGGTATTATATGAGTGATAAAACTTTCATATAGAGAATGGCCACACCCAAACTGTGTTTGTTTGACACTGTGTGAAAGCAGTTTGATCATTGTCCTGCAATGTGCAAAGACCATGTTTCTCTGTATGGATGAGGTGATCGGAGTGATTCGAATTGTAGGCTAATTTAATCCTATCCTTAAAAGTATATTTCTGACCACTTATTCATGTCATTCTTCTCAATCTTTTTTCCGCATAAACTGTGTAAACTAGTATAGGCCTACAGTATTTTACATCTCATTATCGGTTAACTGTCCGATTAATTTCCATTTCTTTTGAAATTGGCTTCATTGTTACATTTCAATAATATACAGGCTGTTTTGTACCATTTCCAAGTTCCCCTCTGCCTTTCTATGTCGTACCGGGCTGCCACAGTGCTCCGCCCCGTCCCCAGCCCGCCCGGGGATCTCTCTCTTGGGGCTGCCCAGGTTACACTCTGCCTCCTTGACCAGGAACAGCTGGTCATCCAGGGCATCCTTCTGCATCTGCATCTTCTGCAGCAAACCAATGGCATTCTCCAGCTCCTTCTCCAGAGAGAAGATGGTGCGCTCTTTGGACTTGATCTCATCCACCTGAAGGAGGGCATAGCAAACAGGAAACTCAGAGAGTGGTTAATGGGACACAGAGAGATGGACAGGACAGACTGACTGTCTCAATGATTGATTGATTGATTGATTGATTGAGACAGACAGACATGTGCACAGTTCCATTCAAAAATCCATTCAAAAGAGCAAGGGTGAAAGTAGATTTAATGTATTCCTGGTACGGGACCTCCTATGTGTTCATGCGCTTGCGGCTGACAGGAGGTAATGATTAATGATGGTGTAATAGCCTACATTTTTCTTGCCATCTTTGTTTAAATTATTGTGATGTGCTCTTGTTTTACCGGTACGCTGTACCAGCGCAATTTTTTGGTCTAGTACTCCATACCAGACCGTACTGGCTTAATTTGACCCCTGCAAAAGAGTATCATGTGAAAGAATGATGTATCATATCATGTAACATATGTCATTTGATGATGACCATCACAATTAGCAAGAAAATATAAATGGATCGTTCCATGAAATGAGTGCCTTTTGCGTCCCTTTAATATTTTAAGTAGAAATTGTGCACCAATATTGCATTTTAAAAGCCTGTTGTATTAAATTAATTGCCTTTCAATAAAGACCACATGGAAAATTCAATAAATCAATACAATTCAGCATTTTGACATGGCCCTCCATCAACCCTGCATCACTTCTAGGAAGAGTTTAACCCACTTAATCCACACATTTCTCAAAGTTTCACCATCATTGTAAAGCCCTGGTTATTTTGTTGTTTAGACAAAGTCATTTCAGAAGAATATTATTTATTTCATGTGATAAGTGATTCATTTACGTCTGTTTGTCCCTCATTTTAAGGTCAACCCTGTTACGTGAACTGAACTTTCGTTTTAATATGGTGAAACTATTCCTTTAAAAAATATTTTTAAATAAGAAACATTAAACATCTAATAGTCAAATCATAGAGTAAAAGCAGGTGAGCTAGTTCTACTATTTTTGTCAATTTGATGGTGTTTTAGGGTGGGAAACTGAGAAATGTTTTAACAATTTAATTTTTTGGGGTGAAGCTTGCATTCAATTGCCACTCCCTGTTGCACACAACACGCTTCCATTCACCCTGTAACAAGGGGATGTATGGCTGATTTAAGAATAAATTGTCAACCCTGTAACTTTATTTGGCACTTAATAAGCACTTAGTATACATTTTTATTTACTTAATCTCTTGAGATGGGAAAACTTGCTTTTTATGAAGTTGAACATGTGCTCTTTATGACAGAATATAACAATTTGGTGAACTATATAGACCAGCTATGGCTACGTCTGGTATTCAGTAAGACATGCATCCACAATCAGACCCTCTGCTCTTCCCTCTACCCATCCTCCAGTCAGACAGTATTTACCAGTCTGCGGATGTCCTTCTCGCTGTCCCACTTGATCTTGGAGATCTGTTCCTGGTGCATCTGATGCTCGGAGCGCAGATCCCCGGCCTTCATCTTATCCGCCTGGATCATGGTGCTGAGCGCCTCGTCCGTCTGCTTTTTGTTCTGCTTGAGCTCAGAGATCTCTTGCAGCAGCTTGACCCTCTCCACGTCGAAAAAGCGCCGTGCCTCCTCCTTGGCCTCTAGGGTCAGCGCCGTGCGCACCTTCTCCCCGCTGCCGTCCCGCATGGCGCTCAGCGCCGCCTTGAGCCGCTGGTTCTCCTGGTCCTTGATCTTTGCCGTCCGGGCCTGCTCCTGCTCGTGCTGGCGGACCAGGTTCTCCCTGAGTGCCTGGAGCTCCTTCTGCTTCTCCTCGTGCCATTTGGAACGCTGCTCTGTCAGCGTGGCCGTGTGCCGGTGCTGCTCCTGCTCCCGGATCCGCTTGCACTCCTGCACCTTCTCACGCTCCAACTTACTCACCTAGCCCCCGGGGAGAGAGGTAGAGGAGCCGAAGAGAACTGGGTTACACTATAAAAGCAGCAAGGTCAGAGAGATACCATTCTCCTCATCTATCACCTATTACGTAGATAAAGAGATTCATTACAGTGTCAAATATAATTAGAAAAACAGATAATGGCAGACAGACCAAGACCAAGCAGAGATGTCGATCTACCATCGCATAACGGTTGGCTTAGGTAGTGCAGGTGAATGTACAACACAGCAATAGCCTATATCTACTGTGTGCCAACTGTGAAGGGGTATACCTCAGCCAGACCAGGTCAATGTATAACTCAAAACATTACTGTACATCTAAGTAGAACCTTATAAAATTTTGAAAGCTAGCTGTATGTCAAAGGTTGTGTGTAGTAACCATATGTAACAAATTAATCTAAACAACATGCGTAAGACATTCAAAGTTACACATCATCTGCAGTTGAACACACTGTTATAGGTGTATTTGAGAAGGGATGATTTCCATGCAATGTAGTGTTACAAAATGGCCTACCTTGCATTTCTCTTGATGCAGTTCTATTTGAATGTCAGTCAGTTTGGACCGGAGATCTTCGTTAGCTGCCTGTAGGGCAGAGATGAGCGCTTCGGGCTTCTCGCCCTTGGTACGCCCCTTCTTCGCCATTGAGTCAAATACTACAGCTCCTCCAATGCTTTCATAGAGACTTCATAGACATGAACAGAGGCCCTCCCGAGGTTTCCAGTTCTTCCTCTTCCTCATTATCTTAGTAGACAGTAGAGCTGTGTGTGGGGAGGAATAAGAAACATTTTTGACAATTGTCATTGAAGGATATGAAGCTCATCTCAACTTAACTGTTTACATTCATTGATTATTCAAGTCTAATAGTAAAGCAGTTCATTGCATGGTGCTGGCAATATACAGTACAGTATTGGCAGTAGCCGCTGGCAGGAGTGGCTCATTGATTTAGACAGGTCAGGCAGCTGCACAGTGTGTAAACATTGACCAGGTTTCCATCCTCACAGATGATGACTACAGAAGGACAGTGTCAGCCAGTGGTTTTCTATGCCAAATGTTACAATCTATTAGACCGATGCAGACCAGTGGACACATAATTGAACATCAGCATGTGAAAGAACCAGTAGGCTACATCCACAACGTAGTATACATAAGATGAGACGCAACTTGATGTGACGGTCTTAAGGAGTTTTATTTAAGAACCAAGTTTGTTTGATCTGAACGGTCGAGTTTTAGAATTTCTCATGTTTCCATGATTCAACATGTCAAACCTTTAGCTACCGATGTAGGATCTTAATTTGATCACTCTTTTGTTGCTGAAAATGTTCCTGCACGGCAGGAAATGCAAACTTGTAGTGTATTCAAGGTTTAAAAAGGCTTCTAAAGTTTGTAATTCCCACTTTAAAATGTCAGACTTGATTTGCCCTAATGAAAAATGTATCAAACCCAAAAAAAAAAATGCATTAATTATAATCCACATAATAATTCACATTTCCTGTTGCTACAGGATTATTTTCCTGCTGTAGCAAACTGGCTCAAATTAAGTCACAAAGTGTACCCTATTTCTGGTGCATGTATTTCATGACACTTGTTTGCTACAGCAAGTGGCAAATTTGTTTTAAAGTTTCATCACGTCATTGTAAAGAGACACGTTGAAACAGTCTCAACTGCATGTCTCGTCTTCTTGATCTGAATGCCCCATCTTTAGTCAGCACAACATTCTAAAACTAGCAAGTTTTATCTGGTCTCATCTCATGACAGCTGTTGTATCTGAACTAGGCTTTAGAGGTGAACAATACTGAAACAATATTGTTTTTCTAACTGTACAAATAATGTGCTGCTCATGCCAATTTGATGTATGGCACTCTACACGTGTTATACATGTTGTTTGATAAGAAAATGGGTGTTGGTGTTGGTGGTGTTGGTGGTGGTTGTTAGAGTAGAGAGTGGGGGAGGGGAAGGGCAGCTGTATATACACTGGTAGTGCTGTATACAGTAGGGCACAGCATGGTGCTGTGTGCTTGAATAAGGAGATATAGCCTAAAGTAGCAGGCGTAAAAGAAATGCCTGAAACTAGATTCCCTACATACTGGTCTTGACAAGAAGAATAAAAAAACATGTTTGGGGAGGTTCTCTTCTGCACTGTTCAACCAATCCAGTAAATGTGGAGGAGGAGTTAAGATGGAGTGTCGCCTTGTTAATGTCCAAAAGCGGAAGTCGCATCACAGGTTCTCTTTCCATTTCCCCTGAAAACCGGAACGTCCGGTCGTTGGGGACTCGGCAAAGGCTAAAGGAGATATGACATTCTTACGAAGACTGTATAACCCATGTGCTATAGTTTCAGCCACTGTACACACACAGTGCTATAACCCCCTTGCATAATCTACTTATAATCAGAGACAGAGGCCTAATGATGATTCAAATATTACACTAAGATTTCAGATGAAGATTCTAATGTCACGTTTCTTCCTCATGCGCTTATCAGTCCACTGGTGCTAGGCTTTTTAATCGCTGTCAACTCTGGTGAGTGTTGCTCGTGGCTTCTGTCCAAAGGACCATGGCTGTTTTGAATTACTGTTGATATTATTTGCGTGTGAATATGCAGACGAAACAGCAAGAGACAATGGATCATCCACCATTCAAAAGCAAAGCAACATAGGCTATTCTCTGGAGTCTTTATGACCTTTCTAACAGCAAATGGGTCTGGTATGGCTCTGTTCTGGAACATTTGATCCTAAAAGAAAAAGGATGACATGGCTAGGATAACTGTGGTTCCATGCCACATCAGAATGTCAAAAGGCCTAATGCAACCTAATAACGTGACAGAAAGTCATCCTAGTTGTTGTCTGAAAACATTATGGAATCCTTACTTCTAAATACAATGTGGTATACATTGTTCATTGTGGGCTAATCAGCAATTACAAGCACGAATGCATGTGAGACAGGCACTATCTTTATCCAAAGCACTTCTGGGCAAGGGTAGGAAAGCATACATTAGTAGGCCTACTACTCACTTAGAGTATAGTAAAATCAGTTGAAAATAATCACAGAGAATTAGTCTTGTCCAATACTGATGGGTATGCATGAAATGCAAAACGAATGTAATGGTATTGAAATGAATGCTGACAGACACTACTACAAGGTCCAC
Source organism: Coregonus lavaretus (assembly GCF_964263955.1). Classification (NCBI taxonomy): domain Eukaryota; kingdom Metazoa; phylum Chordata; class Actinopteri; order Salmoniformes; family Salmonidae; genus Coregonus; species Coregonus lavaretus. The sequence continues at coordinate 52,087,366 of NC_139997.1, read as the reverse complement.
TAGTACTGTGGCTGGGTGAATACATACAGACATTCTTTGTCTGTGAAGGGCTGTCTGCCTCCAATGCCATCCGTTACACTCTTATGTAAACTCCAGATTTAAAGTGAATTATTAACATTTGATGTAATTAAATGACACGGTTTGGTCACATCGAATACTAAGTTGAAAACGATTTATAGGTTTTTAGGTAACAATCAATAGCTCAATAATGTAGGACTGGGCGATACGGACAAAACATCATATCACAATATTTTTCAAATCTTTGACGGTATAACAGTATTTGACGGTATTTTATGTTTTTATAATAAATGTTCTAAATATGCTTAATGAGTAGTGCATGACCTTAGGGTGGCTATACTGTTCAAACTTCAACCAATGTTTATTTCATGGATCCCACCATGTCGAACAAACAAATTATCTGTCGGCATTCATAAAATTACACAGAAACTTCCTGTTTCCATCACAGCTGTCGTGATATGTTTTCATACGATATGACTTTTCGCATAAAAACTGTGGATGAAAACAAGGTTTGTGACCATGTATTTTGAAAGGATTCAACGCAGTTCTTACTTTCGCAACAGGGTGATTTTGCCACTGCCTCACAGGCAAGATTCATTACAAAAAAGTATATGCAAGCACCTTCGGCACCAGCGCTGCCTCACAGGCACTAGTGATGAGCGTTCCCTTTTTTTCAATGAGGCGGATCTTTTGGCTCCGTTCACGTAAAAGAGCCATTCATTTGGCTCCCAAACGGCTCTTTGTTCAGTAGAGCATAGAAATTGATGAAAAACTATGAAAAATTGCATATTTCTAATGTACAGTGCTGTGAAAAAGTATTTGCCCCCTTTCTGATTTTCTCTACTTTTGCATATTTTTTATACTGAATGTTATCATATCTTCAACCAAAACCATGGCCTAGTCAAAGTCCAGAACTAATCCAAAATTGAGATGTTGTGGCAGGACTTGAAACGAGCAGTTCATGCTTGAAAACCCACAAATGTTGCTGAGTTAAAGCAGTTCTGCATGTAAGAGTGGGCCAAAATTCCTCCACAGCGATGTGAGAGACTGATCAACAACTACAGGAAGCATTTGGTTGCAGTCATTGCAGCTAAAGGTGGCACAACCAGTTATTGAGTGTAAGAGGGCAATTACTTTTTCACACAGGGGCATTGGGTGTTGCATAACTTTGTTTATCAAATAAATGAAATAAGTATGTAATTGTGTTATTTATTCACTCATGTTTCCTTAATCTATTATTAGGTTTTGTTTGAAGATACGATAACCTGAATTTAAAATGGATTATATTTCGATTTTTTGTCTCTGGCCTACACACAATACCCCATAATGTCAAAGTGGAATAATGTTTTTAGAAATGTTTACAAATTAATTACAAATGAAAAGCTGAAATGTATTGAGTCAATAAGTATTCAACCCGTTTGTTATGGCAAGCCTAAATATATTCAGGAGTAAAAAATTGCTTAACAAGTCACATAATAAGTTGCATGGACTCACTCTGTGTGCAATAATAGTGTTTAACAGGATTTTTGAATTACTACCCCTGTAAGGTCTTATCTGTAAGGTCCCTCAGCCGAGCAGTGAATTTCAAACACAGATTCAACAAGAAAGACCAAGGAGGTTTTCGAAAGCAGATATTGAATATCCCTTTGAGCATGGTGAAGATATGAATTACACTTTGGATGGTGTATCAATACACCAAGTCACTCTCCATATTTTCAAGCATAGTGGTGGCTGCATCATGTTATGGGTATGCTTGTAATCGTTAAGGACTGGGGAGTTTTTCAGGATAAAAAAGAAACAGAATGGAACTAAGCACAGGCAAAATCCTAGAGGAATACCTGGTTCAGTCTGCATTCAACGAGACACTTGGAGATTAATTCACCTATCAGCAGGACAATAACCTAAAACTCTCCAGCAGGACAATAACCTAATACTCTCCATATTTTCAAGCATAGTGGTGGCTGCATCATGTTATGGGTATGCTTGTAATTGTTAAGGACTGGGGAGTTTTTCAGGATAAAAAAGAAATGCAATGGAACTAAGCACTGGCAAAATCCTAGAGGAATACATGGTTCAGTCTGCTTTCCACCAGACACTTGGAGATTAATTCACCTTTCAGCAGGACAATAACCTAAAACACAAGGCCAAATCTACACTGGAGACCGTGAATGTTCCTGAGTGGCAGAGTTACAGTTTTGACTTAAATCTACATGAAAATCTATGGCAAGAACTGAAAATTGTTGTCTAGCAATGATCAACAACTAATTTGACAGAGCTTGAAGAATTTTGAAATATTGCACAATCAAGGTGTGGAAAACTCTTAGAGACTTACCCAGAAAGACTCACAGCTGTAATCGCTGCCAAAGTTTATTCTACAAAGTATTGACTCAGGGGTGTGAATACTTATTTAAATTACTGTATTTCATTTACAATACATTTGCAAACATTTCTAAAAACATGTTTTTTCTTTGTCATTATGGGGTATTGTGTGTAGATGGGTGAGATAAAAAAAAAATATATATATACATTTTGAATTCAGGCTGTAACACATCAAAATGTGGAATAAGTCAAGGGGTATGAATACTTTCTGAAGGCACTGTAATTGTATGTGTGGGGTACAGAGATGAGGTAGTAATTCAGAAAAAGTCAAGGTGTATGAATAATTTCTGAAGGCACTGTATCTGTAAGGTCCCTCAATGGTGTGGCTGTAGAACATTTTGAGGATTTGAGGGCCCACGTCAAACCTTTTCGACCTCCTGGGGGGGAAGAGGTGCTGTCGCACCTTCTTTACGACTGTGTGCGTGTGAGTGGACCATTTTAAGTCCTTAGTGATTTGGACACCGAAGACCTTGAAGCTCTTGACCCGCTCCACTGCAGCCCCGTCGACGTGGATGCTTGCCCTCCTGTTTCTTATAGTCCACGATCAGCTTACTGGTCTTACTGACGTTGAGGGAGAGATTGTTGTCATGGCACCACACTGCCAGGTCACTGACCTCCTCCCTGTAGGCTGTCTCATCGTCACCGGTGATCAGGCCTACCACTGTCGTGTCGTCAGCAAACTTGATGATGGTGTTGGAGTCATGCATGTCCACGCAGTCGTGGGTGAACAGGGAGTACAGGAGGGGACTAAGCACGCACCCCTGTGGGGCTCCCGTGTTGAGAGTCAGCGTGGCGGAGGTGATGTTGCCTACCCTCACCACCTGGTGTCGGCCCGTCAGGAAGTCCAGGATCCAGTTGCAGTGGGAAGTGTTCAGTCCCAGGGTCCTAAACTTGGTGACGAGTTTGGAGGGGACAATGAACAGTAGGTATTCCTCTTATCTAGGTGGGTGAGGGCAGTGTGGAGTGCAAATTAGATTTCATAATCTATGGATAATAATATAATAATAATAATAATATGCTATTTAGCAGACACTTTTATCCAAAGCGACTTACAGTCACACGTGCATACATTTTCGTGTATGAGTGGTCCCGGGGATCGAACCCACTACCTTGGCGTTACAAGCGCCGTGCTCTACCAGCTGAGCTACAGAGGACCACGTTGGGGATCTGTTGGGGCGGTATGCAAATTAGAGTGGGTCTAGGGTGTCTGGGATAATGGCGTTGAAATGTGCCACAGACATCCTTTCAAAGCACTTCATGATTACAGATGTGAGTGCTACAGGGCGGTATTTATTGTGGAATGAAACCTAAGAGTTCTTGGGAACAGGAATGATGGTAGTCATCTTAAGACATGTGGGGATTACAGACAGGGACAAGGAGAGGTTGAAGATTCCTGTGAATATGCCTGCCAGCTGATGCTCTGAGAAACCACCCTGGAATACCGTCCGGCCCTGTGGCCTTGCGAGTGTTGACCTGATAAAAGGCCTTACTCACGTCGGCCTCGGAGAGCGAGATCACACTTGGAGTACACAGTGAGAGTGTACATAATTTACAATGGCAACAAGACCAAGACGAATGGATGCACATGCTCCATTAACATTGCTTCAAAATCTGAATGAAAACGACTCAGATGGTGGGGAAGAAATGACATCTTTGATGATTATTCTTCTGATTCTGAGCCTCAGCCTGAACCTACACCACTGAGGCCTAACCGCAAGACAGCCAGAACGGTGCACACTGAGCAGGTGCCCGCGCCACCACCAAATGAAACGGTGAAACAGGAGAGAAGAAGTGACGGCACCGTTTGGATAGAACAAGCCAGTGACAATGCTACGGGATGATTATCAGCACAAAATGTCATCACTGAGAGAGCAGACCCTACATCTCAAGCAAAAAACAACATCAGCAACGCACTCACCAGCTTTCGTTGTTTATGTGACATGGACATGGTTCAACTGATGCCATTGCGTGAAGACCACACCATGTAAGCACGAGTTGACAATAATTTACTATTTAATAATTTAAAAAATTTCATATTGACACTTATATTCACTATAATGCCATTATTTTGTGCTGATTTTCACTATTTATTGAGCACACTTGCCACTTATAATGGTGTTTAGGCTGCTGATGTTTTCATAATTAAACCGCGTGTCTTGCTGATGGTGCGTCTTGGTGGTTGGGGTATTTTTGCATTTTGTCGTAATAAAAAAAAGCTGTTACCATGTTCCAACACATATACTTTCTGTTTCATAGTTGTAACAAAGCCACTCCACAAATAAAATTGATTAAACACTTGAATTCTTGTGTTTTTTGTGTTTTTACATGTACTGTAGCCTACAATAACATACACTGAGTGTACAAAACATTAAGAACACCTTCCTAATATTATTTTGGCGATAGCATATATGAAATGAATTACACTCAGAATGACTGCTCATGACTTCGTAGAGGGGTCCCTTGAGGCCCAGCATTTCTAGTGTTAAGATATTTCATGTTGGTGTTTCCTTTATCTTGGCAGTTACCTGTACATTATTCACCAACACAACAGTGAGCTTGGCCACCATTAAATACCCCACAGTGGCAACACTCTTGGATGAACTGAGTATGAGCCAGGATAATAAGGCCTAAGCCACACCTTGCCCGAGGTGTCAAAGTACAACTGTACTAAGATTTCCTGTATGGTATTGGAAAATGGCTGGCATGCTGAAGAGAAGATTTTATATACTATTGTACTGTACTTGTGCAAAGCTACTTTGAGGATTACTGTTTTCTTAGAATACACCTTCTGCCTCACTAACCTTAAATAGACTTTAATAATATTGTTACAGTATTTGAATTATTACAGGAACCAGTACTGGTCCTGGTCCAGGTCATTCAGTTCAGGTCATTTTCGGGTAAATCACTGCAGATCTTAGAACGTTCCTAAAAGCCCAAAACTGAGGTAATCTTTCATACTTTATAAAAGAGCATTCATACTTCATAAATGATTGTTCATATCAGTTCAGGGGATTGATATCATTTGATATGATTTTAGTCCTGGAATTTCCCTGGCAAGAAGGGTTGCTAACTGGCTATAGGAATGGCTATTTAACATGGTGGGAAGACTGTGGGTACTACTCCTACCCATGCACCACCAGACTACAACTGGACACAGCGGTCTCTTCTTTTAAACTACACTACACATGAGCGCTAATGAACCCAGTAACTGCCCATGCTAGAGGGATGCTGTGGTAGTCTACAATCAGTTAGAACCAGGCGGCGGGGTTAAACTAATATGTAGACACATAAATCAGATTATTGTCTTATTCCATATTTGGTGATGGGACATAATCCCACGGCTGGTTCCTCATACACCTATGTCCCAATTATTTATCCTTACTCCAAAAGTGTGCACTTGTTCACTTCCCTTTACTGACTTGAAAGGAAATGACTGGTATAATAAATATGGTGGAAACTCCAACTACACCATGTCTCCACCAAACCAATGGTTTTAGATTTGTGGGAAGTAGTGATAAGTGCACACTTTAGGAAAAAGGAGATATTATTGGGACACACCCAGTATGTGTGTCCCACATACTGGGTTTACGAAGCATCTGACGAATTACATTTTATTTGATAGAGACTATAGGCATCAGTTCCCTTCTTGACATGTGACACAGAGGATGTGTGAGCATTAGGCTTGGGCGGTATCCAGATTTTCATATCGTCATACCGTCCTTCTCTCATCCCGGGATCTACGGTATTACCGGTATAGCACACAAGGGGGCGCTAAAACGCAATGAAAGCCAATTGGGCCTCTAGTACCAGAATGCTAACAACATTAGCACAAACTAATAGCGAAATCACATAGACGCTGTTAGCTAAATGCTAACGTACGAAAACGAACATAAACTAATTGCAAAGATAGGCAAATACAGCTCATAAAGTTATACAAGCATAGCTAGTAGCTACCGAATGTCATTTTCGGTGAGTGTGGACATTTACAAGCGAAAGTGAACGAGATAAATTGTGCAACTGTTCAAAGTTGTGATGCATGCTTTCTGAAGGAAGAGCAGCATGTGTACAAGGAGCAGATGGGAGAAGAATGAAGGAGAAAAAAAACACTAGTAGGAAGCACAGGGAAAAAATGGCAGCTGTACAGATAACTCATCCAGAGCTCTTTGACTTCTGGCAGGAAGCCATTATAAGATATCTGATGGGAAACATTTAGTAGTGAATTGCATACAAGTGTAACTTCATCACCTCATGTGCGCCGCACAACAGAGACTCGTCTATAGATATAGAACGCTATGGCCTCACCAGCTCATTTTCTCCCGTTGTGCTATCTACAAACAAACACGTGACTGGATCAACTGTTCTGGGGAACTACGGTAAGCTTCTTAATATAAAATTATGTGACAGATGAAAGAACGCAATCTGCTTATCTCCAAACGTATTGCAGTCAGCAGGTATTAACTTAAAAAGTACCTACAAATATACAAATGTATTGAAAAACTTCAAATAAATAGTTTTGATGGTATTTACGGTATTGAAAAACCATCCTGTGTCTTTTTCCAAATACCCCGGTATACGGTATATACGGTATAACGCCCAAGCCTAGTGTGCATCCTGCATGCTGATGAATTGTTTTGTATTATCATGTGTTATTAATCAGGTAGTTAAGTCTCTGACTGCTTTGGTTACAAAAACTGTTACAGTTATTACAGTGTAGTAACTACATATAAAGGCCACTATATAAGGCTGTTACCATAGGTTACAATGGTGTAACAATCAGAAACAATATAGTGTAATAGTAACATTAAAAACATTAAAAAGGAAGGGCAAAAAAATTGAAGAAAATACAGTTTCCACATAGTTGCCCAACTTTCTGCTCAGATACACACCTCACATTTCACCAATAAGCTTACATATCAGCATCCCCTTACACTGAGTTAAGGTTGCCCATTCGAGCGCCAAGCTACATCATCTCTGCCCCTCTCTAACAGGTCAACTAAATCTCTATCATCAGCTGCCACACTTTAGTATAAATGTTTTAATTTCCTTTCATCCTACTGCTACCTAACGGTGTTCCGTACACATTTTGAGTAATAGAGGCATTCAAACGAGGCTGTAATGAAAACTAAGGGGACTGTAGCGACTGTGTTGGCATCAAAATCCGGGATGTAAACTACGTTTCTATTCAAGCGTTGATTGACATGGTAATGAACCAATAGTATTCGAGTAAAGATGAAAAATCGGACCCCTCTGGTGCTGTACGTTACATCGTGACGTGTCACGACGTAACGTACGGCACGCATTATGCAACTCATTGTGTGCCGTACAGCGTCTTTCCACCAGGGGTAGCGCTTCTCTCGCTGATTAAAAACATGCTTAACCATATACAGTGAGGGAAAAAAGTATTTGATCCCCTGCTGATTTTGTACGTTTGCCCACTGACAAAGAAATGATCAGTCTATAATTTTAATGGTAGGTTTATTTGAACAGTGAGATACAGAATAACAACAAAAAAATCCTGAAAAACACATGTCAAAAATGTTATAAATTGATTTTCATTTTAATGAGGGAAATAAGTATTTGACCCCTCTGCAAAACATGACTTAGTACGTGGTGGCAAAACCCTTGTTGGCAATCACAGAGGTCAGACCTTTCTTGTAGTTGGCCACCAGGTTTGCTCACATCTCAGGAGGGATTTTGCCCCACTCCTCTTTGCAGATCTTCTCCAAGTCATTAAGGTTTCGAGGCTGACGTTTGGCAACTCGAACCTTCAGCTCCCTCCACAGATTTTCTATGCGATTAAGGTCTGGAGACTGGCTAGGCCACTCCAGGACCTTAATATGCTTCTTCTTGAGCCACTCCTTTGTTGCCTTGGCCGTGTGTTTTAGGTCATTGTCATGCTGGAATACCCATCCACGACCCATTTTCAATGCCCTGGCTGAGGGAAGGAGGTTCTCACCCAAGATTTGACGGTACATGGCCCCGTCCATCGTCCCTTTGATGCGGTGAAGTTGTCCTGTCCCCTTAGCAGAAAAACACCCCCAAAGCATAATGTTTCCACCTCCATGTTTGACGGTGGGGAAGGTGTTCTTGGGGTCATAGGCAGCATTCCTCCTCCTCCAAACACGGCGAGTTGAGTTGATGCCAAAGAGCTCGATTCCTGCATGCCACTCTTTCTGCTCTCGATACTGAAGGTGAAGAAAATGAACAGGACTCCCTAAAAGACAGCATGTTACCAAACTGCAATAGTTATGAACTATGTGGAATGTTTTTGGACCATTGGCTTCCCTGTAAACAGGTACTGACAGGAGGCATAAGCCACCTCCCTCAGGATCCTCCCTGCCTTCACCTCCTCGTTAGCAGCCTGTAGCTGTTCGGAGGTGTAGCGGTGCCGTCAGTGGCGGCTCCTGAAAAAATTCTCAGGGGGGGCAATTTTTCTGATGATTTAGGTGACCTACACACATTTTAAAAAAGATATGTCCAGCAACAACATGAAGACAGGGGCAGCATATAAGTCAATACTGATATACACATTACTTGCTTCAAAAAGGCCTCATGGTTGAATTGGAAATATGTGCACCTGAGCATAATTCACAACAAGCAAGCAGGAGCTTTTGATAGAGGCTACTGAAAACATTGGTAATAAGAAATTTTTATAGACTTCCATATTCTGCCCTCTTGTATAGATTTGTGAAAATGAACAGTGATAGACATTTTGCCTGAAAACAGAATTTGAAAATAATTTCTAGAAAAGGTAAACACAGCTATCTGTATGGCTTTGTAAAAATGAACAACGATATTCTGGCCAATTGTATAGATTTGTAAAAATGAACATGAACAGAATTTATTTATTTTTTTACTTTTTTTAAAATGAAAAATAACTATTTTAAACAACATCAACTGTGAACTGATTTGGGCGTGTGTGTGTTAAAGAGACAGACAGGGAGGGACAAAGAGAGAGAGAGGCTACATTACTTGTACTGAAACTGTTCTCTTCTCTCTTTCAATGCAGCAAAGTGGTCAATGACTTTCTCATTGAAATCAGGCATGCTGAGGACTAGTTCCCTCTCCATGGAAAGCATGGCCAGTGAATTCAGACGTTCCTGGCCCATTGAATTTCGTAGGAATGTCTTAACTCAAAGTTGAGAAACATCTCTCAGCTTCAGCTGTTGTCATGGGAGTAGTTATGAGGATGTTCAACAGAGTCACAGTCTCAGAGAACGTCTCCTGGAGGTTGTAGCTCATGAGAACCTGGTACAGTGCCAGTGCACCACAGCAGCCCTTGAATTCAGGATTCTCAGGATAGAGATAGTTCTGTCTTGAGCTTTGCCTTGCTCAGCATGGGGTATGCATTCACAGTGGCATTCAGAGCCTCATCAGGAAATGAATGGCAGTACCTTTCAAACATGTCTGCTTGCAGTAAGGTAGCACTCACAAGGTGGCCAGAGAAAGAGAACCTTTCTTTGGTGTGATCCAGGATGGTGTTGCAGACCTCTTCAGACAGCCTCTGCTTCTCCTCTTCTCTCAAAGCTGTTCTGGGTCTTTTGGCTCCTGTTGCTTCTTGCAGCTGCTGTTGAGAGGAGTCCCTGAAGGCAAACAGACCAATGTGTTTGTTGGCTTTGTACAGTATTGTTGTCTATGTGATGCACAGGTATATGCAATGTATCCATGTATAGTACAAATACTTCAGTTCCACTTAAAATGGGCAGGGATGCATAAAGTCTTTAGTGTTTAAGTTAGCCTTTGTGTCTCACATAGCCTGGATGTTCAGCACAGTATACAGTGGTGCTCATAAGCTTATGAGCCCATGCTAAAGTTGACTAAAAAGAGGAATAAAAAATAAAATAAAATTGGTGTCCTTAAAGGTTGGATTTTCCAACTTTTTTAATTAAGTCATTAAGATCAATTTCCAAAAGATGATTTTTTAATTTTTTTATTCCTCTTTTTAGTCAACTTTAGAATGTGTTCATACACTTATGAGCACCACAGTACACATAGTATATAAAATAAGCTAGATTACACCACTGGCCATATATAATGAGAATAATGTAATTTCAAACACAAATGCAGTCTCCTTTCATGCATACATTTTCAAATAAAGCTCTGCTTTGAGAAAGATCGAATGATATTGTTTAATCTTACCTTATGGCCTGCACACTGCTTGTGAAGCTGTCGAGGGCACGTTTGATGAAGACAGCATCGATGTCCTTCTTCTGTAGCTTCTGGTACAGAATGTCGACGTGGGGCATGATTTTGTGAAAAAGCCCCAGGAAAAAAATAAAATCTTCATCATGTAGCATCCTCACGTAGCCAGATGCCTCTCTCACGGTGGGCTGGTCAAATGAACCCAATGAACCCGTCCGGATGGCTTCAAAACATTCTATGAGGTCGTCTCGATTCTCGTAGACAGTGTTCACGACTCTGCTGTTGAAGTTCCACCGTGTGGATGAAGGTCTGGGCAGTCTTCGTGCAACAGTCTGGTCAAGAATGCTGGTGCGTTTGGGTGACCGGGAAAAAAAAGTTGCAATCCCGCTCAGATCGGAAAAGAAAATGTTCACTTTTTTGATGCGAGAAGTAGCTTGCTGCATGATCAAATTCAGCTGATGCGCATAGCAATGCACGTAATGGGCATTCTTGAAATGCTCACGCACCTTTTGCTGCACACCAGCCTTCTCTCCCCTCATCACACTGGCTCCATCGTAAGCTTGCGCAATGAGTTTGACTTTCTCGTCGTCGGCAAAAAGACCGTTCAGTCTCTCCAAAAGCACACTGGCGATTGAGACTGAGGTTGATTCCGAGATGGGAAGGAACTCAAAAAAGCGCTCCTGCACTTTGTGGTTGCTATCTATGTACCTCAGCACAAGCACCAGCTGTGTCTGTGTAGAAACGTCCGTGGTCTCGTCAGCTTGGATAGCTACAAAGTTCGCCGACTTCACCTCCTCCACAATATGTTCCCTCATGACCGCTAGCATACACTCCAGTAGCTCGTTTTGAATGGTCTTTGATGTGCCCTTGAAAACTTTAGCATTTTTAAGATGGTCATCAAACACCTCATCTAATTGTGCCACAAAGTTGACAAGTCCAAAAAAAATACCAGGGTTGGTGGAGCCCTCAGTTTCATCTTTGCCTCGCAAAGCTAACTCAAACACTCCGCAAAACTTCACACACTGGATTAGCCGGCTGAGGATGTGGCGGTTCTTGCTAACCTCATCGTTGTGGCGGCGGACAGCTAGCCTGTATCCCTCATCCAGTTGAGTGGCAATGTTCACTCTCCCCAAAGCAGACAATCTCAAACAGCTATCCATGTGGGTCTTTGACAGCTCATGTTTCTTAATCTTTTCTGAAAGATGGTGCATGTCCGTTACACCAGTCGCTGTCCAAGCGGTGCTGTCTGCCGTGCCGCCTTCAGGGTGAAAGAGTAAGCAGGGGTAGCAGAAGACTGCATTAGCTACATCGCAGCCTGCTAGCCAGGTTTTTCGTTCGTACCAATTTTTGGAAAATCCTCGGGTGTAGGACTTTCCCCCTTTAGTAGAAACCTGTTGAATTATTAAATTTGGTCTGGGAGGTCCTAATTGTTTCGTTGCCAATTTATCTTGATTTGTTCGCCGACAAAAAGGAACTTCTTTCAAAGAGACAATCGAGTTGCACTGAACGCTAGCCATCTTGACAGTAGTACGTGAATTGATTGACGCTGCTACCCGCTCTTTTCTTAGTTATGTTCATGGTTATGTTACGTATGACGAAAGCGCGTAAGTGCAAGCCCTCCCGGAACCCATAGAGATTGTATTGAAAGCTCTGATATTTGAAAAAATATATATTTTACATGAGAGTCTATGAGAGACTTCTGGGGCGATTTTCAACCTGACTGAAATCGCCCCAAACGGGCGGGGCCATTTGAAGCACGACTTTAGCCTGATTGGACATTTAGTGGCAGATCAGACGTCTAGATTAGAACACTGATAACTACTGTTGCCGTGATATAATTGATTAGGAAAAAAATCCCTTCCTTTTCCCGTTTGGCAGTGCGTCGCCCATGTCGCCCTAATGAACACACCGCCCCTGGGTGCCGTTTCTGGGGCTCTTGTTGGGCCTTTCCATTTCCAGACATTTCCTGTCATAATACAATTAAATGAGGTTTTTTTTGTGTTCATGCAACATCATTTATAAAAATAGCGCCAAGGAAATGGACTCACAAATGTGGATATCAGTTCCATGTAATCCAACATAAGGTTATTGCATATTTCATGGAAAGAGCAGGTGTTCATGTACACTCAGTGTATATGATGGAGTGAGAGGACAGAGCTGAGTTAGTGTTACAACTGTAGTTATATTTCTTTTTTATATTAATATTGTTGATTTATACAGTAATCTACTAACGTTAAGTAGTTTATAAAAGTATTTATCTCGTGCTATTGGAAGTTATAATATTAACCCTAATCATTTTCATGCTTTGTTCATTAACATTATATAAAGTAACATTATATTCCTTCATCTCTCTCTTTGAACAGAATCACATCCAGTAGTGCTAAATCTTTCCATACGCAAAACCTTACCAATCTCCCGATACCACTGTGTAATCGTTGGTGGCTTGTCCTTAATCCAATTAAATAGGATGCATTTTCTTGCTAATAAAAGTAGCTTTTCTAAAATAAGCAGTCTAGAAGGGTTCAAAACATTGTTTCTCTCTGGTAAGCTCAATAGAAACAGCCTTGGATCCACTTTTATCTCACAATGAAATAACTTTTTTATTTAGAGATCAGTGACCATAATACAGCAATAGAGGGGCAACCCCAAAAACAGTGTATGTATGTGCCAATTCCCGTTGTGGATTTTTAAACACATTGGGGATGTTGCCTGTGTAGGATTTTGTACTGGACTTCTCTGAGCCTGTAACAAGAGAATGTGATGTTGGATGAGGAGATACATGCTGCCCATTCCTCCTTGTCGTACTCCATCTCAAAGTCCCTTAATACATGATCTTTATTGTATTTATCCCAAGTATGAATTGACTCATAAAAGTAAGAGATAAAACCCTTTGACTCTGTGAATTGGAGGAAGCATTTGTCAACTGGACCCGTCAACGACTCATCTAGAGGTAATGTAATGTCCCTCCGAATAAAATGTAGAACTTGCAAGAAACCACAAAAGTGCTTTTGCGGGATACCAAACTTAGCTTGGATTTGTGTAAAAGACATAAGAACATTGTTTGAGTATAGGTCCGCAGTAACTCTGATCCCTCTGCTGAGCCATGAGTCGAATATGCTGTTGTTAAAGCCTGGAGGGAATGCTCTATTGCTTGTCAATGATGTCAATGATGAGGATATACCTTTCCTACATGCAAGGTTCATCACCTCCTGCCATATTTGGACTGTACAGTAGATCACAGGGTTATTAAAAATGTTGGATGGTATTTGTTTACTATTTCTAGTAAGTACACTTAACAAAGCCATAGGTGCACAGCCCCATGCTTCTGGAGACTCTGTCCCACCCCTGAGATAGCCTTGCATCCATTCAGAAATGATGCGGGTATGGCATGCCAAATTGTAGTTCAGCATATTGGGCAGAGCTAACCCACCTGTGTCTTTGGGTAGTTGTAGAGTCCTCATTTTAAGTATAGCTTGTTTACCATGCCAAATTAATTTAGAGAGGTCCTTCTCTACACTCTTCACCATTTTTCTAGTGAAATGGTCTCTTATTTCATGAATCAAATCTCATGGCCAGTAGTTAGGCTAAAACAAGCAGTAAAAGAGTAAGTCTATCTCCTTGTAACACACTCTGGCATTTGTAAATCTTCCCCCTGGATTTAAGTCTGAAGCAGAACTCCAAGACACAAGGCAAGTAAGGCTTACAGACAATGAGAAAGGGGAGAAGGCAGTGAGGTTCCCGCGGCAGGAATGGCCCGTTTCCCAGCGCTGGTGCATGGTGAGGGTTGAACACTACATCATTAAGCACACTGGCATCCTGACCCACTTAACTCTCCACTGAGACATCAAGTCTGTGTTGCTACCGGATTCTGCAGATGCTGCTTAGTAGCCGCTCGCCACAGTCATGAATAAAGATTTCCGGTGTTCGAATACCATTTTACCAATTTCCGCTTTTGGTAGAAACTGTAGGCCATGTATAACGTTGTGTTTAAGTACTCATGTCATGTTTGTATGGTAGATTCCTAAACACCACTGCTGTTTGATACCACTTCATTTGTGATAATAATTCATAAATGAAGAGTTTCATTCCAAAACGATATATATACATTTTCAGAAATGTTAGTAAATTAGCTTTTTTTTTACTGAACTTATGAAAGAGATTGGTGTGTTTTTTTCCACATCTAATCATGGCATTGGGATATTAAATCACAGACATTGTTTAAAATCAATCACTTGATGATTTCATTTCAGAGACAAATAATCATGTTTTTTCCTAAACGAGATATATCGCCTCACTCTCAGAGAAAAAAGTAGCACTGCAAAGTTTTACACAGTCAAATGTGACAAATAATTACATTTGTATTAAAGAACAGAAAACATTTATACATTTGTGACATTGATATATACACTACCAGTCAAAAGTTTGGACACACCTACTCATTCAAGGGTTTTTCTTTATTTTTACTATTTTTTACATTGTAGAATAATAGTGAAGACATCAAAACTATGAAATAACACATATGGAATCATGTAGTAACCAAAAAATTGTTAAACACATCAAAATATATTTTATAGTTGAAATTCTTCAAATAGCCACCCTTTGCCTTGATGACAGCTTTGCACACTCTTGCCATTCTCTCAACCAGCTTCATGAGGTAGTCACCTGGAATGCATTTAAATTAACAGGTGTGCCTTCTTAAAAGTTAATTTGTGGAATTTCTTTCCTTCTTAATGCGTTTGAGCCAATCAGTTATGTTGTGACAAGGTAGTATTGTAAAATAGATTGCAAAGTGGGAACCATAGAATTAGAATGATTAGAATTACAACCATTCTAGTGCTATGGTGGGAGTTGCTTTCAAATAGTGAATGGCTCACAGTGTATAATAGCTAGTATGAGAATATAGTATACAGAAGATAGCCCTATTTTTAGACATTTTTGCACATTTATTAAAAATGTAAAACAGAAATACCTGATTTACATAAGTATTCAGACCCTTTGCTATGAGACTCGAAATTGAGCTCAGATGCATCCTGTTTCCATTGATCATCCTTGCGATGTTTCTAGAACTTGATTGGAGTCCACCTGTGGTAAATGCAATTGATTGGGAATGAGTTGGAAAGGCACACACCTGTCTATATAAGGTCCCACAGTTGACAGTGCATGTCAGAGCAAAAACCAAGCCATGAGGTCGAAGGAATTGTCCGTAGAGCTCCGAGACAGGATTGTGTCGAGGTACAGATCTGGGGAAGGGTACCAAAACATTTCTGCAGCATCACAGGTCCCCAAGAACACAGTGGCCTCCATCATTCTTAAATGGAAGAAGTTTGGAAGCACCAAGACTCTTCTTAGAGCTGTCCGCCCGGCCAAACTGAGCAATCCAGGGAGAAGGGACTTGGTCAGGGAGGTGACCAAGAACCTGATGGTCACTCTGACAGAGCTCCAGAGTTCCTCTGTGGAGATGGGAGAACCTTCTAGAAGGACAACCATCACTGCAGCACTCCACCAATCAGGCCTTTATGGTAGAGTGGCCAGACGGAAGCCACTCCTCAGTAAAAAGCACATGACAGCCTGCTTGGAGTTTGCCAAAAGGCACCTAAAGGACTCTCAGACCATGAGAAACAAGATGCTCTGGTCTGATGAAACCAAGATTTAACTCTTTGGCCTGAATGCCAAGAGTCACGTCTGGAGGAAACCTGGCACCATCCCTACGGTGAAGCATGGTGGTGGCAGCATCATGCTGTGGGGATGTTTTTCGGCAGCAGGGACTGGGTGACAAGTCAGGATCGAGGGAAAGATGAATGGAGCAAAATACAGAGAGATCCTTGATGAAAACCTGCTCCAGAGCGCTCAGGACCTCAGACTGCGGCGAAGGTTCACCTTCCAACAGGACCACGACCCTAAGCACACAGCCAAGACAACACAGGACTGGCTTCAGGACAAGTCTCTGAATGTCCTTGAGTGGCCCAGCCAGAGCCCGGACTTGAACCTGGTTGAACATCTCTGGAGAGACCTGAAAATAGCTGTGCAGCGACGCTCCCCTTCCAACCTGACAGAGCTTGAGAGGATCTGCAGAGAAGAATGGGAGAAACTCCCCAAATACAGGTGTACTTACCAAAGTCATACCAAATAAGACTCAAGGCTGTAATCGCTGCCAAAGGTACTGAGTAAAGGGTCTGAATACTTATGTAAATGTGATATTTCTGTTTTTTATATTTAATAAATATGCAAAAAAATCTATAAACCTGTTTTTGCTTTGTCATTATGGGGTATTGTACGTAGATAGGGGAAAAAACGATTGAATCAATTTTAGAATAAGGCTGTAACGTAACAAAAAGTGGAAAATGTGAAGTGGTCTGAATACTTTCAGAATGGACTGTATATCAATATTTTTATATATAACTCTTCAAATACTACTCTTATACCTAAGACAACCCTTTAGCTAAGAGCTGCAAATGTATTTCCGTATGTTCGCAAGGCATTGGCACATGTCCAATTTCATCTTCTGCTCTCAACAACTCAAACTACTTTATTTCCATTCTGACATAAACAATGACAAGTAATAAAAAATATACATTCTACATAGTATAGTATACATCATATTGATATAACCATCCTATTCACATACAGTACAATTAATTGCATACAACATATAAAATGAGATCTTGTGTTGCAAGGCTCACTGCATTTGCCAATGCATATATTTTTCAGATTGCATGCTGCTGGAATATAATGCATTCCTAATGCCAGGCCTAGACAGGTCGGATTTCAGTTCACTCCAAATTGCCCGTCATGTTATGCCCATGTCATTTCCAGACAAATATGACATTTTGGGACACATTTCTAAAGAGAATCCAGGTTATGCTATCTTTGCAGATGGTGCAGTTGGGCCACTCTTTGTGCGCTCTGCACGGCAGTGAACGTTATCCTTCCTGTCTGATTATTTGGGCTAGACAGCACTTGCCATTTCACTTGCCCCCCCCCACACACACACACACACACACACACACACACACACACAAAAGCTCTAATAGTACATCATATGCAATGTGTGATATCTGTTTTTAGATGCATTTAGGCTGAAAATTCTGCCATTTTTATGCCAACGTAAAATGGTGGTCACTGGAGAGGCTGTGCAGGCTAACTAACAAAATCAACTATTGTTTTATCACCAAGACCTGAGTGGCCTTCATAGTCTCTCAAAGGCAGACACCATGTTTTTGTGTCTACATGTAACAGCTATGACAAAAGTACAGTAGGCCTACACACGTAGGCTATAGACTACTATCAAAGGAGTCTCCTTTGACATTACTATTGTTATAGTACTCACTGTACTGAATGTACTATTTCCATATTAACTATTAGGTCCATATTAACTATTAAATCCTCTCTCTGACCAGGATTGATGAGAAAGCAGACCTTTGCTCTGAGGGTCGGTCAGTCTAGACTGGGCCTGTATTAACATCTAATCCCTAAACTATCAGCCAGCCACACCAATGAACACAACATCCCAATGGTTGTGATCCCAAAACCAACTGCTCTCCAGATAATCAGTCCTTAGGCCTATTACAAAATGCTTTGAAAAGGGATGCTGTGCCCAGTATTGGATAACCCAGCGGATGGTTTGTGATATACAGTATTTAGGCCTCCGTGCATACATACAAACACTCTAGTAGGCCTAACTTGTCTTATTGTTGTGTTGTGTGTAAATAGTTGACACACTTATTACAAATGTCTTCAATCAGATTAGAGAAATAAGAAAGGGACATTTGGTTTGATTTTTGAGAACACAATTCTGTTAGATGGTGTTTTTATGGTAATATTGTTCTTATGGCTATGCATATAATGGGCCTTGCCCTATGTGTTGTATTAATAAATATCACACACTACAATAAGCATACCAGATTGGACAGGTAGCCTAAATGATGGAGACAACAGCACTATAGCACTAGTGAAAAAGAGCAATGCACAGCTGGTTTACCCACGGCACTTCAACAACTGATGATGATTTATCCAATGTGTCCATTAGCAGATATCAGTTACAGTAACTAACAGAAAGACAGGTGTTGCCAATTCATCGTGTAAATTCATAGTTTAAAATGGCCCTGGCCATAATATGCCTAAGTACCCACCAGCGATTTCCTCTCCATCTTTGAAAGGCTGCATGCTTTCTAATGCGCAGGCCAAGACTGTTACTTCCGACAGTTAGCTACAGCTACACGCTCATTTAAATAGGCCTACACAACAACTATCCTACACATTAATTATGAAAAGCATAAGATGACATATAAGCTCAATAATTTATAGATGCAATGCAATGTCCTGACATAAACTTGATAATAACGACAGTAATAACACACATATGACGTTTGCTCTTCATGAGAATTCCTATCAACCTGCTGCAAAAGCACCTATCGCTCTCCTATATCTCTATTATGTATACCTTGTCCAACATTTTAAATAACATAACAAATCAATAGAAACAAAGCAGTCTTACCGTGTAATTAACCTCCACAATGTATTAAGGCCTAAGGTTTTTAAAACCGTATCCATGGCCCTGGGCTTTTTCTCCGCTACTGCTCAGCATCAGCAGCCGACGTACAATGAGTGCGATGATGCTACGAGACCCCGCCCTCCTTCTCTTGCAGCGAAAATGAGCTCTCGTCACCGTCTTTAGTACCAGGAACTGCAGTCTCTGCGCCGCCATCCTGTGGGCTGCGGCTATACCCGAAGAGAAGGCAATTACTCTCTATTTCTTTCTTCTTTTCAGCTCTCTATCCCCCGTTCACGGAAACGGTGTCAACCGCTCACAGACAAAGGAATGATAAGCAGCTAGAGTCTCGTTCGTTGCAGTGGAGGCAGCCATCACAGTCGTGGCAAATACACAATATAAATGTCTAGGCTAGGGTAGGCCTTAGATGGGGAGATTCCCTAAAAATACGCTACTTCGATACAGCTACGACTTTTTCGTAGCAGTTTAGGAGAATTTACGCAGCAGGTCAGAATAATTAGGTTAAGGTTAGGAAACGGGTTAGGGTTAGCGAAAATGCTCTCCTAACCTAACCTGTTACAAATAGTCACTTTGAAGTGGCGTGTTTTTAAGGAGTACCTTAGCTGGGTTTCTCCACTACACCATATGTACATCTCGGTGGCGGAGTGTACCTCTGGCACATAGCTTAAGAGGACAAACATACAGTGCATTCGGGAGACCCCTTGACCTTTTCTACATTTTGTTATGTTACAGCCTTATTCTAAAATGGATTAAATAGTCCCCCCCCGATCAATCTACACACAATACCCCATAATGACAAAGCAAAAACAGGTTTTTAGAAATGTTTGCAAATGTATTAAAAATAAAAAACGGAAATATATTACATTTACATAAGTATTCAGATCCTTTACTCAGTACTTTGTTGAAGCACCTTTGGCAGCGATTACAGTCTTGAGTCTTCTTGGGTATGACGCTACAAACTTGGCACACCTGTATTTGGGGAGTTTCTCCCATTCTTCTCTGCAGATCCTCTCAAGCTCTGTCAGGTTGGATGGGGAGCGTTGCTGCACAGCTATTTTCAGGTCTCTCCAGCGATGTTCGATCAGGTTTAAGTCCGGGCTCTGGCTGGGCCACTTAAGGACATTCAGAGACTTCATTCTGCCACCACCATGCTTCACCGTAGGGATTGTGCCAGGTTTCCTCCAGACGTGACGCTTGGCATTTAGGCCAAAGAGTTCAATCTTGGTTTCATCAGACCAGAGAATCTTGTTTCTCATGGTCTGAGAGTCTTTAGGTGCCTTTTGGCAAACTCCAAGCAGGCTGCCATCTGCCTTTTACTGAGGAGTGGCTTCCGTCTAGCCACCCTACCATAAAGGCCTGATTGGTGGAGTGCTGCAGTGATGGTTGTCCTTCTGGAAGGTTCTCCATCTCCACAGAGGAACTCTAGAGCTCTATCAGAGTGACCATCGGGTTCTTGGTCACCACCCTAACCAAGGCCCTTCTCCCCCGATTGCTCAGTTTGGCCAGGCGGCCAGCTCTAGAAAGAGTCTTGGTGATTCCACATTTCTTCCATTTAAGAATGATGGAGGCCGCTGTGTTCTTGGCGACCTTCAATGCTGCAGAAATGTTTTGGTAATCTTCCCCAGATCTGTGCCTCGACACAATCCTGTCTCAGAGCTCTACGGACAATTCCTTCGACCTCATGGCTTGGTTTTTGCTCTGACATGCAATGCCAACTGTGGCTTTGACTGCCTTCTTCCGGACGTCGGACGTGTTTTTCTCTGGCTGGAGGTAAGTAGGTAAGTAGGGGTAAGCTACATGTAGTGTTGAGTAAAGCTTAACCATGTATTAGATCGTAGGTAGGTAGTTAGCTGTAGTTAGGTATTGTATTTATTGTAGGTTAGTATTGTTGTTATTGTAGCTTTCCGTGGGTAATTTGTGGGTTAGTTTCGAGGCATGAGGCTAGCTAGCTAGCGGGTAGCTATTGGTAACGATTAGCAACGCTGGAGAGCTGGTTCCAACGGTAATGTACTCCTACCCAACGTTTAACTTTTGCTTAACCATGTATTAGATCGTAGGTAGGTAGCTAGCTGTAGTTAGGTATTGAATTTATTGTAGGTTAGTATTGTGGTTGTAGTAGCTTTCCATAGGTAATTGTGGACTAGTATCGAGGCACGAGGCTAGCTAGCTAGCGGGTAGCTATTGGTAACGATTAGCAACGCTGGAGAGCTGGTTCCAACGTTTAATTATTATTATTATTATTTTTTTTTTTTTTTTTTTTTGCTGCGTTGTGAAGGGAACTCGACACGGACTTGAATTGTCTGTTTGGTGTGCTGACACACTCTTGGCAGTTTGTTGTGGCCAGGTGTTGATGCTAAGTTGTGTGTTAATGGATGCTAGCTTGCAGGTTGGCTACGGCGTCATAGCTAGGCTTCGTGGGTTGTTGTGGGTAGTTACTGTGTCTTGGCAGTGTCCTCGGCCGTGCCAGCTGTAGCACGAAGCTAGCTAGCTAGCCGTTCTTCAAACAGAGTCGACACAGTGGCCATTGCTAGCTACCCAACATGACCATTTGGCTGTACTGTAGTAGCTAACCACAATTTACTTGTCCTAGCTAGCCAACGTCTAATCATTGCTGCGTCATATAAGGAACTTGACACAGACACGAATGATCTGTTTAGTGTGATATCACAATATTGGTGGTTTGTTGTGACCAAGTGTTGGCGCTAAACGGTGTGTTATTGTTATTGGATGCTAGTCTGCTAGTTGGCTATGGAGTCATAGTAGGCTAGCTGAACAAAGTGGGTTGAGTCTACTCCTTTAAACATTGAACCGCTGTGGTTCACAACAATTCTGATTTCCAAAGGCGGAAGTTGGGAGAGTTTTTGTTCGGGTGGTTCAGTGAAACAATTTTAGTTTCCGAGCTAGAAGATTTGGTGAGGGAGGCCCTGCTCTCTCCACTCCCAGATGCTTAGCCCATTTCATTCCGATCTCCTCTGCATTTTTGTAGCCATTTGCTACAGCCTGTCAACTATGCCTCTGCCTATCCCTGTTCTCTCCTCTCTGCACAGGCTACACAAACGCACCACACCGCGTGGCTGCTGCCTCTCCAATTTGGTGGTCCCTGCACGCACCACCCACGTGGAGTTCCAGGTCGCAGGCAGCCTCTGGAACTGCCGTTCTGCTGCCAACAAAGCTGACTTCATCCCAGCCTATGCCAACCTCCAGTCCCTCGACTTCCTGGCGCTGACGGAAACATGGATCACCACTGAAAACACCGCTACTCCTACTGCTCTCTCCTCGTCTGACCATGTGTTCTCGCATACCCCGAGAGCATCTGGTCAGAGGGGTGGTGGTACAGGAATCCTCATCTCTCCCAAGTGGACATTCTCAATTTTTCCCCTAACCCATCTGTCTATCTCCTCATTTGAATTCCATGCTGTCACAGTCACTAGCCCATTTAAGCTTAATATCCTTGTCATCTATCGCCCTCCAGGTTCCCTTGGAGAGTTCATCAATGAGCTTGACGCCTTGATAAGTTCCTTCCCTGAGGATGGCTCACCCCTCACAGTTTTGGGGGATTTCAACCTCCCTATGTCCACATTTGACTCATTTCTCTCTGCCTCCTTCTTTCCACTCCTCTCCTCTTTTGACCTCACCCTCTCACCGTCCCCCCCTACTCACAAGGCAGGCAATACGCTTGACCTCATCTTCACTAGATGCTGCTCCTCTACTAATCTCACTGCAACTCCCCTCCAAGTCTCCGACCACTACTTTGTTTCCTTTTCTCTCTCACTCTCCTCCCACACTACTCACTCTGCCCCTACACAGATGGTAATGCGCCGCCGCAACCTTCGCTCTCTCTCTCCCACTACTCTCTCCTCTTCCATCCTATCATCTCTTCCCTCTGCTCAATCCTTCTCCCTCCAATCTCCTGATTCTGCCTCCTCAACCCTCCTCTCCTCCCTTTCTGCATCCTTTGACTCTCTGTGTCCCCTATCCTCACGGCCGGCTCGGTCCTCCCCTCCAGCTCCGTGGCTTGATGACTCATTGCGAGCTCACAGAACAGAGCTCCGGGCAGCGGAGCGGAAATGGAAGAAAACTAAATTCCCTGCCGACCTGGCATCTTTTCACTCCCTCCTCTCTACATTTTCTTCATCTGTTTCTGCTGCTAAGGCCACCTTCTACCACTCTAAATTCCAAGCATCTGCCTCTAACCCTAGGAAGCTCTTTGCCACATTTTCCTCCCTCCTGAATCCTCCCCCCCCCCTCCCCCCCTCCTCTCTCTCTGTGGATGACTTCGTCAACCACTTTGAAAAGAAGGTTGACGACATCCGATCCTTGTTTGTTAAGCCTAATGACACTGCTGGTCCTGCTCACACTGCCCTACCCTATGCTTTGACTTCTTTCTCCCCTCTCTCTCCAGATAAGATCCTGCGACTTGTGACTGCAGGCCGCCCAACAACCTGCCCGCTTGACCCCATCCCCTCCTCCCTTCTCCAGACCATCTCCGGTGACCTTCTCCCCTACCTCACCTCGCTGATCAACTCATCCTTGACCGCTGGCCATGTCCCTTCCGTCTTCAAGAGAGCGAGAGTTACTCCCCTTCTCAAAAAACCAACACTCGACCCCACTGATGTCAACAACTACAGACCAGTATCCCTTCTTTCTTTTCTTTCCAAAACTATTGAGCGTGCCGTCTTTAGCCAACTCTCTTGCTATCTCTCTCAGAATGACCTTCTTGATCCAAACCAATCAGGTTTCAGGACTGGTCATTCAACTGAGACTGCTCTTCTCTGTGTCACAGAGACTCTCCGCACTGCTAAAGCTAACTCTCTCTCCTCTGCTCTTGTCCTTCTAGATCTGTCTGCTGCCTTTGATACTGTGAACCATCAGATCCTCCTCTCCACCCTCTCCGAAATGGGCATCTCCGGCGCGGCTCACTCCTGGATTGCGTCCTACCTGACCGGTCGCTCCTACCAAGTGGCGTGGCGGGAAGCTGTCTCCGCACCACGTGCTCTCACCACTGGTGTCCCCCAGGGATCGGTTTTGGGCCCTCTCCTTTTCTCCCTATACACCAAGTCACTTGGCTCTGTCATATCCTCACATGGCCTTTCCTATCATTGCTACGCTGACGATACACAACTAATCTTCTCCTTTCCCCCTTCTGATCACCAGGTGGCGAATCGCATCTCTGCATGTCTGGCAGACATATCAGTATGGATGACGGATCACCACCTCAAGCTGAACCCTGGCAAGACGGAGCTGCTCTTCCTCCCCGGGAAGGACTGCCCGTTCCATGATCTCGCCATCACGGTAGACAACTCCGCTGTGTCCTCCTCCCAGAGTGCGAAGAGCCTAGGCGTGACCCTGGACAACACCCTGTCGTTCTCCGCCAACATCAAGGCGGTGACCCGCTCCTGCAGGTTCATGCTCTACAACATTCGGAGAGTGCGACCCTGCCTTACACAGGAAGCGGCGCAGGTCCTGGTCCAGGCACTTGTCATCTCCCGTCTGGACTACTGCAACTCGCTGTTGGCTGGGCTCCCTGCCTGTGCCATTAAACCCCTACAACTCATCCAGAATGCCGCAGCCCGTCTGGTGTTCAACCTTCCCAAGTTCTCTCACGTCACCCCCCTCCTCCGCACACTCCACTGGCTTCCAATTGAAGCTCGCATCCGCTACAAGACCATGGTGCTTGCCTTTGGAGCAGTGAGGGGAACGGCACCCCTGTACCTTCAGGCTCTGATCAGTCCCTACACCCAAACGAGGACATTGCGTTCATCCACCTCTGGCCTGCTGGCTCCCCTTCCTCTGCGGAAGCACAGCTCCCCCTCAGCCCAGTCAAAACTGTTCGCTGCTCTGGCACCCCAATGGTGGAACAAGCTCCCTCACGACGCCAGGACAGCGGAGTCACTCACCACCTTCCGGAGACATTTGAAACCCCACCTCTTTAAGGAATACCTGGGATAGGCTAAAGTATTCCTTCTAACCCCCCCCCCCCCCCCCCAAATTGTAAAGTGGTTATCCCACTGGCTATAGGGTGAACGCACCAATTTGTGAGTCGCTCTGGCTAAGAGCGTCTGCTAAATGACGTTAATGTGCCCTTGAGCAAGGCACTTAACCCTAATTGCTCCTGTAAGTCGCTCTGGTTAAGAGCGTCTGCTAAATGACTAAAATGTAAATGTAAATGTAATCTTATATAGACAGGTGTGTGCCTTTCCAAATCATGTCCAATCAATTGAATTTACCACAGGTGGACTCCAATCAAGTTTTAGAAACATCTCAAGGATGATCAATGGAAACAGGATGCACCTGAGCTCAATTTCGAGTCTCATAGCAAAGGGTCTGAATACTTATGTAAATAAGGTATTTATGTTTTAAAATAATAATAAATATGCACAAAAAAAATACTGTTTTCACATTGTCATTATGGGGTATTATGTGTAGATTGCTGTGGATAAAAATATATATTTTTTTTAGAATAAGGCTGTAACATAACAAAATGTGGAAAAAGTCAAAGGGTCTGAATACTTTCCAAAGGCACTGTATGGTAAAGCCTCAACCCTTGGCTACCTCTTCCAATTCAAATGAGCTAGAAAAAAGTGAATAATGACAACATTTGTATTGTTTTGTGTGACTACAGTGCCACCGATAAAATACAAAAATAGAGACATGTTCTAATTGAGCGAGGCGTCAAAGAGGACAACCTGCCCGCCCGGCTTCGGTTGGGTCATTATAATTAAAAACAATGCATTCTTAAATAAATCACAAACACGTTAAAACCTTGGTAGGAGCATTGTTAAATCTCCGAGCTGTATCCCAAAACCATCGTTATTAATGTTGCACTTGAAAATGCTCCCGCATCACTTTATACAAAGAAGATCTCCGCTAAACATAGAATCACATGGTTTATCCCCCTCTCTGTGATGCAGATAACATCAGAACAAAGTTGACTACAATTATGAAGTTGCCAATGTCTTTGCAATTTATACAAACCAGTGACATATAACAAATGCTTCAAATTAAAACCGAGATGACTGCATAAAAATATAAATAGAGTAGGCTATAGGCCTATTTCAATCATATTGAAATACATTTTCATATTCTATTTTGCTACTTGTTGGCTACTGTCTGTAGGCTAATTTGTCTCAATATAAACTACATGGGCATTAATATGGAGTTGGTCCCCCCTTTGCTGCTATAACAGCCTCCACTCTTCTAGGAAGGCTTTCCACTAGATGTTGAAACATTGCTGCGGAGACTTGCTTCCATTCACCCACAAGAGCATTAGTGAGGTCGGGCACTGATGTTAGGCGATTAGGCCTGGCACGCAGTCGGCGTTTCAATTCATCCCATAGGTGTTCGATGGGGTTGAGGTCAGGGCTCTGTGCAGGCCAGACAAGTTCTTAGTCTCTCCTTCACAGCGGGGGGCGAGAATGCGCCGTGAAGTCTCAGAGAAAGATGTACATCTCTGGTGCGTCAAAAGCACATGCAAAAAATATGTTTGTTTGTGCTTAGTCTTTACTTCGGCAGTGGCGCCATCCAGAAACAGCCACCCTCTTCACCCACACACACGTTGTCTGATTTTAGTTTGACGTTTGTCTATACAGAGTGATGTGGAGAACACATAGACTCAGAGTCATGTATAGCATCTCTGAATGCAGCCTTTACCTGCACTGCAATGCATCACTGGGACATTGTGCCCATTTTGTAACCTGGTCCCAAATCTGTTAGTGCTCTTGTTAACTCCATTGCTGTCATTGTCATGCCAAAAATTCCATTAGGCAAGAGAGCAGAAACAGACTGGCACCCAGGCAACCCATTTTGTCGAACAAATTAAGGCAACAATAGATATGTGTGGGAATTTATGTATTGTAAAACAGAAAATCAGAATTGACCTCATATATATCTCAGTGGATTATATTATATGACAAACTAATATCTGGGTTTACACAGCACATATGAGATCAGAAAATTGAACTTTTCAGACTTTTTTTATAGTAGCACCTCCTCTACATTAGTTTTTACCTCTTCTATTCTCCCTTTGTTTATTTGTGTGCACACGTGTGTGTGTGTGTGTGTGTGTGTGTGTGTGTGTGTGTGTGTGTGTGTGTGTGTGTGTGTGTGTGTGTGTGTGTGTGTGTGTGTGTGTATGTGCTGCAGATTAAATGGATGCTAAAATCAAAACAGCAAGCAAAATATATTCTGTAGTATGATTCTTGGTCCAAATATTTTATTACTCTGTCTTCTACAATGTATTTGTATTTTAAATTGAGAATGCAGATCTTGCAGAGATGTTGAGACACATTTCAATGTTTATCAAATCAATCACGTAAACTACTCTATGGACTACCTGCAAACCATATAATCCTTGACAATTAATGTCAAAAATAACTAAGTGGCACAAGGTTAAAATGTCAGCTTGGTATTGTTGACATCTTGTCCTGCTTCACTGCACAAACACTTGAAAGGTGCTTTTTGTGGGATTCACTGGGTCCCTCCCCCAGGTGGCCAGCTGAGGCCAAGGAGAGTAACAATGATAAAATGTGCAGGAATGTGTAGGTAAGCTGTGGGGAGAATCCATCCTGCCTCCAGTCTCAGTCCATCTGGGACAAAGAGCATCTTCTCCTAAACTCCTGTCCATGGGCCCGTACCCATTTATTGGCAACTAAAACCAGGGAAGAAATAAGAGTCAAGTTCTGTGCATTTCGTTTTTGTGTATCTCTAATTCACTATTTATATTATTTAATTATCTTATCACTTTATACCATTTTCACTTTATTATGTACTGATCAGCTGATAGGCTATGTTGTTTTCCCGTCTGACTGTAATGCTGATGTTATGGCTCAAGTCTTCCGGTACCCTACCGCTTTAAAGTCCCATCAATGCACTCCACTTACTAAACCCTTGTCTTACATTATAAAAAATACATTGAACCTTAATTCAGCAAATGTTTATTTTATTTGAATACTTTTATTTTGATTATTACATCTCAATATGCTTTTTAATGATTCTGTTGATATTATATGGATTATTATGTCTTAATTTAAATAAAATTGCTATAATATGTGATGAGATTTTGTCTTTTGTCATTACAAAAAAACGTTTTTCTATGTAATTGTCCATACTATGAAGCATAGGTGTTGATGGGAACTTACCCCATTTATTGCCCACAAACACAGGGCATGCAGCATGTAGGGTCCTAGCATCCTCCTCTCCATTCTGCAAAAGGTTGTACCACAGCACCGCTGAACCCTATAGCAGATGACACAGGTAACAATGAGTTCACGCATATACCTCAATCCAGATCTACAAGCACTACTCATGTTTTACTGGCTTAGGGCAAGGATGCACAGCTCCAGTGCTCATTAAGGACCACCTATAGTGTATGAGACTGATTTTTACCTGAGAAACCAGGTATGTGCAACCAGTTAAGTGCCAGGGAAAACCATAAAGCAGCAGAACTGCGGGCCTGAGTTGTGCATCGCTGGCGTTTGGACAACGCACACGGACACCTATAGTGTTTAACGTTGCTGTCACTACCCATATAACCATGAATAATGATAATGATGAATCAACTTTGACTGTACCTTGTGTGGTCGTAGAACAGCGCCTATATCAGGGAACACAGTCGATCCACCCACTTCCACATCACTCATCTGGCATAGATCAGAGGAGGGAGACATTATGTACAACACAGTCACGTTTCATTACTGTGTTACATTTTAACCAGAGATATCGATATACAGCAGTCTTACATAGATTAAGATGGTTGCGATCCTGCCACCCCTCGTCATGTAGTCTGTGTCATTGGTCAGCTGTGGAGCATAAGAATATTACTTAATATGCTTGTTGAACAAATAACACATACCATTGTCAAATTATGTTAATGTTTACCTTGTAGTCGAAGTGTGGTTCATATTGGCCCCCAATCCCATAATTTGCAACCTGGAAAAACTGGCATTTGAGACATTCAAAAAATTCAACACCCTAATCCCTTAACCCTAACCTTATCCTCCAGCCAACACCCAGGCTTAACCCTGAGCTCTGCCTCTAGCTGTCGCCTACCTGGAGCATCTCTGCTGCCTTCATGTCCAGCCCAGTCAGGTCAGCCATTCTCTGGGTAACACGGGAAATGACAGGGTTGTCCTCATCAGCCAGCCAAGCACTGGCCACACAACACAAAGGGTTTAGACAAAGTCATAGGGTCACATATCGTCAGAGGGTATCACGGAATCTTTGGTCTATGATTGATCCTGATTGTCAAGCTTTGCAAGTGGAATTTGCAAAAATAGAGGATGTATAGAAAACAAACAGAGAAAGGCTTTATGGTGTATAAGTAGCTATTCAAATAGAAGTTCCGCATTACCACATCCTGTCTGCTTAATGAATAATGTGTTTCAATACGCTAATAAAAATGCAAAATTTTATAACAACATAAAAATAACCTACCTTTTAGCCACACGGGTTTCAGTTGAAAATCTTTCCCCTGTGACATGGTCTGACACCTTTGCTCTGTCAAGCTTGGTCACAATGCACAACACAAAATTGAGTCCAAAATATAAACACACTTGTGAATATATTCTTAGTAGGTTAAAATCAAGCTACAGTACCTTTGATCTGGATAGGTTTTTTATGGTCTCAATCTCCCTTTCAGATACAAGGTCATGATATCGTATTATTAGTGGATGGTCCCATTCCTGCTCCTCTTTTATAGGGGCATAGATGAGCCGAGGATTGCCTCTACCAGTGCTGTACCTGCACCGCAATGTCTTCTGTCTCCTTTGGGTCTGATAAGCACAGACACAACATATTTTATTTATACACTCACAAGTACAGAATTCATGGAAAAGTTAATGTTGGCAGCTCAGAACCAAACATTGTGTGAGCGCTGACCTATGGCCAGCTTTGTTACGGATGTTAAGGAGAGACTATTCATTTCAATTCATAGTACGTTGCTATTTGTTATTGATTACGAGGGACTTGCCATTTTGATGCCCTCCCCTCTGCAAAGAGATTCGTATGAGGTTTCGCTTGCTTGTTTGATTAGTGTTAAGATGTCCACGGGTGCATCTGAGGGCAATGAGGGTGTTTGTGTCTGGCTCCCACACTGGATGCTCTCTCTCAGGGTTCTGTAGTAGGCCAGGTGCACCATGGTCTGCATGCTACTGGGGTCTAAGGGGAGGAAGTGTTTTGACAGACACACACTGTTATGTAGCACATCTTCGCTAACTCTCAAACTTGAGTCCAGATATCAAATTAACATGGTCAAATACTTCACAGGAAAAGAGGGCTCACTCTCTAGAGATGAATGATCAATGTGTTGTTTTTGAAACCATTGCATAAGAGAAACAACTGCTCCTTTATGTAACATAGGCCACATACCCAGCTCCTGCAACTGTTGCATTAGCTCCAATGCTAGAGGCAGATTGCCCATCTGAAAGGCTAGGGGACCCAGGTAGGTCAGAACCTCTCTCCTGGTCACCAGGGCTGGGATGCCCTCCTCCAGCTGCCTGAAGGTCTCCTGGAGCCAGAGCAGGGCATACTGGGACTTGTGGTTCTGCAGGGCCACCATGGCAATGTGGAAGGACTCATCTGGATCCAAGAGCGGCACATTTACCTGGCCTGTGAAGCAAAGCAAATAATGCTACATTTTATTTGTACATTTCATTTGTAGAGACAGAAATCACAAAGCTCTGAACACAGCAACAACCTTAAAAAATGTATGAAAAATTATATGTATTTTATTTGAAAGGATAGAGGAGAGATACTGAACAAGAAACATAGACTATTGGAGGCAACAAAAGACTAAATGGTAGAACTTTTAAAACGTAACCCCTGTAGGTCTAAGCCCTTAAATCGCAATATCTACTAAGCTAACGTGTGGAATTGTTTTAAGATGGTCATAAAATGTATCATTTAGCCATTTGATTTGGAATTTTAGGACCCCTATAAGGTTTTTTTGTTGCGACATTGCTTTTGTCGAATAAACCTGGGTCAATGGAAACCTGCCTACTGTCTTGAGAGTGAGAGTCTCCCCTTTCCATATTGGTTACATAATCATTTGTAGCTCACATGGTTCGGATTTTACAGATTATTTGGTGAGGAGTTTCTTGACCGAATTCTCTCATGTGTAGAAAAAGGCCGCTTTCACAAGCCCCATGTTATGGAATAGGAGCAAACGTTATTTGAAAGAAGGGATTGAGCTGCAGCCACTAGAAGAAACTGCAAATATCTAGCATAAACACACGGGTGCGTCAATCGACTCTAGGGGGGTTTAACATTGGACCACAAGGACATTTAGACGAAGGCCAGTAGGTAAAAATGAGTCTTTAGCCCAGACTGAAGGTTGTGATGGTCTGGACCGTGTGGAGGTTGAAGTGGGGGTGGAGGGGAAGCTCATTCCACAGCTGGGGGGCAGAAAGGGCAGAACGCTAGGTAACCCATCATTTTTAGGCGGGTTTTAGGGACAGACAGTCTTTGATCTATGAACCGGAGTAATATTTGGGGATGAGGGCAGTGTTGCCATGTTCGTAATTTTCCTGAAATTGGGCTACTTTGAAAACGATTTTGCGGGTGAAAATGGATTTGTCGCGGGTTGCGGGTTTTTGGCCTATTTCGAAGTTGCACCGCGGCCGCCATGACATTTCTCTTAGATATACATATATATCACTGTGACCTGCTGCTGCTGACTGTCAGGCAGGGAGGCAGGCTGGTGCTGAGTGAGTGAGTGTTGGAGAGGGCCGTAGGGGTGTGTGTGTGTGTGTGTGCGCCCGCGCGCGTGTGTGTGTGTGTGCGCGCATTACATAAATTCCAAGGTGGTTTAAACTGCATTCCAATGTTGACTGCTTAAAGAAAACGGTATCAAGCGAAGTGTTTTATGCATGCTCAGTTCTTGGGTCTCGGAGGCTGCCGGAGTGGAAATTTGAAATGGAATTTATGGAACTCCCTCGCGTGGTTCTTTTTGATACAATAGATATGTTGAAATGAAATGATATCACTGGAGTCATTGCAAATTCATTTGTGCCACTTGTGTAACCTACCTGGAGCTGGCGGCAAACCAGTTTAATAAATAGCCTATAACTTCAGTTTATTGTTGTTGTAGCCTTGTGTTAATATGCAATTATTAATGGTCATGTTTAGTTAATTCAATTGGAAATTATCAAAGCTCTTTCGCAATTGCCGATCAGTTGTTAGAACGCGTTAGATTGACAGTAACAGTAGTCAGATTAGGCTACAGGTAAAACAAATTCTAAAAAATAAACACTGGCTGTTGTTGACAAGCATATTCAGTTCATATACATATTATTAATATTTAATTCAGTGATTGAAATTATGACCCCATCCTCAGTAGCCTATTCCAGCAGGCTATTGGGAAACACAAGCACCTCTTAATCGCCTCGCTATTCATGTTGAATAAATTAGTGTGTTAATTTGAACTAAGCAAGCTGCTAAATCGTTCAGTTTACATATTGCCTACATCTTGTCTAGGCTACTGTAGACTATCTGAAATGAGATGTAGGCCTATCAGGGGCTATATGCTTCCTGACTTTATCCAAGCAAACCATGGCAACATTGAATTACAATCATAATCCCAGATTTTAGTCTGTAGCCTATGCCTATTGAAATGACAAGTAAATCTCGCAAATGGGCCATTTGTAGTCTTAACATTTGGCACATAATAACAGCACAATTGGCAGAAAATAGCCTAACATTTGTTTTTTATGTTCATCCAAGTTTTCGAGATCCTCTGTCCAATTTTCAGCACTCACCTATCGGATATATCTATAGTTATGCACATGCGCAAAGAGGGTTTATTTACAATTAGAAACCTGGTTCAAGCCCTGAATGCTGATTGGCTGAAAGCCGTGGTATATCAGGCCATATACCACGGATATGAAAAACATTACCTTTTACTGTTGTAATTATGTTGGTAAACAGTTTATAATCGCAATAAAGCACCCCCAGGGTCTGCGGTATATGGCCCATTTTGGGCTCCCGAGTGGCGCAGCGGTCTAAGGCACTGCATCTCAGTGCTTGAGGCGTCACTACAGACCCCCTGGTTCGATTCCAGGCTGTATCACAACTGGCCGTGATTGGGAGTCCCATAGAGCGGCGCACAATTGGCCCAGCGTCGTCCGGGTTTGGCCGGTGTAGGCCGTCATTGTAAATAATAATTTGTTCTTAACTGACTTGCCTAGTTAAATAAAAGTTAATTTAAAAAATATATATATATACCACAGCTAACGGCTGTATCCAGGCACTCTGCATTGCGTAATGCTTAAGAACAGCCCAGAGCCGTGGTATTTTGGCCATATACCATACCTCCTGATCTGGCGAGTTTAATGAATGCGAATTATCTTTTCTCTTGCCACATATTCAAATTCCTTTATTACGTCATGTCATAGCTTGCAATAATTATTATTTTGAGGAAACCTGAATTTTGCTTCTAACATCATTACAAGTTACTATGATATTCCTTCTTAATTGGCTCGATAACATTATGGAAAAAAAAAAATATTGTATAAATATGGCAACTCCTCTCTTGCTGTGAAAAAAAACGGCTAGTTTTCAAGCCTTTTGGACAGGTTTTTAGCCTTCATTGGGCTAGGAATTTTAGCTTGACCTGGTAACCCTGGATGAGTGGCTTGCTGAGTTATTGTGGTCCAGAGCCATTGAGGGCAAAGAGGACTGTTGATTATTGTTTGTGATGTGTTTAGTCCAATGTTAGTTTAAAGGAAAGATATTACTCAAGTACTAAATATAGTTTTTTTTGCCCAATAAAGCACAAAAATGATTAATCTTACAGAAATCATCAAGCAATTGTGATCATTGAATGGTCAATTTAGGTATGTTGCTATTAAGAGAAAATGACTAGGAAAATGACTATTCTTAGGAGGCTTAAACTGCAATGGTGTGATTTACCAGAATGATTACACACTAAATGTTCGTAGATGTACAGTTCCCAGGTTAGTCTCACCTGACACATCTACTATAATGATTTGCATTTGCTGTTGTCTGTATATGTCCTGTAGACGCACGAGACCCAGTGCAACCCCATCCATGTCCTTCTCACTGGGGAGCCGCTGGGAGACCAGTGATACATTAGCCAGGAAATCTAGATGTATGGGAAAGGTTTAAACACGGCAGGGAGAAATGGAACAAGAATTAATGGACACTGGGTCTAGTCACTTTTAACACATTCATTTCCAAACATACGTAACTGGTTTAGTAATGGAGTTGTGTAAGGTTGAGTAAGGCTGCGTTCAAAATGCCACACTATTATTCCCTAGTGCACTACTTTTGACCAGAGCCCTAAAGTAGTGCACTATATTAGGAAGATGGTGCCATTTGGGACACACCTTGGGTCTTGTGGTCACACTTAATATTTTATGTCCAAGCATAACTGGTTTAGTAATGGTCTTGTGTAACCTTGAGTAAGTTTGATTACGGTTATTTAAGACACACTTATACAACCAATAGTTGTAATAAGGTGAACATAGATTAGATTACAAGCCTTGTAGATAATATCTGTGATTTAAAAAAATATAACTTTGTGGAGGACGCCCTATGTGAGGGGGATCCCTATACAATGGGATACATAAAGACTAACGAGGGGTATTAAAAGTTCCATAGAGGAGGCCTGTGGGATCTCCAGTGTAAAGTACAGTACAGTGTCAGGTCTCAGGCAGTGTGGGAGAGGTGCCATTCATCTTTTTTGGGAACAAGGATCCATACTGTGGGTCAGAATCAGCCACATTCACCCCTCTCTGTCTGTCTGAACAAAAGGTCAGAAGCACATGCTCAAACTGCATGCAGACCAAGTCAATAAGTCATGCCAGCACTCTTACATACAGTATATGTTCTTTATGTCCAAAGGGGAGGGGAGACCGCGAAAGGTTAATCTGCATCATCGATCCATAAAAACATGATGTTGTATTAACACGTACACGCACACACAAACTGAAAACAAAGATCATCCCCCCTAAATTCAAGGCTTAAATCAACAGTGGAAGTGTGTATATCTTGCAGATAGATACTATGTGGATACTGTATACATCTAATGATGTTAATTCAAATTCAAGATATTAGATCACTACCTTCAATATATGAAGAACATGTCTTGGCAACTTGCTCCACCATGTTCCACTCCTGCCTCAGTCTTCGCACCAGCTTGTATGCAGTGAAAGGGTTGCTGATGTGTTTTTCCAGGTCCTCTGGGAAGTCTCCAGAGGCATTTTCACAGGCTTCAAGAACACTGTGTTGGATTATTAGAAAATATGATTATCTGAGACCAGCAGAAGAGTATGTAGGAGCTGTGGCACCAGAAGCCACAAAAAAAATAAAAACTCCTAGATTACGGTTGGAAAATGATCATTTTCTTTCAACAGCCACATATTGTATCTACATGTCCACCTACCCTGGTGAAGACCAGAATGGGCCGAAACACACAGGCAACATTTTTTATTTTTTTTCAATCTAGGAGTATTCGTTATTTTTTTCTTTATTGCCAATAAGATCAATAAAACAATAAGAACTAATTGCAACTCTCTTTTTAGAGGACTTAGACTTAATTATTGTGCCAAAAGATATATCACTTTTAAGTGGAATCACAAGGACCCAGTTTCCCGCAATGGATAAATGAGGTTAATTGCTGAATATTATGTGACAGTGGAAGTGGAAATTTCACATAAACCCACTACCCTCTGCACTGTCACCTGTTGAATCGGTCTATGCATTGTTTCTGTGCTGTGATGTAATCTCTGAGGCTCTGGATTAGGCTCCGCTCAATGACAACCAGCTCCATCATGTGATCTGTCAGGAAGGGGAAAATGCCATTCCCCATGAATACCATCTGACGCTCATAGACACAGAGGTGCACATACACTAATAGTGAATCCTCTTTAATCACAAATCTGTGAATGACCTCAATCCTGACTATAAAGTATTGATTCAGTGAATGTGCATCTAAAAATTAATATGATAACTTTACCTGTAGAGGAGTAGAACTCAGTCTCTTCAGCACAGAAAGTCCAGCCTATCAGCAATAATAAAACCACACGTCGAAGACAATTTGCTTCCATTTCTTGGCTAGTCGCACAGCTCTAACCCTATTTCAGTAAAACTCCACATATACCCAATGTTGATGTAGAACCAGCAAATAAAATCTTATTCTTCTCAGATTCCAAGATGAGAGTCCAAAGCAGAAATCCTGTGGTAAGATACAACTACTATGTTCTGAAAGACACACTATTCCAAAGGCAGTCTAGAAGCCAAACATGTCCACGTCAATGAGTATGGTCAAACCCTTACATCTTGAGTGACTTGCGCCTACAGTTTTCATAAAGCACAGTCATGGCAATTAGAGCATCTTTTCATTCGCACTACTCTCAATTGAGTAACCTACTGTAACAGTTTAAGGCCACAGAATATGGTACAAGTAAGAGCGTGCTAGCCACATTGTCTTACAAATGCTGTAAACAAGAGATAGACAGAGGGATCAAAATGGCAGGAAGTTGTGCAAAACCATGTAGGCGCTAAACCCCTACTACTGTACCTCCCTGTTGGCGTATGTGTCATAACGCCTAAGTAGAAATGCATTTAGTTTAACTGAGTATTTAGCATTGAACTGAACCAGGTTTATGGAGATACCACCATGGACTACTGTTAATCCTTGTAATGACAGGTTGTGTACATGGCTTCATTTATGGTGAAACACCAGAAGACATAAAGCCATGCTTATGAATCATAGGCTGAGTCCCAAATGGCACCCTATTCCCTATATAGTGCACTACTTTTGGCCAGGGCCAGGTAGTGCAGAGATGTGGATGACCAACGTTGTGTAATACATGGGGAAAAACAACATCTGTAGCAACTCCCCCTATTTCGTAACTCTTACATGGAACTCTCTTACCCAACACGTGTATTCTGTTAGGGTGTCATCTGTTTGTCTCAAATGAACCACAAAGTGCACCCTCATCAACATACAAACCTGTCATGAGAGGATATCTAGGGAATGTTGACAGCAATTTGACATAATATCCAAACAAGGCTAAGGGAGTCTGCGCGTAGAGAGAAAAGTCTTTAAGAAAAGTATTTATGGGTGTGGACAGATAGTAAATTAGACTTGTGCGGTAACATTAACATTTCTTTCCTGTGTTCAGTCAATACTTAAATAGAAGCACATGGTAAGATGTCCCACAGTCATAGTAGGGTAAGTGCTAATTAGACGGTTATGGAACAAGGCAGTTTGGAGATATCATGGCAGAGAGGTGGGAATGAGACCTTTACGTGTAGGCCCACAGCTGATCTCATCTACAGTACATGGGTTCCCATATACAGTGGGGAAAAAAAGTATTTAGTCAGCCACCAATTGTGCAAGTTCTCCCACTTAAAAAGATGAGAGAGGCCTGTAATTTTCATCATAGGTACACGTCAACTATGACAGACAAATTGAGAAAAAAAATTCCAGAACATCACATTGTAGGATTTTTAATGAATTTATTTGCAAATTATGGTGGAAAATAAGTATTTGTTCACCTACAAACAAGCAAGATTTCTGGCTCTCACAGACCTGTAACTTCTTCTTTAAGAGGCTCCTCTGTCCTCCACTCGTTACCTGTATTAATGGCACCTGTTTGAACTTGTTATCAGTATGAAAGACACCTGTCCACAACCTCAAACAGTCACACTCCAAACTCCATTATGGCCAAGACCAAAGAGCTGTCAAAGGACACCAGAAACAAAATTGTAGACCTGCACCAGGCTGGGAAGACTGAATCTGCAATAGGTAAGCAGCTTGGTTTGAAGAAATCAACTGTGGGAGCAATTATTAGGAAATGGAAGACATACAAGACCACTGATAA
Source organism: Coregonus lavaretus (assembly GCF_964263955.1). NCBI lineage: Eukaryota > Metazoa > Chordata > Actinopteri > Salmoniformes > Salmonidae > Coregonus > Coregonus lavaretus. Next base: position 52,049,473 of record NC_139997.1, on the reverse strand, counting down.
TCTCCCTCGATCTGGGGCTCCACGCAAGATCTCACCCCATGGGGTCAAAATGATCACAAGAACGGTGAGCAAAAATCCCAGAACCACACGGGGGACCTAGTGAATGACCTGCAGAGAGCTGGGACCAAAGTAACAAAGCCTACCATCAGTAACACACTACGCCGCCAGGGACTCAAATCCTGCAGTGCCAGACGTGTCCCCCTGCTTAAGCCAGTACATGTCCAGGTCCGTCTGAAGTTTGCTAGAGTGCATTTGGATGATCCAGAAGAGGATTGGGAGAATGTCATATGGTCAGATGAAACCAAAATAGAACTGTTTGGTAAAAACTCAACTCGTCGTGTTTGGAGGACAAAGAATGCTGAGTTGCATCCAAAGAACACCATACCTACTGTGAAGCATCGGGGTGGAAACATCATGCTTTGGGGCTGTTTTTCTGCAAAGGGACCAGGACGACTGATCCGTGTAAAGGAAAGAATGAATGGGGCCATGTATCGTGAGATTTTGAGTGAAAACCTCCTTCCATCAGCAAGGGCATTGAAGATGAAACGTGGCTGGGTCTTTCAGCATGACAATGATCCCAAACACACCGCCCGGGCAACGAAGGAGTGGCTTCGTAAGAAAACCTTGTGTGTGAAAACCTTGTGAGGACTTACAGAAAACGTTTGACCTGTGTCATTGCCAACAAAGGGTATATAACAAAGTATTGAGAAACTTTTGTTATTGACCAAATACTTATTTTCCACCATAATTTGCAAATAAATTCATAAAAAATCCTACAATGTGATTTTCTGGATTTTTATTTCTCAGTTTGTCTGTCATAGTTGACGTGTACCTATGATGAAAATTACCGGCCTCTCTCATCTTTTTAAGTGGGAGAACTTGCACAATTGGTGGCTGACTAAATACTTTTTTCCCCCACTGTACACTGAGTGTACCAAACATTAGGAACACCTGCTCTTTCCATGACATAGATTGACCAGGTGAATCCAGGTGAAAGCTATGATCCCTTATTGATGTCACTTGTTAAATCAAATAAAATCAGTGTAGATGAAGGGGAGGAGACAGGTTAAAGAAGGATTTTTAAGACTTGAGACAATTGAGACATGGATTGTGTATGTGTGCCAATGGGCAAGACAAAATATTTAAGTGGCTTTGAACGGGGTATGGCAGTAGTTGCCAGGCGCACCGGTTTGAGTGTGTCAAGAACTGCAACACTTCCAGGTTTTTTACGCTCAAAAGTTTCCCGGGTGTATTAAGAATGGTCTACCACCCAAAGGACATCGAGCCAACTTGACACAACTGTGGGAAGCATTGGAGTCAACATGGGCCAGCATACCTGTTGAAGGCTTTCGCCACCTTCGTCCATGCCCTGACGAATTGAGGCTGTTCTGAGGGCAAAAGCGGGTGCAACTCAAAATTAGGAAGGTGATCCTAATGTTTTGTACACTCAGTGTAGATCAAATGTTCAGACAAAACGAACCAAGATTCCAGGAAATATGAACATCAAATATTAAGGTACTGTGTCTCACAGGCAATATCAAAGTATATCAACACTGCTACTCACAGACACCAAAAACAGCACACATTGGCCCATAGGTGGTGCTGTAATATGCATTCAAAGTCTAAGGCTCAGCCCTGCCGCTCCGCTTGACATAAAATCACGAAACTTGGTATTTAAGTGTTTCTCATTATAAGGACGAAATTTGCCTCAAGGACCCATACGGTCCACCATATTGGATTTTTTTTCATCAAATCTTTTTCTCGTAAACCGAACATTCGATTGACTTGAAACTTAGAATGTATGTTAAAAAAGCTAAGCGATATCTCAAAAGATGAAAGAGAAAAAGGCAACTAGGTGGTTTTCTTGAATACTGGAACAATAACTTACTCAAAGTCAGGGAAAATGTTGACAACAACATTACTGTAATGAGTTACAGGGTAAAGGCTGAGATGTTACCAAATCGCAGTCTGCTCGGAAATGAGTCCCTGTCCATGAGTCCTTGTTCGAGAGCATCAAAACCGTGATGTAGCATGGGTCAATTGTGACTGACTGATCTACAAATAATATTGAGTAGTTATTTTGTAGGTGATTTGACTAGTCAGTCTTGACTCACCTTTAAAGTCGACTACAATGTTGAAAGCGCCCATAGCGTTTGGTCACGTTACCCTGCTCAGACATTGGATGCATCCACCAATGGTTGCGTACCAGGTCATCAACTGTGCTGTCGGACACCAGATTGCTATAACATATGGTACTTAAAATACCTATCCAGGCGTTGTAAAATCTGGCATGCATCATCAACGCCTGGGCAGAGGAACAAGCCCCATGTTTGTAGGAGAAATGGCGCACTCATCACCGCTTTGCTACAATTCTCTGTCGGGAACAGTTGGGATGTGTTAATCTGGAAAACATGTCATCCTTACTAGGTGGTGATGATGGCATTGCTTAACATACATGAATAGCATTTCTCAAATGGTGGTGATGACATTATGAAACAGTAACGTTACACAACTTTGTTCACAAGGTTACCATATAGGCCTCCCCATCTAGCCTGGTCTCATATCTGTATGACAATGACTGACAAGGAGTTGGCATGATAGCACAAACAGACTGACCCTCAGGCAGCTTCCCATCAGCTAGTGGCTAACTCCTGAAGTTGTTCATATCTGATGTTGACTAGTCCTTTTTTCTTGCATTTAGATCATGCAGGCAGCGTTGATGGGATTTATCAGGCTGTCAGATATAAATCATGAGCCTTAGCCCATTTTAGGCTAATTGAAAAAACCGAAATCATAAAATAGGTTAGGACTAGGCAAAACCTCATAACAACTTAATTTGACAGAGCCGGCAGAGAGATCAGCCATCACAATAATGAATGTAGACCTACTGCACTTCTAATAAAAGACAGTGTTTATTCTATAAAAAATGTCACAATCATACAGTGTAATAATTTAAGCAGTCTATAAATACAAACGAAATGGACAGGAACAGATGAAGCAGTAAGTTCTGATAGGGTTGTGCAGTCAGTATGTGGTTATTCATAAGTCATTTTTGTATAAAACATCTGAATGCTAAACAAATAACATGTAAACAAAACAAGAAATCAGAGACTTTAATCTGCATTCACAAATCCATTTCTCTTTATCTGCATAGTTACTGCAGAGTCCCAAGCTTCAGATCATTGTTAAAAGCCATAATGGATACCACAGTAGGTGTGTTTGTGTGTGTGTTTGTGTGTGTGTGTGTGTGTGTGATCAATCAAAAGTTCAGGCACTGCAGGTGGAGTGTACTCCTCCAGCCAGGGGTTAGGGGTGAGAGGTCAAGTTCAGTCCACTTCTGTCATGCCACATGGCCTCCTGAACTCCTGACCTCGCTCGTGGATCCATTTGTTGGACACTGGCAACAGATAAAAATAAATGTATGTCAGTCTCAATTCAGTGTCAGTCTCAATTATCTCCAATGTGTGACACTAGGGCTCTGTTAAAACCTACAACTACCAGGAAGACTCCACTCACAGGTAGATGCTTCCTATTCTCAAAGTGCGGTGCCTTCAGAAAGTATTCATACCACTTGACTTATTCCACATTTTCTTGTGTTACAGCCTAAAATCCAAATGGAAAAAAAAATAAAACTCACCCATCTACACACAATACCCCATAATGACAACGTGAAAACATGTTTTTAGGAATTATGGCAAATTTATTGAAAATGAAATACAGAAATATCTTATTTACATAAGGATTCACACCCCTGAGTCAATATTTTGTAGAAGCACATTTGGCAGCAATTACAGCTGTGAGTCTTTCTAGGTAAGTCTCTAAGAGCTTTCCACACCTGGATTGTGCAACATTTGCCCATTATTATTTTCAAAATCTTCAAGTTCTGTCAAATTGGTTGTTGATCATTGCTAGACAATAATTTTCAGGTCTTGCCATAGATTTTCAAGTATACTGAACAAAAATATAAATGCAACATGCAACAATTTCAAAGGTTTTACTGAGTTACAGTTGATATAAGGAAATCAGTCAATTTAAATAAATTCATTAGGCCCAGATCTAAGGATTTCACATGACTGGGAATACAGACATGCATCTGATGGTCACAGATTCCTTAAAAAAAGGTAGGGATCAGAAAACCAGTCAGTGTCTGGCGTGACCACCATTTGCCTCATGCAGCGCGACACATCTCCATCTCAGAGTTGATCATGACTTTCTGAATGCACTGTATACACACACACACACACATATATATAAATATGTGTATGCAACAAATAACATTTAATTTGATGTATTGTCCGGCTGAAAGGTGAATTCATCTCCCAGTGTCTCATGGAAAGCAGACTGAACCAGGTTTCCTCTAGGATTTTGCCTGTGCTTAGCTCCATTCCGTTTCTTTTTTATCCTGAAAAACTCCCCATTCCTTAACGATTACAAGCATACCCATAACATGATGCAGCCATCACTATGCTTAAAAGGTTAATTGCTTTGCCACATTTATTTTGCAGTATTACTTTAGTGCCTTGTTGCAAACAGGATGCATGTTTCAGAATATTTTTATTCTATACAGGTTTCCTTCTTTTCACTTTGTCAATAAGGTTAGTATTGTGGAGTAACTTCAATGTTGTTGATCCATCCTCAGTTTTCTCCTATCACAGCCATTAAAAACTCTGTAACTGTTTTAAAGTCACCATTGGCCTCATGGTGAAATCCCTGAGTGGTTTCCCTCTTCTCTGGCAACTGAGTTAGGAAGGATGCCTGTATCTTTGTAATGACAGGGTGTAATGACCATCCTAAAGTGTAATTCATAACTTCACCATGCTCAAAGGGATATTCAATGTCTGCTTTTTTTATTTTAACCCATCAACCAATACATGCCCTTCTTTGCGAGGCACTGGAAAACCTCCCTGGTCTTTTTGGCTGAATCTTTGTTCACTGAAATTCACTGCTCGACTGAGGGACCTTACAGATAATTGTATGTGTGGGGTACAGAGATGAGGTAGTCATTCAACACTATTATTGCACACAGAGTGAGTCCATGCAACTTATTATGTCACTTGTTAAGCAAATGTATTTAGGCTTGCCATAACAAAGGAGTCGAATACTTATTGACTCAAGACATTTCAGCTTTTAAGTTTAATTACCTTGTAAAAATTTAGAAAAAATAATATCACTTTGACATTATGGGGCATTGTGTGTAGGCCAGTGACAAAACATCCCAATTTAATCAATTTTAAATTCAGGCTGTAACACAAAAAAGTAAAGGGTTGTGAATACTTTCTGATGGTACTGTAAGTGTATGTGCAGGCAGACTTTCTATGTCATTTGCTCAAGCCATGACACCCACCATCTCAGATTGTTAGAAACAGATAAGATAAGCATTCCTTCAACATTATTTTGTTGAAATATAATTTCATCGTTGAGAAATTAATCTAATTGATTGCACCCAAATTGGCCATTTTATTTGATAGGATTCATATAATATTCAATAAATATAGTACCCAACCTCCGATTTGGACCAAACTTCTTCTTACCAATGAGTAAGACATGAGGAATCCAAAAATGGTTGCTAAGAGAAGGCCAACAACATTTATTTCATGGAGAACTGGCTTGACTTGTATGACCACATAATTTACAGTATTTTCATCATGAGCAATTTGGGTGCAATCAATTATCTTCATTTCTCAAAGATCAAATTATATTTTGACAAAATAATGTTTCAGGAATGAAAATCTTATCTGTTTCGAACTACAGAAACGATTTCAGAACAATCTGAGATGGTAGGTGTCAAAATCCTCTTTCTTGTGCTTTTTGATATGGAACGACCCTGCAGTAACATTGCTATGAAGGTTTGATTGCAGCCTACGTGAGAGATACAATAGAGATACATACAAGGAACACTGACTAGGAAGTAGTCAAAGAAACACATCAAATGACTGACACCAATGAATTTATTGATATTGAGATTAGAGGCTGCTTGTGTGTTTGGATTAAACTCTCCATCCAACTCACCCCATTTACTTCCTACTAACACAGGACAGGCAGCGTGTCTGGTCCTGTAGTCTCCCGCTCCGCTCCTAAAGAGGTTGTACCAGAAGACTGCAGTTCCCTGTGGACACACATAGAGGAGACATACCCTGTTCAGCACATGTAAGTCACCACTGCATTGACATGATGGACCACTATAAGATATTGTGTGCCCTCTCAACCCAGGGTTACATATATTTGATGAATAGGGCCAGGAGTTTTCCCTGACCATGTGACCCGACCAGGAAAATCTAGAGCCAAGAGTTTTTCCTGACCAGGTCACATGGTCAGGAAAAGCTCCTGGCCCTATAGTGATGAGGGCTGTACTTGTGTAAGAGTAGGTAAATGGTTTGTCTCTCACCTTTTTGGGATAGATAGCTGCTCCAAAGTCTGGGAACACAGTTGCTCCTCCCGCTTCAACATCACTCATCTGTCAGGGAAAACAAAACCCTGTCAGCTGGCTTTACTGATATACAGTAACTGCACTTATGAATTTACTATACTGTAAGAAATGTGTACTGACTTTACAAGGATACACTGTTATAACAGGTGTGTAATGATACAAGTTACAGGTAGCCTATCAGTTAGAGAGGGGACTCAGCAACCGGAATGTTGCCAGTTATAATCCCAGGTCTGACGGTATCAAATCCTACATGACATTGCTTGTTGTTGTGCCCTTGAGCAAGGCACTTAACCACCCATAACAACTGTTCCATGGGCGCCCAGTGTGGCAGCCCCCTGCTCCAACCTGTATATGTATACATGTGTCTTTCAGAGGGGTTGGGATAAAGCAAAGTTACATTTCTATTGGACCATGTGTACAATTGACGAATAAAGTGATCTTAATTGAAAAATAATAATAATAGCAATGTAAAGACTACTGAAGATCTAAATAAGTGTCTTGAAAGTCTTGAAACTATGACAAATTGTTTAATGACACTAAACATAATATGTTTATCATATACCATTATACTATTATACACCAACACCAAGTCCATAAGAGCCAGCCATTCAACTAGACAGAAGTGCAGTAGAAAAATGAATCATCCAAAAGCGCTGTAGTTCTGCAAAGCATGGCATTCTTCTCTATTTACACACTCACATCATGCATTATATTGTATTAGCATGGACCAAGAAACGAGATAGCATGTTATGGGGTAGGGGGTACAACACACCGCAATATGCACTGAAATTGACAGACAGAGACTCCAACGGTAAATGTCCAGTATTTTATCACGTTTCTTCCGACAACCATCTACTAGGTTAGTGATGGTATGAGTATGCGGTAACACTGATTGTCAGATGTTTGACAAACATGGAAATGTCAATCAATTGAAGTCCAATATTCAAATAGAGGTCATGGATCTGCCAAAAACAAACATTATACAAAATGGAGACCCAAAAAGAAGAGTCCAAATCTATATCAGTAACTGCTACTGTAAATTGCTACTATAAATTGACAGCAGCAACTGGTTACGCATACTTACGTAATTTAAAAAAGTAGCCACACGATTTCCAGTGCCTAATGTTTTGAAAGCATCAGGTTCATCTTTCTATGAAGATAAAATTTGAGAGTAAAACACAAGTTGAACACACACAGAGACATGTACTTACGTAGTTCAGGAAGGTAGCAAGTCTATTTCCATCGACCATGATGTCCTGAGGACGCTGCAACAAATGTTTATACCTTTTAACCCAGACTGAAATGAATAACTCTAGGATCCCGCCACTAGGGCCCTATAACTAAATTGATTATTAACATCTGTTTGACTTAACATAGTTACTGAAAATCAGTGAGGCCTAACCAATTTCACAAAATATGAGCAACTATTGAATATTTAGTATATCGAAAATAATATAATATTGAATAATTAGATGATTAGATTATATGGATATCTTTTCATGAAGTCAATTGATGCTTTGTGCAGCTCCCATGAGCAACACTGGGAATCAGTAGAGCTACTGTCTACAAGTGGGTGGTGACCCCGGGCATCTTGAGTGCACAGTCTGAAACCTTCCAGACAGAAGAAATATACACACAGTACTCACTATAAAAACTTCAACTGTGCCCGAGGTTAAAAATGCAATCTTCATCCTGCTGTGATCTTTTTGACAAAATCGTAAAATAAAACAACTTCTGAACGTGTATTGAATGTGTTTTTAAAGAATTCCATAACTCAATCACCACATATCAAAGGCAGCATGCATGGAAAAACGTGATTATGTGTGAAAATGTGATGATTTATATTATTACTAGAAAAAGTATTCTCCTTCTAGGAATATGCATCCCTAGATGCGTCCCAGAGCCCTGGTCAAAAGTAGTGCACTATATAGGGAATATGGTGCCATTTGAGATAATACCTAGGTCTCGTTTGGCAATCTGCCATATAGGAATTCAGGGCCTCTCTTAAGATTACATACTATTCTAGCAGTGGATGATCAATGATATGGAGAACCCCCTGCCAAAACTTTATAGGTCCACATTTGTCTTAGACAATGTCTTGCATGTTGACAGCTAACACTGTCAACAGCGCAGCGGTAAATGTGTGTGCTACGGAAGTAATTTTTTATCACAAGTCAACATACACGGGAAAACATACTTCTCCATAGAACCCAGCAGGATAAACCATTGCATGCCTGTTGCATCCCTTTTCAGATGCAACAGAGAGCAATTTTAGTCTGTCTAGAGGTTACCCTTACCCTGGAGAAATCAAAATGTGGCTCATATTGTCCTCCGACCCCGTAGTTAGCAATCTGTTCAGTGAAAAGAGAAGAAGCTGAATTATTTGACAACATCTGAAGCTTAAGACTAGTCACACAAAACCAGGTGTCTGTTAAAAATGTCATTACAGTTTCACAAATAGTGAACAGGGGTATTCTAGCAGTGAGCCACCAGAAAATGGTATCCAGTGTTAGGTAATATGCGTGTCTAACAGGTAGAACGCATGTACGGTCCTATATAGTATGTGGTGTGTACCTGGAGTAACTCGGCAGTCTGCGTTGTCAGACCTGTGATGTCCTCTATCCTCTGGTTGACACGCTCAATAATAGGGTCCTCCTCCCCCTCCAGCCAGGCACTGAAGGACAACACATCCACTGACTAGACATAACAACAACACTCATTCACCCAGAGATTAAGCATAGCTAAACATGATCCACAGAGGGCGCCAAAACCCTGCTTACCCATAATAACTCACCTTTTTGATACCCTGTAGTTTGCTGTGGTCAGAACGCCTGTTTTTGGGTCTCGAACAGTAGCTCTTGCAAGCTATACAAAGATATACAGACAAGTATAAATAAATATTGACATACAGTATTTGTAACATTTCATTTTCCTTGGACATTCACCACCTTATGATTATGATTATGTTTCAATACTACCACTGAGACATACAGTATAGTATTATATCTAAAAATAGAGATAATCTGCGAGGTTATAGTGGCCCTGCTGGTACTGTTTACTGCTCCTCTGCTCCTCTGCTCCTCTTACCCTGGGCTTGGCCAGCTCCTTAATCTTCTCAATTTCTGAGTCTGACAGGGCGTTGAGGTAGCGGACGATATGTGGGCTGTCCCACTCGTCCTCCTCCTTCATGGGCTGGAGCAGCAGGCGAGGGTTCCTGTTTCCGTCATGGTAGCGGCAGTACAGCCGGCTGCGCCTCTCAATGGTCTGGATGGGGTGGGATGGGTTGAGGGTGTGGGAGTTAGACAGGAATTCACATCTCCTCTCCCAAACCCTGTTAAGTTACCTCACATCACCTCTCTAAAAGTTCCCTCACATTACCACTCAACATACGGAATAAATAACAGTGTCTCTTTTAGACATCCCCCTTCTGACACCATATCATGTAAATCCCGGTCTGCTAATGCTCTCTTGTCAACTCCATATCACTCCTTGTCATGCCATGACAACGAGTGACAAGGAGTTGACATGATAGCACATACTGGGACCAGGCTACATCTCATGCTCCTTACTTATAAAACCCTATCTGTGTGTTATACGATTCAGTCAGTCTCACCATTTTGACTCCCTCTCCCCTGCACAGGCCCTCATAGATCTCCCTCTCAGGCAGGGAGTCCTTGGGTCTCTTGTAGGTCCCCAGCTGGATGGGCTCCTCTGTGGCTGGCTCCTGGACCTCCTGGTTCAGCTCCTTCAGCTGCTTGGACAGCAGCTTCTCAAAGTAACGCAGGTTGCCTCCTGCCCTCTGGTGGCTAGAGTCTGTAAGGACACCATGGGTGTTGCAGTTCGGCAGATTAAGAGGACATGGGGAATATGAGGGAATTGTGTGATGGCATGACACAATTCAACAACGTTTAACTCTCATCAATGGTTTGAGTGAAAATAAACTGTCTCTCTGTGTGATGCTACTATAACCAAACAAAATACATCAGTTTTGAGTACCAAGGGAAATAGGCCTAAACACTTACATTGAATGTCTGAAATAAGATGCCCACTTGTGGTCTTTGGAGCCAGTTATTTCAAAATTGCTATTACATGTAATGGGATGAGAGGCATGATAAAGGATTTAATGCAGTATAGCAAAAAGGCATTCATTTATTTTAGTTAGGTCCAGTTGTCTTTTCAGTTGGAATTACAGGAACCGCTACAACAAACATTTTATACCAACTCCCTAGTACGGCATTTCCCTTTGTCTACTTCAAAGGCTTTGAAGAGTTAAAAGTAGCACGTTTCCTGCCACAATCACACTGGGAATTGGGGTCACAGACAGCTGTAAAAAAGATACCAAAACTAGAGACAACTACCCAACAATATGTTACTCTAGCTAACTACAGTAGCTAATGTTATTATTTTAAATCTGATTCTTTACTTGGTAAATATGACAGTGCTGGTAGATCTTCCTAGTTGTTGACCTTGGGCTCGGTCCATTTAACTTCACATTCAAACAAAGTAACCAGAACTCCATAATTGCAGCCTTTAACAGACAACAACATCCCTGATGCAGTTCAAAATAGTAAACCATGACCACTCTTTGGGTTACACCCTGGAACTCTGGACGTATACGAGAGGTTTTGAGAGGGTGATTATGTGAGAATGTGCGAGAATATGAGAGTATTTGAGGAAGTGTGAGTGTGTTAATGAGAGTGAGAATGTGTGAGGGAAAGTCAGAGTAGAAGACATTGAGAAAGTGAGAATGTGTGAGAGAGGGTATGAGAGAGTGCGAGAGAAAGACATCTCTCCTGTTGTCAAACACCCCTAATAATCAGCTCCTGGATATAAAACAGCAGTATGTCATGTGTGTGTCCTACCGATGGCCACTAGGCGGCGTGTCAGCTCGATGGCACGGGGCAGGTCTCCCATCTGGTAGACGGAGTAGCTGAGATAGTCCAGGACATCGGCCTTGGACACCACGTGCTCCTCCCCTGCATCAATCTGCTTGAGGGCCTGCTGCATCCACAGCACCGCGTGGTAGTAGTCTGCCTCATTGTACGCCGTCTTCCCCATGTCGTAACAGTCATCCACTGTCAGGATGGCGTTGTGGTGCATCCCTGCAGGTATAGTATAGTATAGTGTACCATTTTGTCAATACAGCACCATTCTGCTCTGTTTGAGGTTTCCCGGTAATAACTGTTTATGATTTGTTTATCAACTGTTCATGAGGTTACTCCATGAGAGTGCTCCATAAATCCATAATGGTGTTATGATACTGTAGTGTATGTTGCTATAGCAGCAGTAAGAGGGTCATATCAAAACACTCTGCTTTTGCAACCTTTTTCTGACAGAGTTCCCAGACTTGGTGGGGTGTGCAATACTAGGATAGGATGTACGTTTGTCATAAAAGATAGTGAATGTGTGGCCACAGCATTTGCTGTTGGTATCAAGACTGTTCTGTTTGAGCTTGCATTTCTGGAGAGGGTAGACATCTGGCTGGAAGAAATAGAAACCGATCTCTGCAGTAGCACTTAGCGGTCTGATAGTGCTGGGAGGGCAGGCTGAGAAATGCTCAGCTCACACACTGTCTATATCCCAAATGGCACCCTATTCCCTATATGGTGCACCACTTCTGACCTGGGCCCATAGCGCTCTGATCAAAAGTAGTGCACTATGTAGGGAATAGGGTGCCATTTGGGATGCAGCCACTGTGATAACACATCTGGAGCCTTCTGGAATCTTCCTTGGCAGGGTTTGAGTGACTGTTCACACACAAAGAGTAGGGATGAGTCAAGGAGAGGATAGAGCCTCACCTGGCAGTTTGCCGTTGGAGAAGCTCTCTGAGTCCAGTTTGTACGTGTCCTGGAGACGCATCAGAGCCTTGGCAGCACCTTTCTCATCCTCCTCGTCAGGGAAGAACTGCCTGTGTACTGTCATGTTGGAGATGAACACTGAGGAGGGAACACAGTGATAGAGACACAGAGTGAAGCAGTGAAAAAATGATTCAAATCTTGTGAATCAAATGCAGCGTCCCAAATACTACCCTATTCACTACTTTTAACCAGGGATTTGATAGGGACTTTGTTCAAACGTAGTGTACTATATAGGGAATAGGGTACCATGTGTCAAAGGCATCAAGGCATCAAGCACAGAACATCTGCAGTGGAGTTGCCTGGTGTGGACTGCTATGATGTGTGATAATGTAATGTGTGAGGTTAAGATAACTAGAGAATGTAAACTGTGATGCTAGCCATGCATAGGCTAAGAGCTCTCCAGGGACACACAAGGGAGACTAGCTGATATAATTAAGCAATAAGGCACGGGGGAGGGGGGTGGTATATGGCCAATATACCACGGCTAATGGCTGTTCTTATGCACGATGCAACGTGGAGTGCCTGGATACAGCCCTTAGCCGTGGTATATTAGTCATATACCACAACCCTCGAGGTGCCTTATTGCTATTATAAACTGGTTACCAACTTAAATAGAACAGTAAAAATAAAATGTTTTGTCATACTCGTGGTATGTGGTCTCATATACCACAGCGTTCAGCCAATCAGTATTCAGGGCTCAAATCATCCAGTTTATAATGATAATTACTCCAGGTATTCCATTTAGCCAATGTTGGTAGGTCCACACATACACACAGCTGCATGGCTGTGCATACTGCATACAAAGATAAAACATACACACAGACACATACACACACACTGTAGATGTGGCCAATGTAAACAGAGGAAAGATGCAGCTGCACATGAAAGATGACAGCCTGTGTTCTCTCTCAGCTCCACTCTACTCTGCAGATGTGGGGGTGGAGCATGATGGATCAGAATTGGCCTCACACCCTCTTTTCCACAAGCCTCTTCAAACCCACACACAGAGGAGCTATATAGAAGCTGTAACCTCTCCCTCCCTCCGACCCTATCGTACCGTCTGAGGGGTCCTGCAGCACCAGGCTCTCCAGCTCGGACCACTCCGTGTTGAGTCTCTTCATCAGCTTGTAGGCGTTGACGGGGTGGGCCAGGTAGCCCTCTGGGTCTGAAGTGGAGGCACGAGTCAGCACGTCCAGCTTGTTAGCCCAGCTACAACACAGCACAGCACAGGGAAGGAAACAGTCAGGTTCAGTATAGTAGAGAATGATCTCCAATCGTGCTACAATCTGATTTTAGATCATTTCTCAAATGGGCCTATTCTGTCTAGTCTTATTTTGGCAAATGAACATAATTGAAAACAAGGCTATCAAAGTCGTATGGTTACAGAGTGTAATGTTCACCTTTTCACAGCAGCAAGTTTGGACTCCTCTGCTTGAATATATTCTTTCAGGGACTGAACCAACTCCTTCTCTGTGTATATCAGGTCTGTCATTTGACCTAATGGAAAGTTGAAAGAAAAAGGGCCATGTTGAATATGAAACTGGAAATGACTCATTAAATGTGTTATAGACTACTGCACACCTTTGTAATAAATGTGTTAGGCAACCAGGTCAAGTATTTTCCTAAGGGAAAGTGGTGGACGTAGAATATGCTTTGGTTTAATTGTCTGTAAAATAAAGTTACCTCACACAGACTTTAGTAAGTAAAAAGTCTCCACCTGTAGCATTCTCTGCTGTGATTGTATAGAATTACCGGTATGTGTCCAACCACACAGCATTCTAAATACCCATGGTTCTTGGGGTAAGGGGGCGGGAATGCTGCTGTGTGCAGAAAACAATTCCATAGCAACGCTAGACAGTTAAGAGTGAACTCAATGCGGTTGCCAGAAGGAATAGCAAAACAGCTTCAAGCAAGATTTATATCTTAGGGTAATGGCAGCCAAAGTAAGTATATAAGATACTTGCCTAGTTACTGATATGTGTTGTATCAAAACAATGCTTAATGAGGCTGCTTAAACTATGTGAAATCCATGGAGTATGCTGTAAACTATCCGAAGCCTAAGTCTGTAGCAGGTGTTTCCTTCATTTGATAGCTATGCTGGACAGATGTGAGGAGAGTTCAGAGACTTAGCTAATTGTTTTCCAGATCACTTTTAGAAGCCTGATGAACACTCTGGAGGTTTTGGCGAAAGAAAGAATGTCAGTCAACTCTAAGACAAAGAGGCCCAGGAGGCCGGGGGTGTAAAGCTCTCTCTTCTCAATAGCATACTGTCCACAGCAAATACAGCGGAATCAACATGCTTGGAAAGGCAGGAATCCTGAATTCAATATCCTATAGACTTAAGAATTCTAAATGAGATGATTTATGACAGGAATTAGGGCATGCAAGAACTAAGGATGACTGGTGTCATGTCAGACATACAAGGGTAAGGGTATTGGCCTACTTATAGAGTTGTAATGGTAAAGGGTGCCTACAGAGGCTTAATCATATAGCCATATAGTACATGGGTATAGGTTTACCTATAGAGGTGTAGACTTCAGCCTGAACGCTCCAGAAGCAGCAGCAAACCAGAGCCAGGGCTAGGAGAGACAGGTGTTTCCTCATTGTACTGGTAGATAAGACCTGCAATGACATCACACAATCACATCAATTGGTCATTCAATTCAATACAATACAACTATATGTATCCCCTCAGGGGCAATTAAGACAGGCAAGTCAGTCATATCCTTTTTAATGATCCACACAACAAATTACATTAGGCTACTGTACTATCAGAGATGTGATACTGAAACAATTTTTAAACAGGCAATGTCTTCATTATGAAAAAGCATGCGGTGCTGTGTGTTCATAGTTTCCAACAGGCTTTTTCCTATTCTGTTAGCCATTACCCACCAGCTGGGAGGCCCTGTGCGGTCTGGTGGTTTGTCATCTGAGTCTAAAAATGGCTGCAAAAGCAAAACCGAGGGCCTCCATTGGGGCTGGCCCGCCACGTGACTAATGAGAAATGATGACTCATAGGGTTAATCTATATTTTTGTTGATCATAGGATCTTAATTTGATCACCCTGTTGCAGGATAACTTTCCTGCAACGCAGGACATTTTTTACTTGTAGTGTATTTGAGGTTTTAAAAGACTTCTGATGTTTGAAATGTCCACTTTGAAATTTCAGACTTGATTTTCCCCTTACAAAAAATTGGTCAACCCATAGAAAAATGTCCATTCATTATAATCCACATAATAATTCACATTTCCTGTTGCTGCAGGATGATTTTCCTGCTGTAGCAAACAGACTCAAATTAAGATCTTACATCTGTAGCAGAGCATTGGAGGAGAAGACTCATAAATTCCCTGCTAAAAGGGGACAGGTAGCCTAGCGGTTAAGAGTGTTGGGCCGGTAACCGAAAGGTCACTGGTTCAAACCCCGAGCTGACTAGGTGAAAAATCTGTCAATGTGCCCTTGAGCAAGGCACTTAACCCTAATTGCTCCTGTATGTCGCTCTGGATAAGAGTGTCTGCTAAATGACTTAAATGTAAAATGTCTGGTTACCAACTACAGTATGTCTGGGTCATGGGTTAGGGGACAGGGGACAGGGCAGAGTGTATTAGAAAGCTGCCACATCTGCTTCCTTAATGGTTAAGAAGTCTGTAAACTTGTCTGGTTCACACATACAGAGGAATTACAGTACTTGGTCGATAGAAGTAGTGTTTCGACAAAACAACATTTTCCACTTTTTCTTTCCTGTATAAAATCCCAAATACTGTTGACATAGACACACATGACATACTTCAGAGAGAGAGTTTACAGTGAGGTTATACAGGGTGTGAAGCAGCATTGTACAGAGCGTCTGTTTCTAAACTCTCCCTAGCTGCTTCACCACATCATTCCTCAGTGATGACTGTTTACTGCAGGTCTGTCTAATTAAGCACAGCTCACTTCACACTACGTCTGAACCACTATACCCCTTGCTTCTCCTTAATCCAGCTCTAATTTTGGATTATCACCAATGACCTGCTGAAACACAGTGTGATACCTAACTGTCAAACAGACCTCATTTGAAGCATACTAAGCATCTGGAGAAGAATACGACTAGCCTAATTTATAAGTGATTGTGTCAGATTGTGATTGAAATGTGCAAGTTTTGACAATAGATAAAAATGTTCTTAAATATTTGTCACTAGTCTTACATTATGCTTCAAATTGTTTATTACTATGCTATACCTTTGAAAGTGAAACACTGATAGAGGAGGGCAGAATGTATGGATAGATTTGTGCAGAATATGCCATGTTTTTGCAAATCGTCGTTTTTATCTAAATAAAACCAATCCCTTGAGCCTTTCCAGATGATGAGTCAACAACATTTTTGTGAGGAATGGAGAAAAACAGTCACTTCCCAGAAGAAGAGATCCACCAGGGACAATGACAGATGCTAGGAGAAAAGAGAGAGGAGGAGGAGCTGACTTCGAGCTAAAGCACTACCTATGTAGCTGACGGTGACAGTCTTTTTCAAATATCACTTTTTTTTTAATGCAAAAAGGTAAAGAAATTGTGGAATTTGATACATTCATGATAAATGCAGATATTTGGTTAGAGAGCAGCATACCATTGCTAAATGGTATTTACCAACAAATGCCTGAACTAGTGGGTAGATGTGGAATTGCTGAGTAAGTGAATACTGTGCACTGTGAATTCGGCGCCATCCTCCCACGCATCTCCCTGCCTCTAGTTCTTCTGACCTCCCACTCCCAGTTTTGCCAGTCATGGGTTAGTCCTGCAGTTCTGACCATTGGCAGGGTTTCCCCTATATTCATTTAGCAGCGGCTGCTAAATTGTTGCCACCGCTACAAAAAAAGATGATGTAAGTGTTGCCACCGCTACCCTTGCCAACACTGGTATTGAAAGGACAGAGAACAAAGTGTGCAGTAGGAGCTTACTTTGAAGAGCATAGTAAAGGTTTCTGACTGAGAAAACAGGAAATGTTTACTCAGCAGATGCCTCCATCTGGGGAAGGGTCTACTGCTGTTGGAGCTCAGCTGAAAGAAGTTCCATGGAAGAGCATCTGGCTTGTACAAGTTATGGTTGTCTAGGGCCAGTCAGATTCCAAAAGGGGAAATCTCAATTTCACAAGTCCAATAAGAGAGTAAATCATACACTACCTTACTCTTTGTGTACTGATAAAAGTGAAAATACTACAGTACATTTTGCATTAATACTAACAGGTTTATACTGTATCATATTTCTTTCAACTTAACATTGGCCTCTGGCTGGGATGAACTCACAGTGAAACTGTTGTTGTGTAGAAATCTCAAGTTAATCAGTGAAGCTGGATAAAGGACCTGATCATGCACAAACACCCTCCCCAGGCTGAGAACATGCCGAGACAACCCACCCAAGCCTCAGACTTCACCTTTCCAGATTTCTGTCATATCCTAATGTTAACTCATTCCTCACAACACACTGCTAGAACATACAGTTGAAGTCGGAAGTTTACATACACCTTACCAAATACATTTAAACTCAGTTTTTCACAATTCCTGACATTTAATCCTAGTAAAAATTCCCTGTCTTAAGTCAGTTAGGATCACCACTTTATTTTAAGAATGTGAAATGGCAGAATAATAGTAGAGAGAATGATTTATTTCAGCTTATATTTATTTCATCACATTCCCAGTGGGTCAGAAGTTTACATACACTCAATTAGTATTTGGTAGCATTGCCTTTAAATTGTTTAACTTGGGTCAAACGTTTCGGGTAGCCTTCCACAAGCTTCCCACAATAAGTTGGGTGAATTTTGGTACATTCCTCCTGACAGAGCTGGTGTAACTGAGTCAGGTTTGTAGGCCTCCTTGCTCGCACACGCTTTTTCAGTTCTGCCCACACATTTTCTATAGGATTGAGGTCAGGGCTTTGTGATGGCCACTCCAAAACCTTGACTTTGTTGTCCTTAAGCCATTTTGCCACAACTTTGGAAGTATGCTTGGGGTCATTGTCCATTTGGAAGACCCATTTGCGACCAAGCTTTAACTTCATGACTGATGTCTTGAGATGTTGCTTCAATATATCCACATAATTTTCCTTCCTCATGATGCCATCTATTTTGTGAAGTGCACCAGTCCCTCCTACAGGAAAGCACCCCCACAGCATGATGCTGCTACCCCCATGCTTCACGGTTGGGATGGTGTTCTTCGGCTTGCAAGTGCCCCCTTTTTCCTCCAAACATAACAATGGTCATTATGGCCAAACAGTTCTATTTTTGTTTCATCAGACCAGAGGACATTTCTCCAAAAAGGTACAAGCTTTGTCCCCATGTGCAGTTGCAAACCGTAGTCTGGCTTTTTTATGGCGGTTTTGGAGCAGTGGCTTCTTCCTTGCTGAGCGGCCTTTCAGGTTATGTCGATATAGGACTCGTTTTACTGTGGATATAGATAATTTTGTACCTGTTTCCTCCAGCATCTTCACAAGGTCCTTTGCTGTTGTTTTGGGATTGATTTGCACTTTTCGCACCAAAGTATGTTAATCTCTAGGCGACAGAACACGTCTCCTTCCTGAGCGGTATGATGGCTGCATGGTCCAATGGTGTTTATACTTACGTACTATTGTTTGTACAGATGAACGTGGTACCTTCAGGTGTTTGGAAATTGCTCCCAAGGATGAACCAGACCTGTGGAGGTCTACAATTATTTTTCTGAGGTCTTGGCTGATTTCTTCTGATTTTCCCATGATGTCAAACAAAGAGGCACTGAGTTTGAAGGTAGGCCTTGAAATACATCCATAGGTACACCTCCAGTTGACTCAAATGATGTCAATTAGCCTATCAGAAGCTTCTAAAGCCATGACATCATTTTCTGGAATTTTCCAAGCTGTTTAAAGGCACAGTCAACTTAGTGTATGTAAACTTTTGACCCACTGGAATTGTGATACAGTGAATTATAAGTGAAATAATCTGTCTGTAAACAATTGTTGGAAAAATTACTTGTGTCACGCACAAAGTAGATGTCCTAACCGACTTGCCAAAACTATAGTTTGTTAACAAGACATTTGTGGAGTGGTTGAAAAACAAGTTTTAATGACTCCAACCTAAGTGTATGTAAACTTCCGACTTCAACTGTACATATTTAAAAAATTATCTAAAATGTGACCAAAGGACAATATTCAGAGAGTATTTCAAAACCCACACAAAGCAGGCTATTTGATTGTCAATGATTCTTACTTATGTAACAATGTAAAAATGCACAAAAAAACTATTTAGAAACTATTTCAAAATGTAGGTATCCTCTCTCAATAAGATTTAGTAAAGACTAGGCCTGACACAAAATGTTTTAATAGTAGCCTACTTTGACAAAAATTCAGTGAATACAATGAGTACTAGACAGAGACAGATAAGAGAAGATACAAAACACAATAACAGGTCAGCGACAATAAAAGATTTGTAGGACAAATTCATATTTCACACTGTCACTTTATTGTTTGCATTTAGCCTACAACATGTCATGGAACTTCTGGAAGCACGGCCCCATCCCGCAAAGTGGCACAGAACACGTAGAGCACCCAAAGGAGGTTTCTACACATCTCCCACTCTTTGCCCTGCGTCCACTCCGGATGCACAACACACACTTCTCTTGTGCCCTTTAAACTTCACCTGCTTTCAAATGAGTTCCAACTCGGTCCACACGCCCTTGTGCCACACTCTTGGCTCCCCTCTGTCTGCCACTGTAGCCATGTCACAGAGTGAATGCACAAGCTGCATTTTTATGCCTTCAGGGACCAGCGCCTGTGGTTTCTGGGAAGGGGCCTTTGCCGGGTCCCCCACACAATGTACGCATTAATGATGGCAATATTGAGCATCCCCCAAAACACATACTTCCACCATTTTCTGCCTGTACATCCTTGCAAATAGCTCCTCAGTTGGTCAACCCTGCCCATTTTCTTGTTGTAATCCATTACAAGCTCTGGAACAGATATAAATTACTACCACATCTAAAAACAACTCCAAAACCGCTACCACTGTCACTTTAGGCCCAGGCTGTGTGGTCCAGAATGAACTAAATAACATCCTGAACTAAATAACATCCTGAACGTGCCTCCAATCAAAACAGGAGACCATTCTGCCTTCCAAGAGTTCTCCCTTGCTGTCCAATCCTTGACCTCAATACTCCAATCTGTTGAAGGAGAAGACAGGAACGAGCTGAAATGTGGCTCCCACGTGGACAGACTCCTTGGCAAGCTTCCAGCCTACCTCAGAGACAGTTTCATCGAACATTGTTTGAAGAAAGGCATCCTGAAAGAGGGCTCGAAATGCACCTATGCCCTCAAAGAGCTGGCAGCATGGTTGCAGGTGAAGGCGAGGGTAAAGAGCATCACTCACCAGGCCTCAATCTCAGCCGCTGCCTCTGGGGTAAGGAAGGAGTTTGAACGGCCAAATCCCACTACCATGTACTTAAGTAGGGAAGCCGGGAAGGAACCCGGAAGGGAGGAACCCAGGAAGGAGGAACCCGGGAAGAAGGCCTTTCTCAAGAGCAAGGACATCAAATTCCAGCCCTACTGCCCCTATTGCAATAGTAAGGGGTACTTCCTGGGTTTATTCCCCAAGGTACAAAAGCTCACTCGACCCCAATTGAAGGCCTGGATAACTTCAGGTGAGCGACGCTACAAGTGTGCCCGTAGCCATAAAGCGGAGACCTGAACATTGAGGAAACCCTGAAACAGCTGTAAGGAAATCCATCTCACAGTGTTGCATGATGTAATCCCCAAGCACCGAAGGAGCAGTGTATGCTCAGGGTAGGAGCCGCAAAGGAGCTCTACTCGACCAGCCTAACTGGTCTCCAAGGGTCATGTTGAAGGTGGTAAAGGACACCCTGCAAAGCGAAGGGAGGAGCATGGATACATTTGCCGTTCTAGATGATGGGCAGCTTAACCTAAAGGGGACCCCCAAGACGCTTAACCTCAGAACGGTGCGACATGATGTTATCCAAGTGAAGGGCTCTGCCGTGACTTTCTGCATTTCACCTTCAGGACAGAGGGACGTGGCCTACAACATCACAATGCCTTCACGACAGATGGCCTGTATCTCGCACAGCTCTCCTGCCCGGTGAGTGTTCTACAAGAGCAATATCCTCATCTCAGAGGACTGCCTCATCCCAACATGGCCAGGGCTGCGCCACTCATCCTGATTGGGTCAGACTACCCACACCACGTCACTCCAACCGAGCCTATACGAGCTGGACCAGAAGGAGGGCCTGTCGCTGTCCATACATCCTTGGGTTGGGCTGTGCAGGGTCCAGCCCATCTACTTCTCTCCACCCAAGCTGTACAGTCACATCAAGTCCTCTTCACCAGAAGCAGTCCAGCTCCATCTCCCTGTCCGGCCACTGAGCTCCTTCGGAATGTGGAGATGCTCTGGAAGATGGACACCTTCCCCAACCGGAAGCTAAAGGAGGTTACCCGCTCAAAACATGACTCCTATGCATTAGAAGTCCTGGAGAAGCACACCACCACCACTGAAATGGATGGAGTTCAGAGGTATGCAACCCCACTACTACGGGTGCCCAACCATCCTCCTCTGTCAACCACAACATGGGCTGTACTCCCCCTACTCCGTGGGAAGGAGTGAAGGACCCTGAGCTTTCTGAAGTTCATAACTGGGAGATTCATAACCTTGTGAAGGCAGGATGTCACCAAAGTGACAGCTCATGAAGAGGGGAACCCACTCAGCGAATCCTGGTATCTCCCTCACCATGTTATAAAGCAACACAGTGGGAAGTACCGACTTGTCTTCAACTGTTCATTCGAGGCTCCTCGTCAAAGCCTGAATGACTGTCTGCTCCCTGGGCAAACCTAAGGTCCTTCCTTGCTCGGTGTCCTTCTCCGGTTCCGGCAGCATTCCACAGCTATCAGTTTAGACATCAAAGCCATGTTTCATCTGATTCATCTGCTGCCTTCTGCCACCGCACTGCTCCGGTTCATATGGCAAGATATGGAACGAGATGCAGAGCCCACAATCTATGAATGGCAAGTACTCCCATTTGGCACCACATGCAGTCCTTGATGTGCCATATACCCTCTGCAGAGAAACGCCCGGGAGTACCCAGACAGTGACCCAGAAGACTGGGATTCAGTGGAGAATGCCTACTATGTAGATTACTGCTTACAGAGCCTCTCATCTACTGCTGAAGCGGAATCACTCCTTGACAAAGTCCGGAATCTCCTGTCCAAAAGGGGATTTGAGGTCCGACAGAGGGCCAGCAACACAACAGAGGTTATTCAGCACCTCCCGCCACAAGCCAGGACAAGTAGATTTGAACTATGGCTGTCGCAGTCTGGCATCAACCCACAAGAGCCCACTCTAGGACTGAGATGGAGCTGCATACCGGATACAATGGGGTACAAGCACCGCTCAGCCCTGTGCACTGAAATCCCCTCGGGTATATCCTGCCTTGCACAACCCGGGCCAAAGTCTTAGTCCAGGACCTGTGGCAGACCAAGAGGGACTGGGATGAACCAATCCACCCAGCTAACCTAGTGGAAAGATGGATCTGTTGGGAAACAGAGTTGTCGGAGCTCTCCAAATCCAAAGTCCAGATGCCAAGATGTTATGTGCCACCCTTTGCTGACCAACTAGGATCAAGCCGGGAACTTCATGTGTTATGTGACACTTCAGAGCGGGCTTATGGCTTATGGAGTGGTTTCCTATCTCTGAGTGGAGGATGATGTAGGCCAGACCCATGTCTCCTTTGTCATGGCCAGGTCCAGGGTCATACCCAAGAAGCAGTTGTCAATGCCTAGGCTGGAACTCAACGTTACCCTTTCTGGAGCCCAGTTGGCCTCCACCTTGCAAGCCGAGGTCACCTTGCCAATCCAAAGGGTCATCTACTGGGGTGATTCTACCACGGTACTGACCTAGCTCAAGTCGGAGTCCTGCAGGTATAAGGTGGTTGTCGGAACTCGCATTGCAGAAATTCAAGACCTAACGGAAGTCAATGACTGGAGGTATGCTGACAGCGCAAACAATCCTACTGATGACATTACTCGTGGTAAAACTCTCCAGGAACTGGCACAATCCCAAACACTGCAGGATCTGATCGCAGCCACCAACCAGACCTCAGATGGGGTGGCTTCCATACCCACCTCCCTCACTGCAGAGACACTCCTCCTGCATCATGCTCAAGCAGTCAGCTTCTCTGAGGAGCTAAAAGCTCAGAAAGCCGGTAAGGAAGTGGCTAAGGATGGCCGTCTTCTCTCTCTTAACCCAGAGTACAACCAAATACTCTGAATGATCAGAGTGGAGGGAGGCTGCGCCAAGCAGAAGTCTTGGATCCCGATGCTATCCATCCAATTATCCCCGACTCCAGACACCCTCTCACCAGCCTCCTCATTAAGAGTTATGATGAGAAGCTTCTCCACCCAGGGCCAGAGAGAGTCTATGGGGAGATGAGGCGGAAGTACTGGATACTTGGAGGACGAGGAGCCATTCACAAGCACCAATACGCCTGCATTGAGGGACAGAGACGGCGGGCCAGAGCAACTTTGTCCAAAATGGTGGATTTTCCCCTTGCTTGCTTGCACCTCCTCAAACCCCCCCTTTACGATCAAGCTAGGTTGTCCAGTGGAGAAGCGCTGGGGCATTCTGTTCAGTGCTTGACAACTAGATGGGTCCACCTGGACCTACTGGAGAGTTTGGAAACTTCAAGGCAGGAGAAGCCAAGTTGGAGGAAGCCTTCCAAGCAATGGAACCAACCCTCCAGGATCAACTGATGGACCAACAAATCTCCATCAAATTCAACCCTCCAGGAGCTCCTCATTTTGGAGGACCATGGGAGCGAGAGGTCAAATCGGTGAAGACAGCCCTACGAGTCGTTCTGGGTGACCAAACTGTCACTGAAACCATCTTGCGGACCGTGCTGATAGAGGTGGCAGGGATACTGAACTCCAAACCCTTGGGATATCTCTCTGCAGACATCGCTGACCCAGATCAGGTCACACCGAATCTGCTCTTGATGGGGCGCAGAGACGCCTCATTTCCTCAAGCCATGTATGCTGATACAAACCTCATCGGCAGACGCCGGTGGCGGCACAGCCAGATCAGATTCATTCGGGATTACCTACTAAGCCTACAGCACAGAGTGAAATGGCGGAGACAAACGGCCAGCCTGGACACTGGCCAAGTAGTAATGATAGTGGACCCTCAACTGCCTCTGCCTCCTGGCCGGTGGGCCATATCACCAAGACCATTCCTGGGACCGACAGTAGTGTTAGATCAGTGGAGATCCAGGTAAAGAACCGGACATACACTACCAGTCAAAAGTTTGGACACACCTACTCATTCACGGGTTTTTCTTTATTTTTACATAGCAAAATAATAGTGAAGACATCAAAACTATGAAATAATACATATGGAATCATGTAGTAACCAAAAAAAGTGTTAAATAAATCAAAATATATTTTATATTTGAGATTCTTCAAATAGCCACCCTTTGTCTTGATAACAGCCTTGCACACTCATGGCATTCTCTCAACCAGCTTCATGAGGTAGTCACCTGGAATGCATTTCAATTAACAGGTGTGCTTTTTCTTAAAAGTTAAGTTGTGGAATTTATTTCCTTCTTAATGCATTTGAGCCAATCAGTTGTGTTGTGACAAGGTAGTGGGGGGGTATACAAAAAGATAGCCCTATTTGGTAAAAGACCAAGTCCATATTATGTCAAGAACAGCTCAAATAAGCAAAGAGAAACGACAGTCCATCATTACTTTAATTGGCAAGGTGCCCATGATTTTGGAATGAGATGTTCGACAAGCAGTGTATATGATTTTGGGATTAGTCCGAATATCACACATGGCAATTTCCTATGGCTGGATATGGACTCATTCGATATCCAGAGCTATGTGACATCCTATTTTCACTCTTCATGTTGACAATACGTACGATTTCTGATGCATTTCTGAGTTTTCAGCACATGCTCAATAATTTCACAAATATGAAATCCATATGAACATATCATTTTTGAATTCCCTCTGGATATCATTCATGGTATGGCCGGATATGGACTCATTAGATATCCTGAGATAGGCCTTTGTGGACATATTTTTTCTCAATATGTTGTCAAGTACTAACAGTAGGCCTACATAGCATATTTTCTCAGGATTTTTTTATGGATTTTGATATGCTAAATAAGGACCATTTCTGATGCTTATTTGAGTTCTGAGGTCATGCTCAATAAATTGACAAATATTAAATCCATATAAATCTTTCAGACACTATAATTTTGTATTCCCTCTGGATAAAAGTGTTCACTAGTTACCACAGTCACAAAATCATAAACCCCGCCTATTTCTACAATTTATCTTCTTAAAATCTGATTTTAAACCTACCCCACCCCTAACCTTAACCACACTGTTAACCTTATGTCTAACCTTAAATTAAGACCAAAAATCTTATTTTTGTCATGACTTTTTACTATATAGTCACTTTGTGGCTGTGGTAACTAGCAGGGGTTGGTACCGGTTCAGGGAACAGAACCAAAAACCTGAAAATAATTACATTTTTCAAGGAACAGAAACTGAACCTGGAACGAAGGTGATCCATACTGTAACGGAACATAAACATTATTTTAAAAGCATGGGAACCGGTTAATGTTCTTTTACATTCCAGGCACTTTTTTCTAGTGTTGGGATTGGAACTCTGGATTTGCTATGCTGCATTTATTTAAACAGAAAAAGCAGATATGCTTTGGAAATAGCAACTTGGATTAAATATGTTTGCCTTTCCGTGCCTTGTATAGCCTACTACTGAATATGGTGCAAATGTATGCTCAGATATGTCACCTTCATGTGAAGAAGTGCTATGATTTCAGCGCCTGAACAGGAAAAATTATTTGGGTGCTGGACATTTCATAACTCGGATTTTGCCCATTTTCGATCAGACATAAAATGATTAAACATTAAAATATCCATGATTCACATATCATGTAAGGATATCTATTGAAATAAATCAGGTCAGGTAATGACTACAGATATGATACATTTATGAAAATATGTGTATTTGTTCATGCCTATGTATGAAGGCTTAGATATGTCAGCATGTTGACACATACCCTTTCCGGAGTTAGAATATTCTACCAATATGCATCAGGAGCGTGTCTTGAACGTACCTCACCCCAAATATCTCCCTGGATTCATACTGTAGCAGGGAGATTTCAGAGGTCCGGATTGGATGCATGTAGAAACTATCCCATTACAGAGAATATCATAGCTCTGTATACGAAATTAAGGACATGCTTATCTGGAGCATGTCTACTCCTTATGTCTAATTAAATGTCCGAAATATATTGATAAAGATATCCCCTGATATTGACCCTTTTCGCTCAGTCTTCCCACTGGGCAAAAACGGGTTGAATCAACGTTGTTTCCACGTCTTTCAACCAATAAATCTATGTGATGACATTGACATTGAATCAACGTGGAAAACTGATTGGATTTGCAAAAAGTAATTAATGTAAGGGGTGGGGAATTTCACATTGAATTCACGTAAGCTGACAACTCAACCAAATGTAAATAAAAACAAGAAATTGAACTGACGTCTGTGCCCATGGGTTCTTGCTACAGTCATTCACTCCGTTACAATGCCAGTGGTCAGCCAAGACAGCGACGTTTCTAGAAATCCCCGTTTGAACACATCAGGGTATTGTGAAAAAGTTGTTTTGAAAAATCATAAAAACAGTTCAGAGAAAGGTGACTGCCAATGTTATGTTTTAAATACATATTGCCTACCTAGCCCTCAAAATCCTGAAGTTATAATGGCATTCTGCAATGTTGACTAAAACTGACAAAACTTTCTGTCAGCCGTGATACGTTGTTGTTGCAGCTACAGTTGCCAACAAGGCAGGTAAAGCAAGCGTATGCGCAAAAACGAGCATGCCAGCATAAGGCCTACCCAATTCACGATTTAATTCAATTATTTGGCAGAAATCTCTGGTTTAGTATCAATAATGTCCCAAAAGGGGGCAGTTGTTATTGACTACAATAGGCCTACACATCATGTTACAGAAATTACATGCTGCGCTCCTCTGTGCAGCACACATATATCATGACAGTATGCATCTGGAACATTAAAATGTATATGTAAACTTACCTTTTCGTTCCCTTGTGATTGTAAAATAATCCTACACCTTTAACAGCATGAGAAAATATATTGAAGACGCCCGAGGTTAGTGATCTGCAGAGATTTTTTTCGCTGCCACGTACAGACCCTGGTAAAAAAAAACTTCTACAAAATGCGCACGACATTCTGGGACCCCTCAGCTACAACGGTGGTCTTCGCATTACAACAGTAGGCTAAATCAGAACCATATAACTTGGCTTCTGATGGCAACCATAAAATAATGGCTATCATGTTGCACCTGGTAGGCAGGTCCTTATTACCAAAGGTATGCATTATAAAACAGTAGGCCTACCTAGTGCATACAATTATATTTTGACATCATATGTGGAATGGTCAAAATTCCTTTTTGAACTTGTCTGTACTTGACATGTCTCTGAAGTCAGTTAAACTGGAATATTATGTACAGAATGAGTTCGACATGTCTTGGAGGAAGAAAGACATTTGGGTATATTATGTTACATGATGCAACCTACCAAATTCATACTGCTCTCTGCACCGAACGTAATTACGGTAATATAATACGTGCCCTTCTGCAAATGTACAATATTTTTTTATTTTTTTATTTTTATTCTACATCATTCTGTAATCTCGAACAATTCACCTGAACTCCTGTTTCACCCTGACTAGTTTCCATTGTAGCATTGGTTGGTGTAAAGTACTTAGGTAAACATACTTTAAAGTACTACTTAAGTCGTTTTTTTGAGTATCTGTACTTTACTTTGCTATTTATATTTTTGACAACTTTCACTTTTACTCCACTACATTCCTAAAGAAAATAATGTACTTTTTACTCCCTTCATTTTCCTTGTCACCCAAAAGTACTTGTTACATTTCGAATGCTTAGCAGGACAGTAAAATGGTCCTATTCACACACTTATTTACATTTTAGCAGACGCACTTATCCAGAGCAATTTACAGTAGTGAGTGCATACATTTTCATAGTGGTCCCTCTTGGGACTTTAACCCACAACCCTGGCGTTGCAAGAGCAATGCTCTACCAACTGAGCCACACAGGACTTATCAAGAGAACATCCCTAGTCATCCCTACTGTATCTGATATGGCGAACTCAATAAACACAAATGCTTTGTTTATAAATGATGTCTGAGTGTTGGAGTGTGCCCCTGGCTATCCATAAATTAAAATAACAACGTGCCATCTGGTTTGCTTAATATAAGGAATGTGAAACGATTTATACTTTTACTTTTGATACTTAAGTCTATTTTAGCAATTACGTTTACTTTTGATACTTAAGTATATTTAAAACCAAATACTTTTAGACTTTTACTCAACTAGTATTTTACTGTGTGACTTACACTTTTACTTGAGTCATTTTCTATTAAGGTATCTTTTTTGAAGTATGACAATTGGGTACTTTTTCCACCACTGCATTGTAGGCCTATAAAGTGCCAATCTCATAAGTAATTTGGTTAATGGTGATTAATTGCTGACCACTAGTAAACTAGTAAACTGTTTGCAAACTCATCATATTGACAATGACAAAAGGCCTTATACATCAGTAAATAGTGCATGTTTATTACAAGAACCTGTAATAATCTACTGATCAGAAGCAATATGTATATATTTACTTAATTAATAATTCAATGAACTAAATTATAATGTTTATAAACAGCTTATTTGAAAGGAGACTTTCAAATGAAGTGTTACTAAGTTTAGGATTCTTGTGCAGTTTAGGTTATTTCCTTATAAACCTTTACATGGGATGTATATATAATTTTAATCTGAATTTAAAGATATGTTGTCTCCCCTGAATTTCATATAACCCTTTAAAAAGGGTTGTTGTCAAATTCTATCCTTATCTATTGATATGTCAAACTGATATATTCACTATTGTTTACTTAATTCCTCTCTTCAATATTTCACCATTGACTTAAGGGGTCATGCTCCATTTTTGAGAGAAAGACATTATCTCTGCACTGTTCTGTGTCCAGTAGATGTCCCTTTAGTTCCTCTGAATCCATCCTCCTCAGCTGTAACCTAATGTAGTAGGCGTAAAAAGACAGCAGTGTTGTACTCCAGCAGAGGGCATATGTTCTCAGCACTAGCTCAACAGGACGATATCAGACAGTAGATGTTTTAAAACTATGCCTTTCCTTAGTGTTTCCAGAATTTGCTAGATGTAATTTAGTGTTTACCCCAGATTATTTTCCAGGCAGTGCAAAGATCCCCAAAGCAACACCCAGAACCGCTTGCACCAAAACTGTCAATTGAAACCAGTTGACCACAGTGGATGCTCTACTAGATAGTACTGTAATATTTACCTTAACTTTCATCAAAGTTAATCAAAGTACCACAATCTCTGCCTGTCCAACAGTAATAACTGAGGTGCAGAATAAAGTACAGCTGTATAGCAGTCTCTCCCCACACAGAATCAGGACACGTCAATGATATTGACTGCATTATTCATTTATGTCCATTGGGTGTCAGCAATGTTATTTGTATGAGAGAAGACTTCCGTCTGAAATGGTCAGTTATCTCTCAAATAAAGGACCATGTTCTTTCCCAACTGTACCTGGAGTAAAGCTTCCCATCATGGTATTGGTTTATTACTTTTAGTAGTTTTTTATGTTTGACGTAGGCTATATAGTATGAATTGTAATCTGTGTCAGTCTGATTGTATTGAGCTGTGAACAAGTAACATATTTTGCAATCATTTATTTACATAAGGCCTCACCTTTCTGGCTTTCTCATTGTGCCGATGTACCACGAATCACATCTTGTTGAAGCAGTTGTCTAATTTATTCTTAGCTAAACACAAAGCTGTTCAGTCACCTCAGTTGGATTTAAACATTACATTTACATTTACGTCATTTAGCAGACGCTCTTATCCAGAGCGACTTACAAATTGGTGCATTCAACTTATGATAGCCAGTGGGACAACCACTTTTTTTGTTGTTTATGGGGGGGTGGAGGGGGGGTGGGGTATAAGGATTACTTTTATACTATTCCAGGTATACATGCCATTGGGCATTTATTTTTACACCTGAGCAGAGGCTCTGAAAGCTCTGAGACGTGGTGAATGCATGGTATGAGGTGGATGAAGATGTGGTGAATGCATGGTATGAGGTGGATGAAGATGTGGTGAATGCATGGTATGCGGTGGATGAAGATGTGGTGAATGCATGGTATGTCACACATAGTGACATACAGATATCAATTACCATAGGGATGTGAATGTAGAGAATAGAGATTGTGGAATGTGTCAAAGCTGATTGATATAGTATGTTCCATCTTCTGATGATGATGCACAAAATATGTTGGTGCCTTTTGTCTACTCTGGCATCAGGTAGCAGAATTTGCTCGAAAAGTGGCATCCCTTCCACCCATTCATTTATACTTGAGATAAGTTTTTCCAGATGTGCAAATGGTTCCAGATGCTGGTTTTAGTTTGTCTTGGGTTTGCCTGGTTAGTCATGCACAAGCAAGGCCAAAAGGTCAAAGATGCACTCTGCTACAGAGCCAGGAAGCATGATTGAGGGGGGACACACAGCCAGCATCAGGTTTCAGCCACTCTAATCAACTTTCATCAGTTGAACTGAAGGTACTTGAAGGTATGTATACCTCTACAGCTCCAGCTGATTGTTCTGCCTGGCCTCCAGAACACGGAACAAAACAGAGAAACAAAAGGCAGGGAGCAGGGAGATTTAGGCTGGGGAATTAGTGTGTCCAGCCGCCCAGCCAAGGAATGACTCAAGGGCGATCCCACAACGAGGAGGATCGGGTTACAAGCTGCGTCAGTCATCCCAGCCAAAATGAGCACCCTGGGGAAAGAAGTGACAGTGGTGTTCACACACTCTCTCCAGCAATAGGGCTAATAGTTTTGTTGTTGACGTTGAGCTGGTAGATTCCTTCAATCAATTGGTGAAATCACTCATTGGCAGATAAATAAAGTAAGATTTCTGTGAATGTGTTCATATGGTGAGCAGACTTTTCTGGTCCTGATGCTAGTACTTAAATCTGGAGTACTTATATATGGAGTGTGTGTCTGTGTATGTGTATGTATGTGTGTGTGTGTGTGTGTCACTTGAGTAACGGCCCTGTCACACAAGCATCCTTTACTGTTCAACATATCACTGAGTTACGGCATCACTAATATTGACTCAGTTCTTTCCTGAAAGGACAAGTAGTTAAACCAGATGTACAAGCAGGTTGCCACCCATTATAGTGTTGAAATATGGGTGAAAACAAGGGGAGAGGCTTGTCCTTACACCAAAATAACCACTGTGCACTGACCCAGGTCAGAGAGGGAGCACTCAGTAGGGAGTAGCTCTCAGAACCAAGCCTCTAATTCAAAAGCCTCTAATGAAAATGTTCTGTAGGTCCTAAGTGGTTTATAGTGGTAAGAACACCTAAGGCAGAGGACCTAAGAATAAGAAGAACATGCGCTTGAAATATAACTTCACCTAAAGAGACTCCAACTCTGGAGGGCCATTCAAGTCGAGCCGGGCTGTGTGCACTATACGCTAGTACCACACAAGGACTGGAAACCACCCTTCTGGCATCCCCAGAAGTCCCCACAGCAATATAAACAATGAATGAGAAAGACAGATTGACAGGCACTGCTGAACAATTGCTTCCCTTTCTGGCTAGCGTATTGATAATGAAAAAACTCTTGACCTTAGGTTTGGGGCATCTACGGTATATGGCTATTCTCTTTTGGAAAGAGTCCTTGACTAGCAACACTCAGGGAGTAATACAAAAATATACTTCCTGAGACATGTGCTGAAGTAATCAGCAGCCAAGAGGAGGCATGGGCAGCCTTTCAAAGAGGAGCTTAGAGGGTGAATCCAGACCCCCAGGTCTTCTGTGCATTTCACTCTAAATCGTATTTGACCACTTAAGGCCAGAAACCATGTGTAACCACAGACTGATATATGATGCCAATGTAGTTCCTTCCTGATTGAACGATTCTACCACTCGGCACAAAACCCTTGAGACCTGCCACTCAAAACAAATATGCAATTGTAATAAGTTAAATGACAAGCCAATTCTACGATACCCAAGCCTGCACACCGCAAATTGAAGGAAAATAAACATTTCAGAGATATTGTTTTGGACTTTTGTTTCATTGGCTATCTAATATGAAACATACCAAGACATGTTATGTCATACCTACATTAATAAAATATGTAAAGTACTGTATCTGAGAGAATAAGCAGAATGTAATGGCAAACATTTGTGCACCTATAATTACATTTCCTTTGTATGGCAGTAGCGGAGATTAGATTTCTACAGATATTGAATATAGCATTTCACCAAAGGGTTAGACGAGGACGGTACAGTGGACTGATTGTTGAAGCTCATCTGTTTGAATCTCTGAAGTAGCCATAAAAGGTTGTTGAGGACGTCTCTCACTAAAGATCAACTCACTGATGTTTCTTGACAGAGGAATGCAGCTTAACGAGAAGGAAACAGCCGACAGTCTGGAAGTAATTATGCAAAGAAGGTAAAGGCATTCTCCTGCAAACTTCTCCTAAAGCAACAAAAGTCATTCCATTCCTGGAGCCTGAGGCCACAAATAAGGTACACAGCTACATGCCCTTCCATCAGTCAAATATATCTTTAGTCTGTGTCCTAAATGGCACCCTGTTCCCTATAAATAGTGCAATATTGTTGTGCAGAGCTCTACTTTTGTACTGCACAACATAGGGAATCGGATGCCATTTGGGGTGCAGCCTTTGAGTAGTTCTACCACCCATACCCAAACACATGGCAGAAGGAACCAACAAACTGGAGACAAGCTGAGCACCAGCAAACAAACAAACCCATTGAGTCTGGAGAGCATCAGTGAAAGGCTGGCGGCTCACAATGGACAACGTGTGGGGGAAAGATGTCTCAATGAGGAAACCACATTAAACATCAATCAGTGTATCCTTTCTTTCTCTCTATTTAGAAATGCACGTTATTGTGGTAGCCTACAGAACACAATTAGGCCACTAGCTACAGTGAGGGAAAAAAGTATTTGATCCCCTGCTGATTTTGTACATTTGCCCACTGACAAAGAAATTATGTCTATAATTTTAATGGTAGGTTTATTTGAACAGTGAGAGACAGAATAACAACAACAAAAATCCAGAAAAACACATGTCAAAAATGTTATAAATTGATTTGCATTTTAATGAGGGAAATAAGTATTTGACCCCCTCTCAATCAGAAAGATATCTGGCTCCCAGGTGTCTTTTATACAGCTAAGGAGCTGAGATTAGGAGCACACTCTTAAAGGAAGTGCTCCTAGTCTCAGCTTGTTACCTGTATAAAAGACACCTGTCCACAGAAGCAATCAATCAATCAGACTCCAAACTCTCCACCATGGCCAAGACCAAAGAGCTCTACAAGGATGTCAGGGACACGATTGTAGACCTACACAAGGCTGGAATGGGCTACAAGACCATCGCCAAGCAGCTTGGTGAGAAGGTGACAACAGTTGGTGCGATTATTCGCAAATGGAAGAAGCACAAAAGAACTGTCAATCTCCCTCGGCCTGGGGCTCCATGCAAGATCTCACCTCGTGGAGTTGCAATGATCATGAGAACGGTGAGGAATCAGCCCAGAACTACGCGGGAGGATCTTGTCAATGATCTCAAGGCAGCTGGGACCATAGTCACCAAGAAAACAATTGGTAACACACTACGCCGTGAAGGACTGAAATCCTGCAGCGCCCGCAAGGTCCCCCTGCCGAAGAAAGCACATATACAGGACGTCTGAAGTTTGCCAATGAACATCTGAATGATTCCGAGGAGAACTGGGTGAAAGTGTTGTGGTCAGATGAGACCAAAATCGAGCTCTTTGGCATCAACTCAACTCGCTGTGTTTGGAGGAGGAGGAATGCTGCCTATGACCCCAAGAACACCATCCCCACCGTCAAACATGGAGGTGGAAACATTATGCTTTGGGGGTGTTTTTCTGCTAAGGGGACAGGACAACTTCACCGCATCAAAGGGACGATGGACGGGGCCATGTACCGTCAAATCTTGGGTGAGAACCTCCTTCCCTCAGCCAGGGCATTGAAAATGGGTCGTGGATGGGTATTCCAGCATGACAATGACCCAAAACACACGGCCAAGGCAACAAAGGAGTGGCTCAAGAATAAGCACATTAAGGTCCTGGAATG
This sequence comes from Coregonus lavaretus, assembly GCF_964263955.1. Lineage (NCBI taxonomy): Eukaryota > Metazoa > Chordata > Actinopteri > Salmoniformes > Salmonidae > Coregonus > Coregonus lavaretus. The sequence continues at coordinate 52,014,906 of NC_139997.1, read as the reverse complement.
GCCTAGCCAGTCTCCAGACCTTAATCCCATAGAAAATATGTGGAGGGAGCTGAAGGTTCGAGTTGCCAAACGTCAGGCTCGAAACCTTAATGACTTGGAGAAGATCTGCAAAGAGGAGTGGGACAAAATCCCTCCTGAGATGTGTGCAAACCTGGTGGCCAACTACAAGAAAGGTCTGACCTCTGTGATTGCCAACAAGGGTTTTGCCACCACGTACTAAGTCATGTTTTGCAGAGGGGTCAAATACTTATTTCCCTCATTAAAATGCAAATCAATTTATAACATTTTTGACATGCATTTTTCTGTTAATTTTTGTTGTTATTCTGTCTCTCACTGTTCAAATAAACCTACCATTAAAATTATAGACTGATCATGTCTTTGTCAGTGGGCAAACATACAAAATCAGCAGGGGATCAAATACTTTTTTCCCTCACTGTAGGTACAGTTAATTCCTCTGAAGCACAGTTGGTCAGTGTAATCTGGACTCAGGGGTACTCGTAACATAGTAAATGTAAATCCGGGACATTCCAATTAGTATCATATGTTACATTTCGTAAGTGTCACGACTTCCTCCGAAGCTGCCTCCTCTCCTTGTTCAGGCAGGCTTCGGCATTCGTCGTCACAGGCCTTCTAGCCACTGCCGCATCATATCTCATCATTCCATTTGTTTTGTCTTGTCTATTACACACACCTGGTTCATATCCCCTTATTAGTATGTGTATAAGCGCTCCCTCTGCCTCTTTGTCCTTGTGGGTGATTGTTTAATGTGAGGAGAGAGTAGCTCGGCTGAGCTACATGTATTTTGTATTGCCGGGGTATATTTTCCCCGTTTGCCTGTTTTATTCCATTGCACCTGTTTTGCGCACTGGACTGTTTGACGCTCTCCTGTGTAACTCTGTATTCCGGAATAAACTCTGTATTCTGTGATTTACCCTCCTGCGCCTGACTCCTTCAAATAACCCATCACAGTATGGTTTGTATTCATTTGTGGATGTCCATCATCCATTTTGTATGATATGTTACAAATTACAATTCGTATGATATGTTACGAATTGCAATTCGTACAATATGTTACAAATTGCAATTCGTACAATATATTGCACATTTTCTAAAACGTATGATATGTTACAAATTCCAATTTGTTGTGGCTAACGTTAGCTAGGTGGCCAGTTGGCTAATGCTAATGTTAGTTAGGGTTAGAAGTTAGGTTAAAGGGTTAAGGTTAGGGTTAGGGGAAGGGGTAGCTAACATGCTAAGTAGTTGAATATACTGTTTCCATAAAATGTATATAGTATGTATATGCCGGAAGTAGAAGACTAAGTGTTGTTGTCCATTAGTGTACTCTAATTAGGGGAGAAATTATTTGGTTGTGCAAACCCACAGTTTCATCAGCTGTCCGGGTGGCTGGGCTCCGACGATCCCGCAGGGGAAGAAGCCGGATGTGGAGGTCCTGGGCCAGCTTGGTTACATGTGGTCTGTGGTTGTGAGGCTGGTTGGACATACTGCCAAATTCTCTAAAACGACATTGGTATAGAAATGAACATTCAATTTTCTGGCAACAGCTCTGGTGGACATTCCTGCAGTCAGCATGCCAATTGCACGCTCCCTCAAAACTTGAGACATCTGTGGCATTGTGTTGTGTGACAAAACTGCACAGTGGCCTTTATTGTCCCCAGCACAAGGTGCATCTTTGTAATGATCATGCTGTTTAATCAGCTTATTGATATGCCACACCTGTCAGGTGGATGGATTATCTTGGCAAAGGTGAAATGCTCGCTGACAGGGATGTAAACAAATTTGTGCACAAAATTAGAGAGAAAAAAAGCTTTTTGTGAGTATGGAAAAAATTCTGGCATCTTATATTTCAGCTCATAAAACATGGGACCAACACTTTACATGTTGCGTTTATATTTTTGTTCAGTATATATTTAAAATAATATATATATACAGTACCAGTCAAAAGTTTGGACACCCTACTCATTCCAGGGTGTGAAGTGTGATGGTGTAGGGGGTGCTTTGCTGGTGACACTGTCCGTGATTTATTTAGAATTCAAGGCACACTTAACCAGCATGGCTACCACAGCATTCTGCAGCGATACACCATCCCATCTGGTTTGCGCTTAGTGGGACTATCATTTGATTTTCAACAGGACAATGTCCCAACACACCTCCAGGCTGTGTAAGGGCTATTTGACCAAGAAGGAGAGTGATGGAGTGCTGCATCAGATGACCTGGCCTCCACAATCACCCGACCTCAACCCAGTTGAGATGGTTTGGAATCAGTTGGACCGCAGAGTGTGGGAACTCCTTCAAGACTGTTGGAAAAGCATTCCAGGTGAAGCTGGTTGAGAGAATGCCAAGCGTGTGGAAAGCTGTCATCAAGGCAAAGGGTGGCTACTTTGATGAATCTCAAATATAAAATATATTTTGATTTGTTTAACACTTTTTTGGTTACTACATGATTCCATATGTGTTATTTCATAGTTGTGATGTCTTCACTATTGTTCTACAATGTAAAAATAGTAAAGAAAAACCCTCAAAGGAGTCGGTGATTCCAAACTTTTGACTACTACTGTATATATATATATTTTTTTTTTTTTACAAAAAACATGTATAGGGGATTGGAAATGATGCAGACAATTACATTGATAGAAGTCACAATCTATCTGCAATATTAAAGCTGATCTACCCCCTAAATATTTGTTTAAAAAATAAAAACATGCTAAGGAGTTGCAAAGTAGCAAGTAGTTGCAGAAGGTATCTGTGATGAGATTTGAACACACAACCTTTGGGTTGCTAGACATTCGCATTATATGCCTACCCATACACCTCAACCAACCACCCTACTTTTATTTTTGCCTTAAAAATAACCTTCTGTCTTATGTAACCATATCAAGCGTAAAATATCATACTAATTTGAGTGTCCCAGATTTACATTTACCATGTTACGTCTAGTTTATGAGACCAGGCTCATCGGTGAGGCAGGTACGGCCTCCCAAAAAATGGATTGGGGAAATAAAAACCAGACACCAGTCATTTCCTGTAGGTGTGTGCCTGTTGGCAGATCCTTTGTTCCTTTCTCACAAGTGCTATTTGGCATTTCTGAGGAAGGCTAGACCAAAGGCTTGGGCATGGGGAGGAGGAATGTCTCCTCCTGGGGATGGCTAGTGTTGACCGTGGCTCCCTGGCTGGAGCCTGTCCTCTGTTATCGGAGGATAGAGAGGGACACAAGGGTAAACAGACAGACGGCTCTTTTTTCAGCCTCACAGTTGATGGTTTTTTTCATCTTCTTTCCAAACCCTCGCAATTGCTTTGTGTTTGAAAGTAGGCTGGTGATTTCACAGATGGTTTTTAAAATATATCTGGGAGAACACCAACCTCCTTGTCTAAACAGGGACCCCTTGCTGGTTTAACTAGTCCTTTCCCTGTTGTTCTGTTCTCTCTCCTTCATCTGCTCTTTTAAAAGTTGCGGCTTTTGAAGTCCGGCAGTATTTCATCCAGTGGTGTAGACCTGGCTTCTGCTGACTGCCCCTCAGAGGTATGCTCTCACACTATGGACCATACAGCCATATGTACACACATGCCTCCAGTGGGAAAGACATGACCTGAGGGGAAGTCACTACTAGCTAACTACCTCTGTTATGGCTGGGCCTTGGAGGTAACATGACTCCTGTGTGTGGACATTGTCTTGCTCTCCTCGCATAGGTGAAGGGCTCTCACTCTGAATGAAAGACCGTGATCCTGCCTGGCCTTCCTGTTAAGTCTACCGTGTAATTGCCTATCTCAAATCCAGGACCAGACTTGTCTCAAACACCCTGCTGTCCTGTCCTGTGTGGGTGGGTGGGCACTTCACTTTAGACTGGTTAAGATGTAGTGTGAGTCTGGCTGACTATACTATGACAACTGTTATCCCACTTCCTCCCTGACTCTGGTTTGTCAGTTGCCATTGTGTGGATTGGAGTGACTTAAAGGGGAGTGGACTAATGATGCGTGGGTTGACTCAAGAGAATAAAGAGTTGAATAAAGAGAAAACAATGCATAAAAAATCCATAAATGTACAATCTTATGCAATTCATATCTATAGGCTACATTGAGGTTTTTATTTCATAATTTGTACAGTATCTGCCGTTAAGCTTTCGGGCAGGGTTAGCCAACTGGCGGCATATTTTAATTGGCCCCCCAAGTTTCCTGAGCAAAAATAATAATAATACTAATAATAATACTAATAATAATAATAATAATAATAATAATAATTATTATTATTATTATGTTTTAGTCAAATATTATATCTATATTATATAACTATAATATATATATTTGGGCTTCTTGTGGTCAATTTGCAGTCTACAAACTATTTGTAATTATGTTCCGGCCCCTGACCATCCACTCAATAAATAATCGTCCCGCGGCTGAATCTAGTTGATGATCCCTGCTTTAGGGTCTAATTGTGGCACGACAAATACACGCCAATTGCCAAATGCTTTTGTGAACTCGGGCAGAAAAAGTTAAAGTTGATCCACTGAGGCAAAAAGGACAATGTCGGAGTTTAATTCAATATGGAGAGTTGAAAAGAAATAGAAGGAAGGCCAGTACAGTAGTGTAATGTTTGTGCTTTTCTTTTTACCTTTTCTTTTTGTAAAACTCAGGTTATCTGTAGTCATTCCATTCGCCCTGCTGTACCTGGCGCCGACGAAGATGACGGCCTCGCGACTAGCTCTTAGGAAACTTTGCAGTATTTTGTTTTTTTTATGTAATATTTTTTTACATTATTAGCTCAGAAAGTTTTTTGCATCATTACATACAGCCGGGAAAAACTATTGGATATCAGAGCGGCGGTAACTCACCAGCATTACGACCAGGAATACAACTTTCCCGAAGCAGATCCTTTGTTTGCTCTCCCCAGGGCAACTGAACTGATTCCAGCGGCTGACCCAAAACATTGCAGGACAGCGATTGCTCACCTCGTATTGGACGAATATATTTTCTTCGAGTCAGACGTGAAGGATATTCTACAGATACCCGACAAGGCCCAAATCCCTGTCATTCGCATGAGAAAGAGATGGAGATATCGTGGACGTAGGTCGGGGTGCCTTGTAAGGATCCGACGGCGAGCGAGTAATCTGCCTCTTCCATCAGTCCTATTAGCCAACGTACAATCATTGGAAAACAAAATAGATGACCTAAGATCAAGGATATCCTACCAACGGGACATTAAAAACTGTAATATCTTATGTTTCACCGAGTCGTAGATGCACTAAAGTAGATACATTTTCATCCTTGAAACTGCAGTAAACAGCAAATATGTCTTAAAGTTCGTTTTTTTTCAACCAAATCTCTATTTTTGATGTATTCGAGAAACTTACCCCAGCCAGCGAATCACTCTCTCATCCTCATTGTGCAGTACAAGTGCTCTGAAAAAACATGAACAAAGGCTCCAAAAACACCCAACTACGTCCTTTTAGAAACTGAAAAGCTCTCAATATAGTGATGCAGGTCTTTAGATGTTGTACAGATGAAATGTGCCATTCCGAACTTTATATTCCATTTTGTGCGACTCAAGCCGTTTCCCCTATGCAGCTGTTCTATTCTCTGTGCAGCCTGCTGCTAGAATGGATGACGAGGTATCGCTCGAGTCGCAATAAAATGGAATATAATGTTGCGGATAAAGTTCGTAATAACACAATTTCATGTGTACAACATCTAAAGACCTGCATCACTATATTGAGAGCTTTTCCATTTCTAAAAGGACGTAGTTGGGTGTTTTTGGAGCCTTTGTTCATGTTTTCTCTGAGCCCTCATACTGCACAACAAGGATGAGGAAGTGAATAGCTGGTTGGGGTAAGTTTGTGAAAAACAAGTGAAATTGCAAAAAAAGAGTCTGGACCCTTCTGAAACATGTAATTTACATCCAAAATAACCATTGGAGACTTTTGTCAATTTCGCAGGTCCAATATTGATATCGTGGAGAATTCCTGATGCATGTTAATCCATTTTGTGCCATATAAATGAATCATTGTGTGATATGTGCACAAAGGGTCACACTTTATTTGGATAGTCGCATATCCAAATACCTGGCACCGACGAAGATGGCAGCCTCGCGACTAGCTCTTAGGAAACTTTGCAGTATTTTGATTTGTTTATGTATTATTTTTTATATTATTAGCTCAGAAAGTGTTTTGCATCATTACATACAGCCGGGAAAAACTATTGGATATCAGAGCGGCGGTAACTCATCAGCATTACGACCAGGAATACGACTTTCCCGAAGCAGATCCTTTGTTTGCTCTCCCCAGGGTAACTGAACTGATTCCAGCGGCTGACCCAAAACATTGCCGGCGGTGGAGAGGCACTCGGAGCGGCCTGCTAGTCCGACTTAGGAGGCGCGCGCACCACCCACCGCTTCCAAGTATTCTACTCGCTAATGTTCAATCTTTAGTTAACAAAGTCGACGAACTACGGCCAAGGATTTCTTTCCAGAGAGACATCAAGGCCTGTAACATACTCTGTTTCACGGAAACATGGCTCTCTTGGGATATTCTGTCGGAATCGATCCAGCCAGATGGGTTCTCAGTTCATCACGCAGACAGGAATAAATATCTCTCCGGGAAGCAGAAGGGCTGAGGTGTGTGTTTCATGATTAACGACTTGTGGTGTAATTGTAGTAAGATAGAGGAACTCGAGTCCTTCTGTTCACCCAACCTAGAATATCTCACAATCAGATTATCTCCCAAGATAATTTTGTTCTGTTATAGCCACGGCCGTGTATATCCCCCCTCAAGCCGATACCACGACGGCACTCAGTGAACATCACTGGACCTTATGCAAACTGGAAACCACATATCCTGAGGCTGCAAAAGTAGTAGCCGGGGATTTTAGTAGCCAGGGATTTTAACAAAGCAAATTTGAGGACTAGGCTGCCAAAGTTCTATCAACATATCGACTGTTGTACTCGCGCTGCTAAAATCCTCGACCATTGCTATTCAAACTTCCGGGATGGTTATAAGGCCCTCCCCAGCCCTCCTTTCGGCAATTCTGAACACGACTCCATTTTGCTTCTCCCTTCCTATAGGCAGAAACTCAAAAAGGAATTACCCGTGCTAAGGACTATTCAACGCTGGTCTGACCAATCAGAATCCACGCTTCAAGATTGTTTTGATCAAGCGGACTGGGATATGTTCCGGGTAGCTTCTGAAAATAATGTAGACATATACACTGAAACAGTGACTGAGTTTATCAGGAAGTGTATAGGTGATGGTGTGCCCACTGTGACTATTAAAACCTACCCTAACCAGAAACCGGGGATAGACGGCAGCATTCGCGCAAATCTGAAAACGCGAACCACCGCATTCAACCATGGCAAGGTGACTGGGAATATGGCAGAATACAAATAGTGTAGCTACTCACTCCGCAAGGCAATTAAACTGGCAAAACATCAGTATAGAGACAAAGTGGAGTCGCAATTCAACGGCTCAGACACGAGACGTATGTGGCAAGGTCTACAGACAATCACGGACTACAAAAAGAAAACCAGCCACGTTGCCGACACCGACATCTCGCTTCCAGACAAGCTAAACATCTTCTTAGCCCGCTTTGAGGATAACATAGTGCCACTGACGAGGCCCACTACCAAGGACTGTGGTCTCTCCTTCTCCATGGCCAACATGATTAAGACATTTAAGCATGTTAACCCCCGCAAGGCTGCCGGCCCAGAGGGCATCCCTAGCCGCGTCCTCAGAGCATGTGCAGACCAGCTGGCTGGTGTGTTCATGGACATATTTTTATTTATTTATTTATTTTATTTAACCTTTATTTAACCAGGTAAGCCAGTTGAGAACAGGTTCTCATTTACAACTGCGACCTGGCCAAGATAAAGCAAAGCAGTGCAATAAAAACAACACAGAGTTACATATGGGGTAAAAAACATAAAGTCAAAAATACAACAGAAAATATATATACAGTGTGTGCAAATGTAGCAAGTTATGGAGGTAAGGCAATAAATAGGCTATAGTGCAAAATAATTACAATAGTATTAACACTGGAATGCTAGATGTGCAAGAGATTATGTGCAAATAGAGATACTGGGGTGCAAAAAGAGCAAAATAAATAACAATATAGGGATGAGGTAGTTGGGTGGGCTAATTTCAGATGGGCTGTGTACAGGTGCAGTGATCGGTAAGGTGCTCTGACAACTGATGCTTAAAGTTATTGAGGGAGATAAGAGTCTCCAGCTTCAGAGATTTTTGCAATTCGTTCCAGTCATTGGCAGCAGAGAACTGGAAGGAATGGCGGCCAAAGGAGGTGTTGGCTTTGGGAATGACCAGTGAGATATACCTGCTGGAGCGCAGACTACGGGTGGGTGCTGCTATGGTGACCAATGAGCTAAGATAAGGCGGGGATTTGCCTAGCAGTGATTTATAGATGGCCTGGAGCCAGTGGGTTTGATGACGAACATGTAGTGAGGACCAGCCAACAAGAGCGTACAGGTCACAGTGGTGGGTAGCGTATGGGGCTTTGGAGACAAAACGGATGGCACTGTGATAGACTACATCCAATTTGCTGAGTAGAGTGTTGGAGGCTATTTTGTAAATGACATCGCCGAAGTCAAGGATCGGTAGGATAGTCAGTTTTACGAGGGCATGTTTGGCAGCATGAGTGAAGGAGGCTTTGTTGCGAAATAGGAAGCCGATTCTAGATTTAACTTTGGATTGGAGATTCTTTATGTGAGTCTGGAAGTTGAGTTTACAGTCTAACCAGACACCTAGGTATTTGTAGTTGTCCACATACTCTAGGTCAGACCCGTCGAGAGTGGTGATTCTAGTCGGGTGGGCGGGTGCCAGCAGCGTTCGATTGAAAAGCATGCATTTAGTTTTACTAGTGTTTAAGAGCAGTTGGAGGCTACTGAAGGAGTGTTGTATGGCATTGAAGCTCGTTTGGAGGTTTGTTAACACAGTGTTCAATCTCTCCCTTTCCCAGTCTGCTGTTCCCATATGCTTCAAGAGGTTCACCTTTGTTCCTGTACCAGAAGAAAGCAAAGGTAACTGAACTAAATGACTATTGCCCTGTAGCACTCACCTCTGTCATCATGAAGTGCTTTGAGAGTAGTCAAGGATCATATCACCTCTACCTTACCTGTCACCCTAGACCCACTTCATTTTGCTTACCGACCCAATAGATCCACAGACGATGCAATTGCCATCACACTGCACACTGCCCTATCCCATCTGGACAAGAGGAATACCTATGTAAGAATGCTGTTCATTGACTATAGCTCAGCATTCAACACCATAGTACCCTCCAAGCTCATCATTAAGCTCGAGGCCCTGGGTCTGAACCCCGCCCCTGTGCAACTGGGTCCTGGACTTCCTGACGGGCCACCCCCAGGTGGTGAAGGTAGAAAACAACATCTCCACTTCGCTGATCCTCAACACTGGGGCCCCACAAGGGTGCATGCTCAGCCCCCTCCTGTACTCCCTGTTCACCCATGACTGCGTGGCCAGGCACGCCTCCAACACAATCATCAAGTTTGCAGACAACACAACAGTAGTAGGCTTGATTACCAACAATGACGAGACCGCCTACAGGGAGGAGGTGAGGGCTCTTGGAGTGTGGTGCCAGGAAAATAACCTCTCACTCAACATCAACAAAACAAAGGAGATGATCGTGGACTTCAGGAAACAGCAGAGGGTGCACCCCCCTATCCACATCGACGGGACCGCAGTGGAGAAGGTGGAAAGCTTCAAGTTCCTTGCCGTACACATCACTGACAAACTGAAATGGTCCACCCATGCAGATAGTGTGGTGAAGAAGGTGCAACAGAGCCTCTTCAACCTCAGGAGGCTGACGAAATTTGGCTTATCACCTAAAACCCATTTTTTTTACATACATTAAGTTGACTGTGCCTTTAAACAGTTAGGAAAATTGCAGAAAATGATGTCATGGCTTTAGAAGCTTCTGATAGGCTAATTGACATAATTTCAGTCAATTGGAGGTGTACCTATGGATGTATTTCAAGGCCTACCTTCAAACTCAGTGCCTCTTTGCTGACATCATGGGAAAATCAGAAGAAATCAGCCAAGACCTCAGAAAAATAATTGTAGACCTCCACAGGTCTGGTTCATCCTTGGGAGCAATTTCCAAACGTCTGAAGGTACCACGTTCATCTGTAAAAACAATAGTACGCAAGTATAAACACCATTGGACCACGCAGCCATCATACCGCTCAGGAAGGAGACAGGTTCTGTCTCCTAGAGATGAACGTACTTTGGTGCAAAAAGTGCAAATCAATCCCAGAACAACAGCAAATGACCTTGTGAAGATGCTGGAGGAAACAGGTACAAAAGTATCTATATCCACAGTAAAACGAGTCCTATATCGACATAACCTGAAAGGCCGCTCAGCAAGGAAGAAGCCACTGCTCCAAAACCGCCATAAAAAAGCCAGACTATGGTTTGCAACTGCACATGGGGACAAAGATCGTACTTTTTGGAGAAATGACCTCTGGTCTGATGAAACAAAAATAGAACTGTTTGGCCATAATGACCATCGTTATACAGTGGGGAAAAAAGTATTTAGTCAGCCACCAATTGTGCAAGTTCTTCCACTTAAAAAGATGAGAGAGGCCTGTAATTTTCTTCATAGGTACACATCAACTATGACAGACAAATTGAGAAAAAAAAATCCAGAAAATCACATTGTAGGATTTTTAATGAATTTATTTGCAAATTATGGTGGAAAATAAGTATTTGGTCACCTACAAACAAGCAAGATTTCTGGCTCTCACAGACCTGTAACTTCTTCTTTAAGAGGCTCCTTTGTCCTCCACTCGTTACCTGTATTAATGGCACCTGTTTGAACTTGTTATCAATATAAAAGACACCTGTCCACAACCTCAAACAGTCACACTCCAAACTGCACTATGGCCAAGACCAAAGAGCTGTCAAAGGACACCAGAAACAAAATTGTAGACCTGCACCAGGCTGGGAAGACTGAATCTGCAATAGGTAAGCAGCTTGGTTTGAAGAAATCAACTGTGGGAGCAATTATTAGGAAATGGAAGACATACAAGACCACTGATAATCTCCCTCGATCTGGGGCTCCACACAAGATCTCACCCCGTGGGGTCAAAATGATCACAAGAACGGTGAGCAAAAATCCCAGAACCACACGGGGGGACCTAGTGAATGACCTGCAGAGAGCTGGGACCAAAGTAACAAAGCCTACCATCAGTAACACACTACGCCACCAGGGACTCAAATCCTGCAGCGCCAGACGTGTCCCCCTGCTTAAGCCAGTACATGTCCAGGCCCGTCTGAAGTTTGCTAGAGTGCATTTGGATGATCCAGAAGAGGATTGGGAGAATGTCATATGGTCAGATGTAACCAAAATAGAACTTTTTGGTAAAAACTCAACTCGTCGTGTTTGGAGGACAAAGAATGCTGAGTTGCATCCAAAGAACACCATACCTACTGTGAAACATGGGCGTGGAAACATCATGCTTTGGGGGTGTTTTTCTGCAAAGGGACCAGGACGACTTATCCGTGTAAAGGAAAGAATGAATGGGGCCATGTATCGTGAGATTTTGAGTGAAAACCTCCTTCCATCAGCAAGGGCATTGAAGATTAAATGTGGCTGGGTCTTTCAGCATGACAATGATCCCAAACACACCGCCCGAGCAACGAAGGAGTGGCTTCGTAAGAAGCATTTCAAGGTCCTGGAGTGTCCTAGCCAGTCTCCAGATCTCAACCCATAGAAAATCTTTGGAGGGAGTTGAAAGTCCGTGTTGCCCAGCGACAGCCCCAAAACATCATTGCTCTAGAGGAGATCTGCATGGAGGAATGGGCCAAATACCAGCAACAGTGTGTGAAAACCTTGTGAAGACTTACAGAAAATGTTTGACCTGTGTCATTGCCAACAAAGGGTATATAACAAAGTATTGAGAAAGTTTTGTTATTGACCAAATACTTATTTTCCACCATAATTTGCAAATAAATTCATTAAAAATCCTACAATGTGATTTTCTGGATTTTTTTTCCTCATTTTGTCTGTCATAGTTGACATGTACCTATGATGAAAATTACAGGCCTCTCTCATCTTTTTAAGTGGGAGAACTTGCACAATTGGTGGCTGACTAAATACTTTTTTTCCCCACTGTATGTACCAACTATATGTATATTTTCTTAAATCCCATTCCTTACTTTTTTGTGTGTATTGGCTATATGTTGTGAAACTGTTAGATATTACTGCACTGTCGGAGCTAGAAGCACAAGCATTTCGCTACACCCGCTATAACATCTGCTAAACACGTGTATGTGACAAATAAAATTTGATTTAATTTGGTTTGAAACATACCCCAAAACGGGGGCATTTTGGGTACACAAGCATTTGGGAGCAGACACACCTTGCAGTTATGAAACCCAACAAGACTGTGGGACAGAAACCAGCAAGGGACCCTGAAAGGTATAACATCAAGAACACAACAGTAATGACACAACCACCTCATTCTTCTCTATGCAGATTCTCAGAACACAATACAAAGTCTACAAAATTCCCCTGCAAAGGGCTGCTATTGACAAGAATAATCTGTCAAAGTCAATGGGCTGGGGGAGGTTTACAGACAGTACTTTGAGATGAGGAAGGGGCGTTTTGGTTGTGCAGGGTTGTGCTTAGACAGTAAATGTATTGTTTTGTACGAGAGTGATTGAGGTGCCATTTCTCCTCAATCTCCCATACACATAAATTCATATTGTGTAACAACTGCCTTCCTAAGACTTTTCACACCTTCTTTAGTCCCCAGTCCATTCACTTTGTTGACTGATCTTTCCCCTCAAAGGCAGCTCCCAATGTGCCCTCATCATCCCTAAACAATACGGTTGATACAGTGGCCTGCGAAAGTATTCACCCCCCCTTGGCATTTTTCCTATTTTGTTGCCTTACAACCTGGAATTAAAATTGATTTTTAGGGGGTTTGTATCATTTGATTTATACAACATGCCTACCACTTTGAAGATGCAAAATATCTTTTTTTGTGAAACAAACAAGAAATAAGACAAAAAAACAGAAAACTTGAGCGTGCATAACTATTCACCCCCCCAAAGTCAATACTTTGTAGAGGTACCTTTTGCAGCAATTACAGCTGCAAGTCTCTTGGGGTATGTCTCTATAAGCTTGGCACATCTAGCCACTGGGATTTTTGCCCATTCTCCAAAGTAAAACTTCTCCAGGTCCTTCAAGTTGGATGGTTTCTGCTGGTGTACAGCAATCTTAAGTCATACCACAGATTCTCAATTGGATTGAGGTCTGGGCTTTGACTAGGCCATTCCAAGACATGTAATTGTTTCCCCTTAAACCACTTGAGTGTTGCTTTATCAGTATGCGTAGGGTCATTGTCCTGCTGGAAGGTCAACCTCCGTCCCAGTCTCAAATCTCTGGAAGACTGAAACAGGTTTCCCTCAAGAATTTCCCTGTATTTAGCACCATCCCCCATTCCTTCAATTCTGACCAGTTTCCCAGTCCCTGCCGATGAAAAACATCCCCACAGCATGATGCTGCCACCACCATGTTTCACTGTTGGGATGGTGTTCTCGGGGTGATGAGAGGTGTTGGGTTTGCGCCAGACATAGCGTTTTCCTTGATGGCCAAAAAGCTCAATTTTAGTCTTACCTGACCAGAGTACCTTCTTCCATATGTTTGGGGAGTCTCCCACATGCCTTTTGGCGAACACCAAACATGTTTGTTTATTTATTTCTTTAAGAAATTGCTTTTTTCTGGCCAGTCTTCCGTAAAGCCCAGCTCTGTGGAGTGTACGGCTTAAAGTGGTCCTATGGACAGATACTCCAATCTCCACTGTGGAGCTTTGCAGCTCCTTCAGGGTTATCATTGGTCTCTTTGTTGCCTCTCTGATTAATGGCCTTGCCTGGTCCGTGAGTTTTGGTGGGCGGCCTTCTCTTGGCAGGATTGTTGTGGTGCCATATTCTTTCAATTTTTTTATAATGGATTTAATGGTGCTTCGTGGGATGTTCAAAGTTTCTGATATTTTTTTATAACCCAACCCTGATCTGTACTTCTCCAAAACTTTGTCCCTGACCTGTTTGGAGAGCTCCTTGGTCTTCATGGTGTCGCTTGCTTGGTGGTGCGCCTTGCTTAGTGGTGTTGCATACTCTGGGGCCTTTCAGAACAGGTGTATATATACTGAGATCATGTGACAGAACATGTGACATTTAGATTGCACATAGGTGGACTTTATTTAACTAATTTATGTGACTTCTGAAGGTAATTGGTTGCACCAGATCTTATTTAGGGGCTTCATAGCAAAGGGGGTGAATACATATGCACGCACCACTTTTCCATTATTTATTTTTTAGAATTTTAATTATCCAATTTGGACAATTTTGTGTATGTCCATTACATGAAATCCAAATAAAAATCTGTTTAAATTACAGGTTGTATTGCAACAAAATAGGAAAAACGCCAAGGGGGATTAATACTTTTCCAAGGCACTGTACCTTTACCAAAGGTGTGTTGCCCTACGTCCCTTCCACAAAAAGTATACAATTCTAACACCACAACCATGTCTTTCCAGGAGATGTGCAGTACCAGCAAATCTTCTGCAAGAGGACCAAACAGTTGGTGTTTAAGAAACCCTACACCACTTTCTGCAGAGTCTTATCCAGCTGACCATTCACCGCAGAGAGGACAAGCCTGTCGCCATGAGCACAAAGTCTCAGCTTCTCCAGCCCACCATGCCAAACCCCATTGCCAGTGTACCAAAGCCGGATAAAGGACTATGGCTGCTTTTACACAGGCAGCTCAATTCGGATCTTTTAGTAGAAAATAAATCAGAATTAGGCTACCTGTGTAAACGCAGCCAGTGTGGCTCAGAATAAGACCATGTAGAACAGGGCTCTCCAACCCTGTCCCTGGAGAGCTGCCCTCCTGTAGGTTTTCGCTCCAACCCCAGTTGTAACTAACCTGGTTCAGCTTATCAACCAGATAATTATCAGGTGTGCTAGATTAGGGTTGGAGTGAAAACCTACAGGATGGTAGCTCTCCAGGAATAGGGTTGGAGAGCCCTGATGTAGAACCACCATAAAATAAATATGGATATTTTCTATCAATCTCCTAAATTTGTCTGCCCTTATGGATTCACAGTAGATATTTCTATAAACTGTACAGGGCTCTGTAGCATCAAACAGATACTAGACATTCAGATATCCAAAGATTGTTTGTTTATTTGTCAAAATCTAAAATACAGGGGAGTGTACACTATTTAATGCTAACTCAAGAGAACTGGGTATTCAACAAGAATGTTATATGGTAAAAGTAACATACAAAATGTTTTGATGAACAGTGCAGTACAGTTCAGTGTGTCTGAGTGTGTCTCAGGTGTAGAGACACACAAGTGCAGAGAACTGTAGCTACAGATTGTTACACCAGATAATGTGATTTACCCAAAGTCTTCTCTCATTGATTGAGACAGGTGGGTGTCCACCCCAAAGTGCTGCATGTCATGATGACAGAGACATGTCTCAATCAATGAGCCAGAACACTTGAAATAGACACGATTGTGGCGCATATATTGTTGGATTACTTTGTGGAGCAAAAAAATATTTATTTTATTAACAGAGCATTTTCAAAAATCTAATTGACCCCCTGCAACTGGACACTTTTCACCGCGACAAGCTCACGATTCCTCTCCGTGGTGTTAAGGCGCAGGGATGTAACTTGAGGTCCAGGGCCAAACGCTGGTTCAGGACCGCCCCCACTCCGACATCCAAAGCATCGGCCTTCCCCACGAACTGGCGGGACGGGTCAAGATGAACCAAGATGGGAGCAGTGGTGAAACGGTGTTTGAGGTCCCAGAACGCCCGATCAGCAGCTGGGGACCATGTGAACGGAACCTTGGGAGAGGTGAGTGTAGACAGGGGGGAAGCCAGGGTGCTGTAACCCTGGATAAAGCGGCGATAAAAGTTGGTGAATCCCAGGAAACATTGCAGCTGCACTCTGGACGTAGGCTGGGACCAATCCACCACTGCTTTCACCTTCCCGGGATCCATCTGTACACTCCCTGCTGCGATGATGTAGCCCGGGAAGGGGATGGTGGAGCAATGGAATTTGCATTTCTCCACTTTCACAAAAAGCTGGTTCTCCAGGAGGCGTTGGAGGACCTGTCGGACGTGGAGGATGTGTTCTTGGGCGGAGCGGGAGAAAACGAGGATCTCGTCGAGGTAGACGAAGACAAACCGGTTCAACATGTCGTGGAGAACATCATTAACCAGGGCCTGGAACACAGCTGGAGCATTGGTATGGCCAAATGGCATGACCAGATACTCATAGTGACAGCTGGCCATGTTGAAGGCAGTCTTCCACTCGTCCCCCTCCCGTATCCGCACCAGGTGGTAGGCATTCCATAGATCCAGCTTGGAGAACACATTGGCACCCTGGAGCAGCTCGAAGGCCGAGGAGATAAGTGGTAGCGGGTAGAGGTTCTTCACTGTGATGTCGTTTAGGCCCCAGAAGTCGATGCATGGGCGCAGGGTTTTGTCCTTCTTCTCCACAAAGAAGAACCCTTTGCCGGCGGGAGAGGCAGAAGGACAGATGAACCCGACAGCTAGGGAGTCCTCAATGTAGGTCTCCATAGCCTTGGTCTCCGGACCCGACAGCGAGTACAGTTGTCCCTGGGGCAGAGTGGTGCCTGGGAGAAGGTTGATTCCGCAGTCGGTGCGGCGGAAGTGAAGTGGCCCGGGCCTTACTGAACACCTCCCAGAGGTCCTGGTACTCCGTGGGAATGGCGGAGAGGTCTGAGGCAAATTCCGAGCCCCCAGGAAGACGTCCCGGGGCAGGATGCGCTGACTTCAGGCAATGTGCGTGGCAGAACGGGCTCCAGCCCATAATGGCACCAGTAGACCAGTCAATAAAAGGGTTGTTTCGCTGGAGCCAAGAGAAACCCAATTCCACGTGAACCTGAGGAGACTTAATTAGCAGGAATTGGATCGTCTCGCTGTGGTTCCCTGATACTCGTAGGTTGATGAGGGTGGTATTGTGGGTGACCCGGCCTATAGAGTGCCCGTCCAGCACTCTAACGTCCATGAGAATGGAGAGGGGCTGAGCCAGCTCGGGCACCAGGGTAGCGTCCATAAAGCTCTCATTGGCCCCAGAGTCGATGAGTACCCGGAGAGATTTCGACTGGTTCCCCCACAGCAAGATGGCATGAAAGGGGGTGCGAGGAAGGGGAGAGGAAAAGTTATCCATATGGCCCACCAGAGTACTCGCTCCCACCGGTGAGCCTGGTCTTTTAGTAGACAGGTGGACACAAAATGACCAGTAGTCCCGCAATACAGGCAACTCTTCGTGTGAAGCCTGTATTACCGTTCGGCTGGAGACAGCCTAGCTCTGCCTAGTTGCATTGGCTCAGGAAGAGGTGAATCGGCAGACTTCGGAGACTCTCGGGGGAACTCGGGTAGCCTAGGGTTCTCTCGGCAACGGAGCCGTTGGGGACTTCCGGGATTCCTCGGAGGCGAGGTGGAATCCTTGGGCGGGCGAGTGGAATCGGACTTCTGCTCCTTCCTTCGTTCACGTAGTCACCCATCGATCCGAATGGTCAAGGCGATGAGCGAGTCAATATCCGTCGGTAGTTCCCAGGCTGCATGCTCGTTCTTTACTTCCTCTGATACTCCGTGCAGGAACGTGTCGAACAGTGCTTCCGGGTTCCAGGCACACTCAGCTGCCAACATCCAGAAATCCAATGCATAGTCTGCCACACTGCGGGATTCTTGACGAAGCTGGAGTAACTTCCGGGCAGCGTCTTTCCCGGACAATGGAGCATCGAAAACCTTCTTTACCTCCTGCATGAACTCCTCCAGACTGAAGCATTTGGCCGACTGTTGTTCCCACATTACCGTAGCCCAGGCGAGAGCCCTCCCGGACATCAGCGTGATGAGGTACGCTATCTTAAAGTGGTCGGAGGGGAAGGAGGAGGGCTGCAGGTGGATGATGAGCGAACACTGAGCGAGAAATGCCCGACAGGTTCCCGACTCTCCAGTGAAGCGTTCCTGGGGAGGTAAGCGGAGTTCTCTGGAAACCGAGGGGGCCGGGGAGGCCGCGTTGCTAACAGCCAGGTTACTGAGGGCTGCCTAACAGACAACCTGCAGAATTGATCCAGCAATGAGTTAAATGCTCGGTCATGGCATTCGGCCAAGGTCTGGAACTCTTCCATGAGACCACAAAGCAACTCCTCGTGTCTTCCAATGGTGGCTCCTTGGGAGAAGATGGCATTGCGGAGCTGGTCCGAGTCTGCTGGGTCAGTCATGGCCAGTAAGTACTATCACTTTCAGGAGAAGACCCAGATGCAGACAGTGTCGAGGTAACAAAGGTTTATTACAAAAACAGGGGCAGGTAAACGAGAGGTCAAGGGCAGACAGAGGTCAGTAATCCAGATCAGAGTCCAAAAGGTACAGAACGGCAGGCGGTCTCAGGGTCAGGGCAGGCAGATGTAAATAATCCAGGGTGGTTTCACAAGGCACAGAACGGCAGGCAGGCTCAGGGTCAGGGCAGGCAGAATGGTCAAAACCGGGAAAACTAGAAAACAGGAAATTGAGAAAGACAGGAGCAAGAGGAAAAACGTGGAGACAATCACAAAGACAGGTGAAACAGATCAGGGTTTGACACACTGGCATTTTACGAGACTCCTGTTTCCCTAAATCGAGGACGAAGACGGCATCGCTAAGGTTGGTCAAAAATTCTCTGTGCTACACCAAACAGTACCTATCCTGTAACTCCCAGTAATGGATACCAAAAATCTTTGGTTAACTCATATTATCTGGTGTGACAATCTGTAGCTAAGAGAACTGGTGATCAGCAGATGATGGGAGAGGTGGTCATGATTAAATTGCCATTCCAAAGAAACATACAGTAAGTTTAGGGAATACTTCAGCTCCTCATGAGTCATCTGCTTGATATCCAACATAATGTCTAATCCCTCGAGATGGATACAGTTCACGGGGTACAGTTCTGCTACAATGACACATGCAGGCAAAGGAATTTTGTTTCTGTATCTAGAATCCACTCCAAGAAGAAGCCCAGGCACCACACGATACAGTTTGAACAACAGTTGAACCATGCCAGTATAACATCAACATTAGGGTAGACTAGTTGAACATGCATACATGTGCACAGGCACAGAGATTACATTTACAACAACATCATATTTTTTGTCACAGATATGGCTACCGGTAGTTGATTAGATAGCTAACTTAGTTAGCTACCTAGCTAGCTACCTAGCTTAGTTAGCAAACAGAAAAATAATTAGATTTTCCCCAACTGTAACACAGTAGCATGTTAGCCAGCAATACACAATATGGGTTTCACTAGATAAACTAAAGTTAGCTAGCTAGCTGGGTGGTTTGCAGGAAAAATAACTTACTTAGCTAGGCACCATATTTGTCATCTGCCCTTTTGGTGCTGGCATCGACTGTAGCTGCGCTTCTAACGTTAGCTAAATCCGACTCTTTGTTTAGAATCCTCATTGCTATATTCCAGTTGAAACATGTATGGTTGAATGTGTCCATGTAGCTAATAGATGCTCCATCGTTGAATTCGTGGTGATGAGAGGAATCACTTGAAGCCATTGCGTTTGGTCAGTTCTTTCAGTTTTGCCCAAAGGATTGTTGTTATTGTCCACCTCCTTTTCAAAAAAGCCCGCCTTGGGGGAGGGGTGGGGGCCAGAGCATGAAACACTGCACAAAACAAGTTGTAGTCTTTCAGAGACTGGAAAAAATGTCTGCTTGTATATTTAGCAATGAATCCGCTGATAGGAACATCGCTGAAAGACGTCCAATGGCTCTATCGAACAGGGACAACAATATCCAAACCCACAAAAATGTATAGTGCGATCAGTATAACATAGAGCCTTCGCGAAATGCCACAAAGCAGGACTACATTTCTTTTTTTATTTGAAAACAAGCCCAGATTTGCCCAGGGTGAAATGTCCCTTTAATGCCTAAACATAACCCTAACCTTAAACATTTTGAGTTAATGCCTAAACTTAACCTTACACACTTTGAAATTTGACATTTGCAACAACTTCGAAATGTAATGTTTGAGAAACTTGCATCAACGTCTAATTCTGACGTGAGACTGTGAGAGCTAATTGGAACAAACAAACAGCTGTCCTGCACATGACTGGAGTACTGAAGAGCCACAGATGTCATCCACTTCTACACTGCTCATGGCTATCTCCTTAGTCATAACTCTGTGTAACCATAGGGCTTACAATCTCACCTTTAACTTTAGCACTACATTTTCCTGAAATAAGTTGCTTTCATTAAATGTATCAGAGAAAAACCTCTGTAATACTTTTTTTTTTGGGGGGGGGTCATTTAGCAGACGCTCTTATCCAGAGCGACTTACAGGAGCAATTAGGGTTAAGTGCCGTGCTCAAGGGCACATCGACAGATTTTTCACCTAGTCGGCTCAGGGATTAGAACCAGCGACCTTTCGGTTACTGGCACAACGCTCTTAACCACTAAGCTACCAGCCGCCCCAACCATGAGTTCCCTGTAAAACTCAAATGCAGATGGTATCGGACACATTCACATCAAGCGCTTCCTATTGGTTTATAGCCTGTGTAATGTATAATCTGTAGTGCTCCTGAACACCTGTTTTTGTACTGCGGCTTGTCAAAGATAATGCTGTTTGGTCTTTAGGAGTCAATTTTGTGTCTGGAGGTTTGAACGGACTTGTTCGAGATGAATTGTCTGGTTACTGTCGTTCCTTTAGAGCTTTCAGATGATTCATATCCCCTGCACTGTCACAGTGGACAGTACAAAAACACAAATCCAAACTAAAATATTTATGCAATTTGTTTGCTGCTTTACATACAGTGCTTGAGAAAAGGTCACACCAGATTTTAAAGGCCCAGTGCAGTCAAAAACATGATTGTCCTGTGTTTTATACACACTCAGTGGCCAGTTTATTAGGTACACCCAACTAGTACTGGGTCGGACTCCCCTTTGCCTCAAGAACAGCCTGAATTCTTCAGGGCATGGAAACGTTGCTCAATTGGTATCAAGGGACATAACGTGTGCCAGGAAAACATTCCCCACACCATTACACCACGGCCACTAGCCTGTACCGTTGACACCAGGCAGGATGGGGCCATGGACCCATGCTGCTTATGCCAAATCCTGACTCTGCCATCAGCATAACGCAACAGGAACCGACATTCATCGGACCAGGCAATGTTTTTCCACTCCTCAATTGTCCAGTGTTGGTGATCACGTGCCCTCTGGAGCTGCTTCTTCTTCTTTTTAGCTGATAGGAGTGGAACCCAGTATGGTTGTCTACTGCAATAGCCCACCTGTGACAAGGACCAACGAGTTGTGCATTCCGAGATGCCATTCTGCACACCGCTGTTGTACCGTTATTTGCCTGTTAGCTTGCACGATTCTTGCCATTCTCCTTTGACCTCTCATCAACGAGCTGGTTTTGCCCACAGGACTGCCGCTGACTGGATGTTTTTAGTTTGTCGCACCATTCTCGGTAAACCCTAGACACTGTTGTGTGTGAAAAGCCCAGGAAACCGTCCGTTTCTGAGATACTGGAACCGGCGCGCCTGGCACCGATGATCATACCACATTCAAAGTCGCTTAGGTCACTCGTTTTGCCCATTCTAACGTCCAATCGAACAGTAACTGAATGCCTCGATGCCTGTCTGCCTACTTTATATAGCAAGCGATGGCCACTGTGACTAACTGTCTGTAGGAGCGAACCATTTTCGTGAACGGGGTGGTGCACCTAATAAATGGTGTATTTCCACACTATGAAGTAGGAATAATACTGTAAAAATTGTGAAAATTATGATAATGCCCTTTTAGTATACAAGCTGCTTGAATAGACTGCCTGAAATGTCAGCCTTTTTGGTGGGATGGAGTTTTAGCCTGCCTGGTGACATCACCATGCGGTAAATTAGTTAATAGACCAATAAGAAAGAGAGTTCCAAACCTCTCTGCAAAGAACAGCAAATTTTCTGTTTTCCCCTCCCCACTTAGACCACTCCCAGACAGTCATAGCAAAGTTCTTGCTTGAGAAATTGCTCTTTGCTAAGAAGTTATTTTTGTTCATTTTAATTGAAAACAATCACAGTAAGGTACTTAATTGTTACCCAGAAATTGTTTGATATTGAGATAAAAACAGCTGCATTGGGGCTTTAAGCTACGCCTTATTCATTTTTAACCACAGATTGTTAATGCTTCTTATGAGATTTAGAAAGCTTACAGTACTTAATCCCACTGTCTGCTAATTGGAGTAATTGCAAAAGGCTTTGTTGGTTTACAGTAATGTTACTTAGGCCTACTCCTCATTTTCAATTTGGTTCAGTGTATCATGTATTTGATGTTTCTGTAATGTCAAGTTCACTGGATTGAACAAGCCTTATCTAACAAGCTTTGTGTACACGTAATGGAAGCTAAATCAGCATATATACTGTATCTGTTTGCTTAGCTCTTTGTCCACCAGCTGCTACGCAATCTGTTTGGACCACTTATCCAAGATGGCCACCGTTGACGAGCGAGGGAGAGAGCTGGCATCAGTGGCACTCAGCTGTATGGTTTTGAGGGAAGAACAAAGCAGCGAGAATCCAGCACAGGGGTGGTGTGCATATGTGTGTGCTTGTGTGTGTGTTAGCCAGAACCTATATCATAGCCAAGTCTAGTCTAGTCTATATGGTCCTCCCTCCATCACTAACAGGGGTTTAGGTCATGGTTTATTGGAAGCATCCACAAGCATTTTGGCGCTCAGTGGGAGGTAATGAGAGGGCTTGGTGTCATTAAAAGTATATATGTGTGACACGGGGAGAGATGCAGCTGAAGCCAAGATAGAGCTTATAAGAGCACAGGGTTCAAATGAACTCTTTAGTAGGCTATTAAAGTAGCCTATCTGCCTATGCATGTATAACTAGTTTGTGTATAACTAGTGTGTGCGTGTGTGTGTGTGTGTGTGTGTGTGTGTGTGTGTGTGTGTGTGTGTGTGTGTGTGTGTGTGTGTGTGTGTGTGTGTGTGTGTGTGTGTGTGTGTGTGTGTGTGTGTGTGTGTGTGTGTGTGTGTGTGTGTTGTGCCTGTGTAGTGTTTACAGTGATGTCTGATCCTCGGGTTAAAACAAACACATTGACGCATGACCTTGCTCTTACTTTCATTTGATTAAATAAAATATTAATGTGCCGTGCTCAGAGATCAATTCACACCTGTTTATTGTTCCGGCAACCTTAACTAAGCACTACGTTAAACATTCAACTGGAACACCTGGTGTGTGTCCGGATGACTGAAAAACAGAACTGTTTGATTACATATGAAGAGTTTATTTCCAAAATGCTATATCCATAATGTTTCACATTTGTGTTTTTTCCTCAAAAATGATTGCTTATGGGTACCTTCATGTGTGTGTGTAAAATATTACTGTTCTCAGATCTTTAATTCATAGATTTTAGATGTGTATGATTATTTTAATTTTTTTACAAAACGCTATAGATCCATTCTTTAGCTGGAATGGAATGTTCGTATCCTGTATATTTGACAGTGATATATGGTTGTCTCACCTAGCTATCTTAAGATGAATGCACTTACCGTAAGTCACTCTGGATAAGAGCATCTGCTAAATGACTAAAATGTCAAATGTAAATGTTTTACATACAGATTTCATATCATTGTAAAATATATATAGATAATATTGATGTCCTAAATCATTTGTACATTTCGTTATAATCCCCCGCCAAAAAGTGTTACATTTGACTGTGTAAAACCTAGCAGTACTACTTACTTATCTGAGAATGAGGCAGATATATATCATTTTGAAAAAATACATGATTATTTGTCTCTCTGAAATGAAACAATCAACCCACTGGGCACAGAGGTCAATTGAACGTCTATTCCACATTGGTTCAACATAATTTCAAACAACGTTTATTTAACCAATGTGTGCCCAGTGGAAGTGATAGATTTTAAGCAAATACATGTCTGTCATTGATCAACCCCATGCCATGATTAGATTGTGAAAAAACACACTAATCTTTCATAATTTCTTTAAACAATAAAAGCTAATTTACCAACATTTCAGAAAATTGATATATAGCATTTTGGAATGAAACTCTTCAAATACAGTGATGGATAGCAAAGGAAATTGACCCTCAACAAGCAGGGAAGAGCTGCAAATAGTTCCTTTTCATCGTGACCATCATCACATTCCTATTCATTGTCACTATCACCATAACTCACTCTCCTGATGAGTAGTGGCTGATGGGCACATTGTCTAGGCCTACTATATAAACTGAGGTTAACTAGAGATACTTTGGCCCTGTGGTTGTCTAACGATTACATCTGCTTCTAATGTTCCACTCAGCATTTTTCTAACCACATGAATTAAACTGCATCATTTCCATAAATGTTTTAATTTCCCTCTGGGACCTTTAGACAGTGAAGTTGCAATGCCACTATTGTTTCCACTGTGTGTAATACTGTCTCACACTGTACCACGAAGCATCCGCAACGCTGGCGACATAAATCTCTCAAACAAGCTGTGAACCACAAAGACAAACCTTAGATTTTTTACTTTACCGAAAGTTTTACCAATTGTACATATGTAGGCTAGACACAAGGCCTTACACTGGTGGTGTTGATCAGAGGAAGAATGGGCATCATTTACATATATTGTTTACAAACAGAAGGGTTCATGATCAACAGTTTGTGCAACACTTGCATTGACACAGATGAAGTCATTCTCCAGACACTGGCATTGCGACACAGCTGAACAGCTCCTGGTTGCAACACGAATGACTCATCTCAGTGTCTCCTATAGGTGTACTATGGCTCCTCAGTATGTGGGACACTTAGAATATCACTGGTTTGATAGGCTCTCGTTGACAATCACATGACTTTTAATCAGTATGTATACCTTTGAAACCCCTTGAATCATATTTGATTGAGAAAAGAGACAGAACAGCAAAATGCTGCCAATGATTGTGATCATAGACAAACTAACGCACACAAGCATGCACGCACGTACGTACGCACGCACGCAGGCACACACACACTGTTCAATACCATTCGATATGTTATCAGTAGACATCAGTTACATCAGTCAGGCTACTCTGAGACAGGTATAGGTAGGTTTCCCTCTGACTCACTCTGGCTCAATAGTGTTCACCAGTATACACTCAGACACATCTTCACTTCCCATGTCTGTTTTGTTCGGAGACAGGGCTAGCCTAGCCATGCTGGAATGTCTATGAGGTCATAGACTCACACACAGAAATCATACTCAGTGAGTCACTGTATAATTGCCTGGGGAAATGAGGGAAGAGACCCATAATAAATTGACATGGCGTGTTTTTGAATGCATCCACATTGTAATTTTTATCAATCAATCTCAGCTGCTGACATGATAATTTTTCAGTTCTATCTATTGTTCAGTTACTTTATCTGGGTAGGTTATAGTCCACAATGGATTTGCTCTCCATAGTCTGAGTAATGGTGATGGTGGTGTTTTGAACAAATAATGCTGTCCTAAGTTATAATCACCGCTCACTTCTCTCCAACACACATACAAGACACACACACACACACACACACACACACACACACACACACACACACACACACACACACACACACACACACACACACACACACACACACACACACACACACACACACACACACACACACACACACACACACACACACACACACACACACACACACACACACACACACACACACACACACACACACACACACACACACACACACACACACACACACACACACACACACACACACACACACACACACACACACACACACACACACACACACACACACACACACACACACACACACACACACACACACACACACACCCCTAGCAGGGATGTAGCCCAGTTGGTAGAGCATGGCATTTGCAACGCCAGGGTTGTGGGTTCGATTCCAGTATGAAAAAAAAAAAAAATGCACTCACTAACTGTAAATCGCTCTGGATAAGAGCGTCTGCTAAATGACGTAAATGTAACTGGACCCTGGGTTCAATGTCTTATAGTAGCTATCCCAATCCTGTACTTTTATTTTCTTTACCTACTACAGTAGGTACTTCTAGACTGTCTGTAACCATAAACCCATAAAGAGTGGACTTGTTTCCATAGAGCCGCGTTTCGTTTGTCTGGCCACACATTCACTTCGCTCCGGCCAACTGGACGTTTCTCTGTAACGATCGATAGAGCAGCTGAATTAAATTCAGGGTGAGTCGTCAGGCAAGCGTTTCGTTGCACTCTCGTCCCTCCCATTCAGTCAACTCTGTACGAGGCGGGCAGTCAAGCGTCTTCCATATCGCAAATCCAATCACACGTCAGAGGCGGCATCATTATTTAAGGTTGAATCAAGTTGGGAAGAAAGTTTTGCGACAGACGGTGTTGCCAAGCAGCTCCTAGGCAGTATACCTAGTTATTTCGCACAGTTTATCACCCAGTTCTTACGGATATTATTTTTCTAGATCAGCTATGCCCCACACCGTGACATTGAATGGACCCTCACCTTGGGGTTTTCGACTGGTCGGTGGAAGGGACTTTAGTACACCGTTAACTATTTCGAGGGTATGTAAATGTATTCCTATGTATTTATTCTCATGTCAAAATACTATTGCTGTAGCCTGATAATGCGTTTTGTCTAATGTCTTTCATCTAGCGTAATTTGTATCCACCGCTTAATTGTGAATATTTTATTTTATTTCGCTATGGAATAATACCTACATGTATACAGATGGGGGTCCGTGTAATGCTTACGGGTCTAATGATCTAAAATACTCCTTCAAATTGAATAATATAATATTACTTTACATTTCTCAAGTTGTCAATTTTCTGATCCACTTGTTTTAAATTGAATAATGGAAAACTGTTTTAAAAAATTCAATTTCTCATTTTTCTACACTGTAAAATTGAGATGTTATAGTTTTTCCCATTTTCGAATTTATCTTGATTCGTTTGTAAAATGAAAATTTGAATATTGGTGTGGATGGGGAAACGGGGTGCTTTCTAAGTATGTGCTTCGTTTGGATGCTACCACTTCAGTTTGGGGGGAGATTAGCCTTGCCTACACTATACAATAAAGTGGTAAATTAATGTGGTCCTTGGAGGAGAAGTTACACACACACACCAGATCTCCCCAAAGCAATGCTATACCATTCTAACGGCCATGGTGCGTTGTCAGGCCACCAAATGGAGTTTACTCTCTTATTACTGTCACTGACTGGGAAGACATGGAGTTGCGTGCTTCAGTCCCTGCAGGCTGCGCTTCGGAATTCGCTACAATGTTATCTTTGATCCCCTGTGCCTATGCCAACACCTTGCATAGAGAGTCTAACAGCTAGGCCTAGCCTATTATGTTGAAACGGAAGGTTAATAATGCCATGGTGTTTTATGTACACTTCCAATGAAGTAGCATCATAGCCCTAGGTTTATTATCTTGTGAATGTGGCCTAATGCACGGATTGCATCGAGAATAATTGACGGGCTGCCCCCAGACCCTCACGGGCTGCCCCCGGACCCTTGTGATGGAAGACACCTTGCAGCTTGCAAAGCCACGTCTGAGACAGCAATTCTACGGTCCATTATGATAACCTATTATAGGTCTAGAGTAGACACTAGCCTCTATACGATGATCAAGTAGCCTACATTAGCGGTATAGCTGAGGCAAATGCCAGCCTATAACGGAGATTATGCCACTGTTTTGAGATAACCTATGCATCCTTCATTCCTCCCATCCTTGAAGACATCACCCGATAGATTTGTGAAAGGAGATTTTACTCTAGGCTACCAACCAAGGCATGTCAGATCAGTGATTATTTCTATAGTGTCACGATCGTCTGAAGGATTGGACCAATGCGCAGCGTTGCGAGTGAACATGATGACTTTATTATAAAGCAACCACGAAAAACAACAAAAGACGATACGTGAAGTTCTATACTGAAACAAGACTAACAGCAACAACGAAACAATAACCCACAACACAAAGGAGAAAACACACAGAATATATATGGCTCCCAATCAGAGATAACGAGCCGACAGCTGACACTCGTTACCTCTGATTGGGAGTCATCGACCAATCACCACATGACACAAACAAAATGAAACTCACCCATCCCCAACACCACCAAATGAAATACACCCAAACACAAGAAAATGAACAACCCTGGCTCAATATAACCGTCCATAGAGCCAGAGTGTTACATATAGACTATGATAATTGATCATCATTGATCTAATATATACTGTATATTTAGATCAATGATTATTTCAAGAACGGGAGAATCCAACTATCAATATATTTAAACAGCGCCTATATGCTGCTTTGTAGGAGTGATCCTTGACTTGCCTCTCCTCCCACAGACACTTAAAATCCCTGCGTCACTCCTCTTGCGGCTGTTGGATAGGCCTATAGGCCTATAATGCCGATATGCTATAGTCTAATTTACTTTCACTTGCCCACTGTAACCTACTGTTAGCCTACAGGTTATGGGTACTCAATCTAGTGGACAGCTGTAGGTTTAGTCTTGGTTTATAATGGACTGCACAATAGCGGTGTGGTAGCAAATGTGGGCAGCTCGACATCGGTCATATACACACTCATAGCTCCTGGTCTATAGGATCACAAGATAATTGACCTACAGTCGTTAGAAGGATAGTTGCCATAGTGGGGGAATACTGTTAGTAAAGCACCATGGATAAGGTCCTTAGTTTCCATTACACACAGATGTTTTGTTCCCCCCTATTCTGAACGTCCCTCTCATCATATAGACCTAGCTGTTAGACTTTTCTAAGCTGCTGTAGGCTATGCAAGGTGTTTGCCTTGGCTATGCAACATAACTTTGCAACGAATTCGGAGGGCAGACTGACAGGGACTCAGTCCCATGTCTCTTTACAGTCAGTGACAGTGCCAAGATAGTTTCTTCATTTTGTTGTGCTCATAATGTATCATGCCTGTTTTAATAGAGTGTACGCCTTTAGTCTGAATTTACCAGGCAGAATATTGGTGTGTGTACTATGGCTCCTCAGTGACACCTGTTGTTGCAACACAATCTCACACTAAATTCTTGCAAATATGTATAAAAAAAAGTATTTCAGCAGATTTTGTGCATTTTGTGCGTTTTGTGTGGCTTAATTCGTGTGAAAATGCACACATTTTTGTGTGACTTAATTCGTAGGAAAAGACACACATTTAATTCATAGGGGAAAAAAATAGGGGGTGGGGGGTGGTCAAACCTTGGAACAATCTTTTGAAAGTTATTGGAGGAATACTGGTTCTACACTGCCTTTTTTGTGTCCCACATTTATTGATATATATATATATATATATATATATATGTTAACAACCCAATACTGTTAATCAACCAGGTTGTCACCGAAATACATGTCATATAATAGTAGCCATTCAGTTTTTTTATTTTTATTATTATTAATGCCAATGCTGTTTCCTATGCTTGTTTTTGCTTAATACTTTGGGATACTGGTGCTATGTCGGATTTTATGAGGGTTGCCAGATTGGATTAAAAAGCTTTATTTTTTAAATTGAATTTTTGGTATCGATGAAGGTATTTCATTGGGGAATGGGGATACCTTTTCATGATGGGAAATTAATTCATTAATAAATGTGGGGAAACAGAAGACCTGCAAAACAAATCTGTATGGTTTCAATTCCCCTGGTGTAACTGCATGGTATTTGCAACTATAACGAGTCTGGACTATGATCAATTAAGCCGTATCAAATCAAATATTATTTGTCACATGCGCCGAATACAACAGGTCTACACCTTACAGTGAAATGCTTACTTACAAGCTTTAAGCCTTTTGGACCTAGACATGGCCCTCCGGTACTGCTTGCCGTGCGGTAGCAGAGAGAACAGTCTATGACTAGGGGGCTGGAGTCTTTGGCAATTTTTAGGGCCTTCCTCTGACACCGCCTGGTATAGAGGTCCTGGATGGCAGGAAGCTTGGCCCCAGTGATGTACTGGGCCGTACGCACTACCCTCTGTAGTGCCTTGCGGTCGGAGGCCGAGCAGTTGCCATACCATATACACTACCACACTTTTTTGGTTATTACATGATTCCATATGTGTTATTTCATAGTTTTTATGTCTTCACTATTATTCGACAATGTAAAAAAATAGTACAAATAAAGACAAACCCTTGAATGAGTAGGTGTGTCCAAACCTTTGACTGGTACTGTGTATATATATATATATGTATATATATATACAGTGGGGGGAAAAAGTATTTAGTCAGCCACCAATTGTGCAAGTTCTCCCACTTAAAAAGATGAGAGAGGCCTGTAATTTTCATCATAGGTACAGAATGTCATATGGTCAGATGAAACCAAAATACAACTTTTTGGTAAAAACTCAACTCGTCGTGTTTGGAGGACAAAGAATGCTGAGTTGCATCCAAAGAACACCATACCTACTGTGAAGCATGGGGGTGGAAACATCATGCTTTGGGGCTGTTTTTCTGCAAAGGGACCAGGACGACTGATCCGTGTAAAGGAAAGAATGAATGGGGCCATGTATCGTGAGATTTTGAGTGAAAACCTCCTTCCATCAGCAAGGGCATTGAAGATGAAACGTGGCTGGGTCTTTCAGCATGACAATAATCCCAAACACACCGCCCGGGCAACGAAGGAGTGGCTTCGTAAGAAGCATTTCAAGGCCCTGGAATGGCCTAGCCAGTCTCCAGATCTCAACCCCATAGAAAATCTTTGGAGGGAGTTGAAAGTCTGTGTTGCCCAGCGACACCCCCAAAACATCACTGCTCTAGAGGAGATCTGCATGGAGGAATGGGCCAAAATACCAGCAACAGTGTGTGAAAACCTTGTGAAGACTTACAGAAAACGTTTGACCTGTGTCATTGCCAACAAAGGGTATATAACAAAGTATTGAGAAACTTTTGTTATTGACCAAATACTTATTTTCCACCATAATTTGCAAATAAATTCATAAAAAATCCTACAATGTGATTTTCTGGATTTTTTTTCCTCATTTTGTCTGTCATAGTTGACGTGTACCTATGATGAAAATTACAGGCCTCTCTCATCTTTTTAAGTGGGAGAACTTGCACAATTGGTGGCTGACTAAATACTTTTTTCCCCCACTGTATATATGTATATATATATATGTATATATGTATATATATATGTATATATATATATGTATATATATATATATATGTATATGTATTTGTGTGTATATATATATATATATACATATATATATATATATATATATATATATATATGTGTGTATGTGTGTGTGTATACACTACCGTTCAAAAGTTTGGGCTCACTTAGAAATGTCTTTATTTTCCTTGAAAACATTCATGAAATGAGTTTGAATAGGAAATATAGCAAAATGAATAGGAAATGTAGTCATTGACAAGGTTAGAAATAATGATGTTTAATATAAATAATAGTGTTCTTCAAACTTTGCTTTCGTCAAAGAATCATCCATTTACAGCAATTACAGCCTTGTAGACTTTAGGCATTCTAGTTGTCAATTTGTTGAGGTAATCTGATGAGATTTCACCCCATGCTTCCTGAAGCACCTCCCACAAGTTGGATTGGCTCGATGGGCACTTCTTACGTACCATACGGTCAAGCTGCTCCCACAACAGCTCAATAGGGTTGAGATCTGGTGACTGTGCTGGCCACTCCATTATAGACAGAATACCAGCTGACTGCTTTTTCTCTAAATAGTTATTGCATAGTTTGGATCTGTGCTTTGTCCTGTTGTAGGAGGAAATTGGCTCCAATCAAGCACCGTCCACAGGGTAAGGCATGGGGGTGAAAAATAGAGTGATATCCTTCCTTCTTCAAGATCCCTTTTACCTTGTACAAATCTCCCACTTTACCACCACCAAAGCACCACCAGACCATCAAAAGGCCTCCAGCATTTGGTCTGCGTCTCACAAATGTTCTGCTTTGTAATCCGAACACCTCAAACTTTGATTCGTCTGTCCATAACACTTTTTTCCAATCTTCCTCTGTCCAGTGTCTGTGTTCTTTTGCCCATCTTAATCTTTTATTTTTATTGGCCAGTCTGAGATATGGCTTTTTCTTCGCAACTCTGCCTAGAAGGTCAGCATCCCGGAGTCGCCTCTTCACTGTTGACGTTGAGACTGGTGTTTTGCGGGTACTATTTCATGAAGCTGCCAGTTGAGGACTTGTGAGGTGTCTGTTTCTCAAACTAGACACTCTAATGTATTTGTCCTCTTGCTCAGTTGTGCACTGGGGCCTCCCACTCCTCTTTCTATTCTGGTTAGAGCCAGTTTGCGCTGTTCTGTGAAGGGTAGTACACAGCATTGTACGAGATCTTCAGTTTCTTGGCAATTTCTCGCATGGAATAGCCTTCATTTCTCAGAACATGACTGACGAGTTTCAGAAGAAAGTTCTTTGTTTCTGGCCATTTTGAGCCTGTAATCGAACCCACAATTGCTGATGCTCCAGATACTCAACTCGTCTCAAGAAGGCCAGTTTTATTGCTCCTTTAATCAGCACAACAGTTTTCAGCTGTGCTAACATAATTGCAAAAGGCTTTTCTAATGATCAATTAGCCTTTTAAAATGATAAACTTGGATTAGCAAACACAACGTGCCATTGGAACACGGGACTGATGGTTGCTGATAATGGGCCTCTGTACGCCTATGTAGATATTCCATTAAAAATCAGCCATTTACAACTACAATAGCCATTTACAACATTAACAATGTCTACACTGTTTTTCTGATCAATTTGATGTTATTTTAATGGACAAAAAATTGCTTTTCTTTAGAAAACTTTTCTAAGTGACCCCAAACTTTTGAACGGTACTGTATATCTGTATTTTTTTCTCCAATCTGGCAACCCTCATAAAATTTGACATAGCCTTGTATAAAATGCATTATGAAAGAAATGGTGTAATGTACACAAAAAAAGTGGAGCCTTGTATTAAATGCATTATGAAGAAAATGTTGTAATGTAGGCTCCACGAAAAATGAAATGCGTTATGAAGAAAATTGTGTAGGCCTACTGTTGCCTACACAAAATAAGGGCCTTTCTGACTACAAGTGCACCAGTATCCCAAAGTATAAAGTGAAAACAAGCATAGAAAACAGTATTGGCATTCATAGAAAAAAAACGTTAGGCTACTATTATACTATAATTATTTAGGTGACAACCTGGTTGATTAACAATATTGGGTTGTTAACAAGTTTCTTTTAATATATAAATAAATGTGGGAGACAAAAAAAAGGCAGTGTAGAACACCATTCCACATCATGCTTTCGAAAGATTGTTCAGAAGTTTGCCACCCCAAATTTTTTTTTTCCTGTGACTGAAGTCGCACAAAAATGTGTGTATTGTCCTACAAGTTAAGTCTCACAAAAATGTGTGTAATTTCACATGAATTAAGCCACACAAAAATGCACTAAATCTGCCGAAATACTTTTTGTACATATTTGCACAAATTGAATGTGAGATTGTGTTGCAACTATCCACCAGCTCATGCTTCAAAGCTTATTGAAGTGTGACTCACCACTTTGTGCCGTTAGGGCTGCTGTTTCTTTGCCCAAACACCCACAAAGTCTGTATCTATTAGGTGTTGTGTTCACTTTCCATGTATTATACAATTTGAAGTGGTGAGATCCTCTCGCATGGGAAAGTAGCCTAGTGTTGAATGAATGAAGCGTAGCGTGCTGCCATACTTTCATTGTGAAATGCGACCGCTACCGCATAATTCTGCTCTGTCAAGAAACCCCAAACAAACTTGCTACAATTTTGCTACATGACGCAGGACAGACTCTCTATATTGGCATATCTGTTGTACTTTTTGCAACAACAACACCCACATTATAATGAGGCTACTAACAAGACAGTAGCTTACTGTCAATATAATAGGCTATAATCATGTATAATATAAACTTATAATATAAATATAATAATTTATAATAGAATAAATAATATATATATACATTTTCAAAACTGACTAAAAGCTCATCAACAACCTTACCTCAAAATATGTGTAAAGGGTCGATTTCTAAGGTTCTGAAAGAGTCAGGGGGCCAGCAGGGGACTTGGCAGTAGCCAATAGTTAATCTCAGTCAGGGTAAACAGTGGTGGCGTCCTGGAGTGGGCCGGGCGTTGACATTTGTTTTTCATCAGAGATTGTGGTGCCACTGAGGGATTCCAGGTGTTGTCTCAGCTGTAAGCCTCCACTCTTTAACTACCACTGCAACCAGGGGTGTAATTTTTAGATTCACAAGGGGAGACTGACTCAAGGTCACCTGAAGTAGCCTCTTTCATGTTCCAGGCCACTGACATCCTTGCTTGGCTTACTTTATGCCAAGGGTTTACAGTACCATGACTTTGTGCAGTGCAAGTACTGCTCATATGATATCATGCTTGTGGTTTTATTGTACCAAGACATTATTAGACAAGGCTTTCTCAGAAATCATTCTTAGGCCCATACCCAAACTGCATCGCTGGCACTATAAAAAGACATAACTCAATAATGGCAGATGCAGATGTCACTGGTTGCGTCCCAAATGACACCCTATTCCCTATGTGGTGCACTACTTTTGATCAGGGCCCATAGGGATCTGGTCAAAATTAGTGCACTATGGGAACAGGGTGCGATTTGGGACATACCCACTGACATTCACAGGGTGGCAGGTAGCCTAGCGATTAGGAGCGTTGGGCCTGTAACCGAAAGGTTTGCTGGTTAAAATCCCCTAGGTGAAAAATCTGTCGACGTGCCCTTGAGTAAGGCACTTAACCCTAATTGCTCCAGGGTCGTCATCAATTATGGCTGATCTCTGACCCCTCTCTCTATTCCATTGTTTGTGCAACCTCACCCTAACAAGCAAAGTTTGAAATGTGTTCTATCCTCTTGTGACTGAGTCTCTAGTGACTCTTGTCAAGGAGCGAAATTTAAAGAGTAGGATATGCAAAAAACACATTTCCAATTCGCACTTGTACATGTGTGAAATATGACAAATGTAAACACCTAATTGTCTTATCTACAGTGCTTAAAAGAACATCAGATCCACTCCATAACACAAAATGAAAGTGTCTTATGTAGTCAACTCCAATTTAAAAAACAACCCATGATAGTGGGTAAGGAATCCAGCTTGGATCACCCATGGGGCTAGTTATATACCACAGTAGTTACAGAGGGTCAAAGATCGTACCCCCCCAAGACCTGCTAACCTCTCAGCATTACAATAACAGGAGAGGTTAGCAGGTCTTGGGGGTATGATCTTTGACCGTCTGTAACTTTCTCACTCATCATTATTCACGATTTATTCTTGATTGTCCATAATCATGGTAGCATCCACATTAATGTAGAAGTGTTTGGAAACATATTCTATTCTTATTTACAATAAGTGTCTCCAAAATGACACAATACATTATTTACCATTCATTTCTATTGGGCACAAAATAATCTGAAACACAACCAAAACTAACTAGAAATGCACCCAACAAGTTCGTAGAGTCACAAGTCACAAGCTTGATGTAGTCATTGCGTGCTAGGAATATGGGACCAAATACTAAACTTGTGACTACTTTATTTATTAGAATCTTTAGGGGTTTCAATAATTTTGACCCCTACCTTTTTTGATTAAAAAAGTGTTACTTAATATTTTTCTCTGAGCAACTGTATTAGTATAAAATAATATATTTACATTTTTGGGGGCATATAGCTCAGTATTTGAATAATTTATTTTATACAGTGATTATTGCTCATCTTTATTAAGGGTGTAAATAATTTCGGACCCCACTGTATCTAACCGGTGAGACACTTTAGCGTTTTTCAATCCAGGTCCTCAGCGATGCTCTATTTTACACAGAGGGCAGATTCCCCTGCGCATATCTCTGAGTTAATTATCTAGAACACCTGCACTACTGAACAGTGAAAGTTCTGGGTCCCAGTACACCATCCTGATAGCAACAACTGGTTTGTAGCTAAGGTGCTAATTAGGCTTGAGTTGATGAATGAGAAGTCCGTAGGACTCTTGCATCTAAATTGCCAGCCAAGGGAGCCAGCCAGGTCACTGATGTAATTGCCAAAGCATTTTGAAGGGATGTGCAGAAAATAGCAGTTAGGGGATAAAACCTTGTTAAATCAATGTCAATTCAACTCTCATGCAAGAGATGACACAAGTGACCAGCTAATGGTACCAATTCATAAACAGAATTCCTCTTGGACAGTAGTTCACAGCCCCATGTCATGTAAATAAATACTAAAATGTGTTTGTTGTTAAGGACTATTCACAAGTTTCCTTTGAATGCTCCAGTCCAAACTGTATGTCCTGTTGTGTGGTCCTGAAAATGGATGATTTCCACATAACGTTCCCGTAACGTTCCCTAAAGGTTCTCCTTTGGACATTTGACAAATAACTTTCCCACAATGTTCCGGGAACCAACATTAGCTAGGAAGGCTATACAGTAGTAGGTCTATACACTTATGCCAAGGTCAGATCCTGTGCATAAGGTTTATCAAACCTTTGACATATATTTGACATTTCAATCAATTTTCTTATGTATTTTCTCTGAATGAGGTCACTGATGTTTACTTTATCAGAGAGAAATGATCTGAGCAGTTACGGTTGGAGTCTTCCGTATTTGACTCCCAATGTCTGAGTTTCCTACTTTCAAATGCAAGCAGAGATTTACTTCACCGACATTTCGAATCTGTTATATTTTCCTTTCTTCTGAAGTTATCTTTTATCAGAGATAGGAATGTATCTGGGTCATTCCATGAAATGAGTGCCTTTTGGTAGAAGTTGTGCACAAATATGTTATATTAAATCAGGGATGGGCAGCTCCAGTCCTCGGGCCTGATTGGTGTCACACTTGCCCCATCCCCAGCTAACACACCTGACTCCAATAATCAACTTATCATCTTCAGTTTAGAATGTAATTAGTTTAATTAGCTGTGTTTTGCTAGGGATGGGAAAAAGTGTGACACCACTCCGGCCCTGAGGACTGGAGTTGCCCATCCCTGTATTAAATGAATTGCCCTTTAAAATAGACCACATGGGAAATTCTATAAATCCGTGAAAAAATATATATAAATAAAGACTTGCTAAAGTGCCAAAATTCTGCCTTTTGACATGTCCCTCTAAGCATCCTCAGGCGACATCTAGGAAGATTTTAACCCACTTAACCCCAACATTTCTCCAAGTTCTCACCATCATTGTATATCCCTAGTTATTTTGTTGTGTTGACAAAGTAATTTCTGAAGATTATTTTCATGTGATTAGTGATTAATTTTAAGGTTTAAAAAATCCTGTCTCTCATTTTAAGGTCAACCCTTTTATGTGAAATGTACTCACAGGTTGGTTGTTTAGCAACAAAACCGACGTGGGCGCAACTATGAGGCAAAACAGACTTGACAACATGTAAACTATATTTAGTCTCCAAATGTTTATTGAAAACATAAATACATTTGCACAATGAGCACTTGTCTCTCAGATACATAGTTACAGTTGTTGGTTAGCTAGCTAGCTAATTTGAGGCATATTAGCATAGACATGACATCAGTCAAAACACCTCAAAACAAGACATGGTACTTGTGTGCATGGCCAAAGAGCTCTATTTTCATGTCGTCCAACAAATGTAAATGCCTGGTATTTGCTAAATGGCATTGGCACTTGGATTGGAACTGGTGCTTCAGTCATATGACATGACAATCTAGCTCTTTGACCACGCACGCACACCAGTTGTGAGTTTGGCATCGAAATGAGAACGCATGAGCAGAAAATAACCCCATAACTACTGTAAAATATGGTGGTGGATATTTTATGTTATAGGGCTATTTTGCTACCACTGGTCCTGGGGCCCTTGTTAATGTCAATGGCATAATTAACTTTACCCAGTACCAGGACATTTTAGCCAAAAACCTGGTTACCTCTGCCAGGAGGCTGAAACTTGGATCTTCCAGCAAAACAATAACCCCAATCACACGTCAAAATCCACAAAGAAATGGTTAATTGGCCACAAAACATTTTGCAATGGCCATCTCAATCTCCCCATTGAAAACCTGTGGTTTGAATTGAAGAGGGCAGTCCATAAGTGCAGACGAAGGATATGAAGGATCTGGCTGGATTCTGTATGGAGGAATGGTCTAAGATCCCTCCCAATGTGTTGTGTTCTCCAAATCATTAAACATTTTAGAAAAAGGCTCAGTGCCGTTATCCTCGCAAATTAGGTATTTAAAGGTATTGAAAACAGGGGTGTCAATAATTTTGACCCGTACTGTTTTGAGAATGTTCTTTATTACTTGTTAAACAAAATCTAGAGAAAAAAATCTTTCTCTGAGCAATTTTCCCATTATTTGAACATACAATATATACTGAACAAAAATATAAACGCAACATGCAACAATTTCTTAGTTACAGTCCATATAAGGAAATCAGTCAATTGAAATAAATTCATTAGGCCCTAATCTATGGATTTCACATGACTGGGCAGGGGCACAGCCATGGGTGGGCCTGGGAGGGCATAGGCCCACCCACTGGGGAGCCAGACTGAGACAATCAGAATGAGTTTTTCTACACAAAATTAGACAGAACTACTCCTCAGTTTAATCAGCTGTCCGGGTGGCTGGTCTCAGATGATCCCGCAGGTGAAGAAGCCGGATGCGGAGATCCTGGGCTGACATGATTACGCGTGGTCTGTGGTTGTGAGGCCGGTTGGACGTACGGCCAAATTCTCTAAAACGACATTGGAGGCGGCTTATGGTATATGAATATTCAATTCTCTGGCAACAGCTCTGGTGCCAATTGCATGCTCCCTTAAAACTTGAGACATCTGTAGCATTGTGTTGTGTCCCCAGCACAAGTTGCACCTGTGTAATGATCATGCTGTTTAATCAGCTTCTTGATATGCCACACCTGTCAGGTGGATGGATTATCTTGGCAAAGGAGAAATGCTCACTAACAGGGATGTAAACAAATTTGTGCACATAATTTGAAAGAAATACGCTTTTTGTGTGTATGGAAAATGTATGGGATCTTTTATTTCAGCTCATGAAACATGGGACCAACACTTTACATGTTGCGTTTATATTTTTGTTCAGTAGTTCAGTATTTGAATTATATATTTTATACAGTCATTTTTGCTCATCTTTATCAAGGGTGTCAATAATTCCGGACCTCACTGTACAGTAGATTCCTCCTTTCTCCTCCTAGTTCCTCCTAAGTTTGATTTACAGGCCTTTCTCGTTCCCTTGCTGTTTTATGATCTGTGTTTCCCTAATACCATAGTGCTGAACACATTGTCCCTGTGCCCCAAAGCTTTCTGTCTGTCACTGTGCCACATACATAAGAAGAGCCATGTGACTTACAGCCAAATTAGATTTACTTACATATTGTTGGCCAAGACTTTCCCTCCACCATTTCCTCCAGGTTTGAAAGACGTGACATGAGCACCTCTAGAACTAGTCACAAATAGCTGCCACTTCTATCAGCACTTAATGCATTCAAAATGGTTTCAATTACCTTCATACAAATGACAAGTTAATGTATACAATTCAGGCACATACTACAGTACTACTCAGTGAAGCGTCACAAATAAAGGAGATGGATATTGGTCAATGGACTGCAAATGAGTGGACTTTCACTTGCAAAGGAAGGAACAGACATTCAGCTACACAAATTAGATTCAGAACATTACACTCAATGACTAACGCCATGGTCATACAAACAGCATAATGGATGACGGCACTACTCCTCGGCTGTATTGAAGTTCAAGCAGGCTCTCCCTGGCCTTGCCTTCTCATTAAAGAAAGAGCCAATGTATTTACTCAACAGCTGCTCCATTGTTTATGGCACTGGCACATTTCAACTCCTTTGTTAGAGTGCAATAATCAAACGGCATTGGGAATTTTGTAACCTAACAAGTAATGATTTTCTCCAAGTGTCCTCAAGGCCAAGGCAATAACCTTAGTTTCCATCATCCAACAAGCAAGCAAACATAAGTGGTTGTTTGTCTGGTTGGCAGCATTATTCCTCTATTGCACCATGTGAGCTTGTATTCAGCAAAGTATGTAACCTTGCCTAGCGGTCAATCGAGACCACAGAGTTAACTGTTCAGATGAATTTTGGCTGTACTGTGGCACACAATGATGATGACATGACACAATACTATGACCCTGCCCCCTTTCACACCCCACCAAAACTGTTGATCCTGCAGTATCCTAGAAAAAGCATACTGTATGTTGGGGGAGGAGCTCAGTCTTTGGCAGGCCCCATGGCTTCTCTGTGTGACATTATAATGTCATATGCTAACCACCGACAGAATGTGTTACTGATTAACTGTGTCACTGTGTAAAGGGACCACCTCATAGAGTGACTCAGATTGTTTAGATTGCTCCAGCAGCGCACTGGATCATCATGCAATCAAAGTCACTTAAATATGCCTAAGAAGGGGTCTGGACTTTTCTATTCAACAGGGACTGCATGTTCTACTAATAGTTTCAGTCCATAGTGTATGTGGCAGTGTTAGGAGTATCCGTGTTTGTGCGCGTGTGTGTTGGGGATAAT
The DNA here is from genome assembly GCF_964263955.1 of Coregonus lavaretus. NCBI lineage: Eukaryota > Metazoa > Chordata > Actinopteri > Salmoniformes > Salmonidae > Coregonus > Coregonus lavaretus. Next base: position 51,974,302 of record NC_139997.1, on the reverse strand, counting down.
TAAAGGCCTGTTGTTGAGATTTGGTGAGGGAGCGTGAGTGAGTCACGTCTGGATGGCCATTCATGGCCTGACCCTGAGGTGGTCTTTGTCTCTCTCTGCAATAACAACACAACCTCCTACACTGTGACACAGCAGCAGAGCCACATCATCCACAATATACCTTTGTTTACTCAGACCTAGTCAGTTCCCACGGCAGTGACCCCTCAGTTTACCGGATCTGGGACTGCCTGTGACCGAGAGGGGAGTCAAAGACTGTAAATTCGGCATTCCACACTGAAACACGTCTCAGCTATTAGTTTTCATGGACCATGAATTTATGTGCTTTTCTTCAAGCAAAGCACTGCTCAGTGTGCCAGCCTGTTGCGGAAGCACTTTTTCTCTGTAGATAATGTGAAGTGATGTAGATAATCTTCAGATCATTGATCGAATGCAATTTAATTTGCATAATGTGAGACATTAACATTATTTTCACAGTTCATGTTCTCAAATCATGAAACAGTTGGCTGCCATTTATTTATTTAGTCAAAATGTTATTTTAACACAAAGTTGTGTTTCAACCATTGGTTCCAATGATAATACATCCAAATGTAACTTGCAGACAGCATTCAGGGTAATAGGTCATATTTGTTATGAGATCACATTGTGATTGCTCTTCCATAAAGATGAATGGCTGTGAAAGCACAACAGTTGAAGACATTAATTACAGAATAGTGCGTCTGACATTTAACAAACTGGAGCTCCATTAGTTGTACGACCGGTTATTAAACATCTTCCTTCTGCCTGATGTATAGATTGGTTAGGGTTCGGTCCAACATAAAGTTTACATGTCGCAGGGGAGGTAAAAGATTCCATTTATATGTGCAGGTCATAGAGTAAGTCTGGCCTGGCTGTATGAGGGGACGGAACATTGTGATGCTTGGTGGTTTCGTTTAACCGCCAAATCCAGATGTCCGGTGATGCAGGCACGGAAAGAGATGGGGGGCCGGGGGGATGGAGGGAGGGGGATAATTATGGAAAATTGCAGTCATGTGTAAACATTTGTTTCTGTGAAGGTAAAACGTGCCTAGAGGAGGAGAAACCCCTCTCTCTCTCTCTGTCTCTCGCTCTCTCTCCTCCTCTGGGGCCCAGAAAGACTTTATATATCTGGAGTGAGAGATGATGGAAAGGAACCTGCAATGTATCTCCTAGTATTAGTCAGGGGCCATGTGTGTGTTCTGATGGACAGCACTCCTCATCATGGGCTTAGTGCGTCTCAAATGACACTCTATTTTCTATATAATGCACTACTTTTGACCAGAGCCCTATGGGTCAGTAGTAGTACCCTATACAGGAAATAGGGTGCCATTTGGAAAAACAGACATGGACTTCTGTTGACATCCTCCTGTAGATTAGGGTGGTATGATTTCACACACAAAATTGTATTTTATGTAACTCATGAAAGTAGTGAGGCGCGTTTTGTGTTTCATCTTCCACTGTTGAATTTAATTGTCATAAAATCATATAGGTCTATCACTGCGTTGACACTCAATTTAATGTTGTCAAACTTGTGATTCCAAACAGTTCAAACTGCCAGGCCTTACCAATAACACTTTAAGTGTCTGCTTTCTAATTTTGCTGTGTCACTCACTGCAACTGGCATTAGAAAATGTAAACCTATAGTTCTGGGGTGGGTAGCATTACAGCCTGAATAGACTGGCTGTATTATTGTATTTTGGCTGGGCGTGGCACTTCCACCCTAATATTTTCTCTTTGTGTGTCATTTGTTTGGTGGTAAGGTAACACCGGGCAGTAAGGCAGCACAGGGGGACCTTTGTCCTGGAGACACCATCCTGGCCATCAATGGAGACAGCACAGAGACCATGACACACATGGAGGCCCAGAACAGGATCAAGGCCTGCATGGGGGAGCTCACACTGGCCATCAGCAGGTACGTCTACATAGGACTGTGACTGTGGGCTCTATTTTAACAAACCTAACGCAATGGTAAATCTAAGCGCACGCGGGAGCACTATAGGATCAGGGGTGTGTCCGAAATATTTTTGCTATTTTCACCATCACAATAATCAGTGCACTTGCTGGCGTTGGCACGAAAGGGCTGGGTTTTGATGAATAAACAAGTTGTGGGTGTGTCGAGGCTTGGCCCCTCACTGGCCAATCAGAACGTGCTCCATGGCGAAATGTGTGGTTGCTTCAGGTTGTGTATTTACGGTCTTTTATGTGTTGCCTTGGAAACAACTCCAATTCCAATGTTAGTCCGTTATAGTTTGTTAAATGGCTTACAGAAATGAAATAACAAAATGTACACCTATCCCATCTTTGCTAAATAGGTTAAATTGAACCAATTTGCAGTCCACATTGTTCTAAGTAATTGCATGGTTTCAATAGCATTCACACTGATATAGAGGCTAGGCCCACTGTAAATTGCATTATGGCTGAGCATGGACATGCCAGACATTGTCAATAAGCAAAGTTAAATTAATTATTAATAAGGCCTAAAAATATAATTCTAATCAAATTCTAAACAAAACTAAATAATAACTTGTTTTAAATAGGCTATGTCACACTTACAGGCATCATAATTTCTCCCCATGGAGAAATGCATAGATAAAAAAGGAATGTCAGCTCACTGTTTTACTCCTCTCAAACTTGATATCTTAATAAAGCTTTGGTGATTAAGATTGATTTCCAAGCGGTCTCAGGAGCCAAACCCCTTATCGACAGTCTTGACAACTTCACGATTGCATTGGGCAAACAAAAAAAAGCTTTCATTGAGAGCCTTCATTTTAATCAAATACAACGAAATGGGAGAAAACCATTAGTTTTTTATGTTTCTAAATACGAAGTATATAGGCACCAAAAGCACATTAGGCTACTCCATGCGCATATGGGCAGTGTGCGTCACGGCTGGATAGGCTGCGTTTCCGCTGTCAAAATTCATGCCATAACCAACTGCGTTACTGCTAAAACCATCCTTTGGTTGGTCTTAAATATCCCTATCAGCGCTGCCTGAAATTAGCACTTTGGATCATGTTTTTAAGGACACACCTCAAATACTTCCACAGCTTCCAGTCTGTTATTCTAACTCAATCTGCATGACAGAGTGATCTCCAGCCCTGTCCTCGTCAACACTCTCACCTGTGTTAACGAGAGAATCACTGACATGATGGCAGCTGGTCCTTTTGTGGTAGGGCTGAAATGCAGTGGAAATGTTTTTTTGGGATTAAGTTCATTTTCATGGCAAAGAGGGACTTTGCAATTAATTGCAATTCATCTGATCACTCTTCATGACATTCTGGAGTATATGGAAATTGCCATCATCAAAACTGAGGCAGCAGACTTTGTGAAAATTAGTATTTGTGTCATTCTTGACCACGACTGTAGTAAACAAAATTAGTGTTAAACAAATCAAAATATATTTCATATTTGAGATTCTTCAAATAGCCACCCTTTGCCTTGATGACAGCTTTGCACACTCTTTGGCATTCTCTCAACCAGCTTCACCAGGAATGCTTTTCCAACAGTCTTGAAGGCGTTCCCACATATGCTGAGCACCTGTTGCCTGCTTTTCCTTCACTCTGCGGTCCGACTCATCCCAAACCATCTCAATTTGGTGGAGGTCGGGGGATTGTGGAGGCCAGGTCATCTGATGCAGCACTCCATCACTCTCCTTCTTGGTCAAATAGCCCTTACACAGCCTGGAGGTGTGTTGGGTCATTGTCCTGTTGAAAAACAAATGATAGTCCCACTAAGCCCAAACCAGATGGGATGGCATATCGCTGTAGAATACTATGGTAACCATGCTGGTTAGGTGTGTCTTGAATTCTAAATAGATCACAGACAGTGTCACCAGCAAAGCACCCCCACACCATAACACCTCCTCCTCCATGCTTTAAAGTGGAAAATACACATGCAGAGATCATCCGTTCACCCACACTGCGTCTCACAAAGACACGGCGGTTGGAATAAAAAATCTAAAATTTGGACTGCGTGCTTTTCATCCTAAGCAGGGTCTTGACCTGACTGCAGTTTGGCATTGTAACCGACTTCAGTGGGTAAATGCTCAGCTTGAATGGCCACTGGTGCACTGGAGAATTGTGCTCTTCATGGATGAATCCTGGTTTCAACTGTACCGGGCAGAGTCATGTGGGCAAGTGGTTTGCTGATGTCAACATTGTGAACAGAGTGCCCCATGGTGGCGGTGGGGTTATGGTATGGGCAGGCATAAGCTATGGACAACGAACACAGTTACATTTTATCGATGGCAATTTGAATGCACAGAGATACCGTGACAAGATCCTGAGGCCCATTGTCATGCCATTCATCCGCCACCATCACCTCACATTTCAGCATGATAATGCACAGCCCCATATCACAAGGATCTGTACAAAATTCCTGGAAGCTGAAAATGTCCCAGTTCTTCCACGGCCTGCATACTCACCAGACATGTCACCCATTGAGCATGTTTGGGATGCGTCACGATGCATGAGGAAAGTGGTGGTCACACCAGATACTGACTGGTTTTCTGATCCACGCCCCAACCTTTTTTTTTAAAGGTATCTGTGACCAACAGATGCATATCTGTATTCCCAGTCATGTGAAATCCATAGATTAGGGCCTAATGAATTTATTTCAATTTACTCATTTCCTTATATGAACTGTAACTCAGTAAAATCTTTGAAATTGTTGCATGTTGTGTTAATATACACTACATGACCAAAAGTATGTGGACACCTGCTCGTCGAACATCTCATTCCAAAATCATGGGCATTAATATGGAGTTGGTCTCCCCTTTGCTGCTATAACAGCCTCCACTCTTCTGGAAGGCTTTTCACTAGATGTTGGAACATTGCTGCGGGGACTTGCTTCCATTCAGCCACAAGAGCATTAGTGAGTTCGGGCACTGATATTGGGCGATTAGGCCTGGCTCGCAGTCTGCGTTCCAATTCATCCCAAAGGTGTTCGATGGGGTTGAGGTCAGGGCTCTGTGCAGGCCAGTCAAGTTCTTTCACATCGATCTCAACAAGCCATTTCGGTATGGACCTCTCTTTGTGCATGCTGAAACAGGAAAGGGCCTTCCCCAAACTTTTGCCACAAAGTTGGAAGCACCGAATCCACTAATTTGAAGGGGTGTCCACATACTTTTGTGTAGATGGTGTATATTGCTATTTTCAGTCACACATGGAAGCCAGTCAAAGTGATCAATTCTCTACCCCCACAGAGCACTCTTGCATCACATTCAGTGAGGCGTACACATTGTGGCACAGCATGGCCTCCTAAATGAACCGTTAGATTGATATTGTATATTCAGCAGCTCATGATGGGTGAAACAGCTTTTTCCACTGCTTACAACAATGCGTCATTCTTAGTTCAGGAACATTGGGATGAGTCTTTGGTATTGGGGACGACAGGGGCATCGTGATGTAATTCAACACAGCAAATTCTCAAATTCAAAGGAAATCATCAGTCTAAACAGCCAGTTGCCATTTAGAAGGGAGAACTCAGAAATGGGGATGAAGCAGAGTGGAAGATTATTCTTTTTCCCAGCTTTCCAATAGACGGTTTGAAATTCCCAGATGAGAACAGTAGCCTACTGTGGTTTGGGATAGGTTTGGAATGACAACAGATCCAGGATGAAAATGTCCTCTTTCCTTCTAGGGTAGTGAAGTGAACAGTAGACCAAGAATGGTACTAATCGTCAGCCTGGAGCAGACATTGCACATGGAGTGGAAAGGAGAATCAGCATAAATTCCACATCCATGGGTAACCTGATCCATCAGATGAGCAGGAGTCATGGAGTTGTTTGAGCTCAGCGTTTTATCCTGTCAGAAGAAACGTTTAGTTTCTGTATAGAATCTAGAATGTGCTTTCCCCGAAACGCTCCGGCCTCTCTGAGAAGAATGAGCATTAAGTGGTACAGTATATCCACATAGGAGTAGTACATTTATTTAAGGATACACGAGGTTGAGTTTAGTGCAATCTCCAGTGGGAACCGGAAGGCCCACTGCTATAGAAAGCCACAACACAAGGTAAGCTATGTCGAGTTTACATAAATGTACTTTCATGCTTTTAAACGGATCTTGACTGATGTTTTAACCATAAAATGTATAGTTATTTTTTTAGCCTCTACCTCCATGAAATTCATGCACTTTTCAATCAGTCATGAACATGAGCAAATGATTAGGGAAACCATAACTGGAGGTTAGAGATGAAATGCCAACCAACCACTCCTGCAGGAGCAAAAAAGTTAATGCTGTTTCATATTCATTAATCTTCTCTATTCTCCACGGCTTAGTGAGAACATTTGAAATTCAGGTTACATGATGGTGAACACAGCAGCAGCCCCAGTATCTACTGGTATGTGACCTTCTTAATACACCATTGGGTAATTGCTGTTGGGATGGGCTGCTGAATCCAGGGAGGGTGTGTTGCACAGATTAGTATGTACCCTTTGCTCCAACCCCAGCTGAAATGAGCTGCTAGCATACATGTGCAATTCGTTTCAGTGAGAGGTATGAGGGAGGGAAGGAGGGAGCAAGGGAGCGAGGGAGCGAGGGAGCAAGGGAGCAAGGGAGCGAGGGAGCGAGGGAGTGAGAGCAAGATAATCCACATGGGCATAAGAATGTTATTTTACGGCCCAGATTTTTGCTGTGTGTGTATGGCTGGAAATTCAATTACATAGATTGCATGCATCATGTAGCTTAGCAATGGATTTCTTTCCTAGACCCAGAGGATATAGGGCACTTCAAGTCCTTCACTTTATGTCATGTTTTTTTAACATGTTTTAACTGCATGGAACCTCAGTCATTTGGAAGACGGAAGGGAAATTCCATTCACACTTACAGTAAGCACAAGGGAGGGGAGATTTCACGTGTCTCAATATGGATAAAGCTGACTTGATTGATTTCTTGACAACAGGAATGTTGTGCTGTATGTAAAATGACTTGGGTAATGTTTACTGGAGAGTCAGTGAAGTATTGAACTAGTGCAACCAAAATAAAGTTTTATTTTTGTTTGGAATGACCAGAAGAGGCGGGGGCCAAGTTGACTTACCCAGAAAATAATATTTTTGAGAACAACAGACCAAGCCATTAAAAGACTCAGCTATAAAGGACTCAAACTGTCAGGCTGGAGAGGCCTGTAATTTTCTGGTGCTGCCATTGGATAAATACTGTATGTAAGCCTACACGTCTGCTTTTGAACCAAAATTACATTGGTTGCCGCGGAGCTTGAGGCACTTATGTACATTTTGCCTCTGAATTCATTACTTTCATGACCTTATTTTTTATACTTTCTTCATAACCTGTTTTTAAAGAGCCTATGAGCCCATGGTAGCTGACCAGAGAGCCTCATGAAAGCAAGAGTCAAATAAATATATGGAGTTCATAAAACCTGGGCTTGTAGAAGCATCTGTTTTTGGAAATAACACTGCCTCTGAATCAAGAAATAGTGTTATTAATGCATTTGTCACACAGCAGTTGGAAGGAAGGAGAGAGAAGGAGGAAGAGAGCAACAGGCCAGCTTTAGTAGAGCTTGACACTGAGTCACCACTTCAACCCATCCAACCTCGCTGCTCCATTTCCAGCCCCTGATAGGTTCCCTCGGGACTGTGCTGTGAGGTAAAATGGCTCTGCTAGTTCGCCATTTCTGGCAGCCTGATCAAAAGGTGCGTCTCGCAGGGACACTGGCCGTTACTAAACAGGCCCTGCTCCAAGTTCACTGTGGTGTCAGTGCCGGGCGGTCAGAAACCCGGCAGGCCAGGGTCTTATTGAAACATGTCATGTTTCCCTTAGCTGGCCTGTATATCTTCAGCCTATTGAGTCTTCATGAAGACATGGACCAGCTGTGGCGAATCTCACCTCCCAACCCCTGAGTATTCCCCCCTCACGCCCACACTCCTCCCCTCCCCCTCTTCCTCTCTGCTCTCTCCTCTTTCCCTTGAAGAAAGCAGTGGTGGATACAAAGAGCCGCGAGACAGACAATGGTTATTTGTTTCCACCAGTGGTCAGAGCCTATGGAAAGAACCCTGCTGGGCTGGCAGGTTCAACATAGAAAAGTAATGAGACCTGAGGAGGGAGAGAGACAGGGGAGGGGGTGAGGGAGAGCGGGAGACCGAGAGACCGAGGGAGAGAGAAACAAAGAGAGCGACTGAGACAGAGAGCGAAACAAAGAAAGAGAAAGAAAGAGCCTGGTGGAGGAGGTTGTACCTCTGTTGTCCTGGTCTGACTGCCTGGACAGTGAGTCAGAGCTGAGGAATTATGAATGGGACAGGGATTGTAAGTGCAGTACTCCTGCTAGGAAAGAGAAAAAAACTGCCAAATATAGGGAAAATCCCTCCTCTGTCCTCCCAGGGCACTTCTGTTGTGGTCGTAAACGGCACATGAAGGGATCCGGTGGAGTCGGGAAGGGAGACTACAGCTCTGCTGCAGTCATTGATCTTGTCATCTCCCAGACCAATAATCTACTAAGTGACTCCCAGGTCTGGTGAGAAGACGCCATACGTGTGGTTTTAAAAACCACTTTGTCTCCAAGATCAGAGACTACATTTGATCTCGTCTCATATTACACCAATAACGAAGTAGCAGCTTGATGATTTTGATTTCTAACAGTGTATTATTAAAAGACTGGTTTCAGTTAGTGATCAAGAGGAGTTGGGATGCATTTGATAACAACAGGAAGGCCTCAATCTGAATTTGAAAAGGCAGGAGGTAATGCTGTTGGTCAGTATCTTGTTCCGGGTAGTTTCTCCTCTTTAGTCAATGCAGCATGAAATCCCTGCACAGCCCAAATAAACCATCTACATCCACCGCCTCAAAACCAAATCAGGAAATTAAAAACCAGCAGAGAGTCAGACAGCGGAAAATCTGACCGAAGGGAAGGTTTGTCGAAACGCATAATGATAACCTGACACTGAGCCATTTCATTTGAGAGACTTATATCGTCTTTATTCGACAGTGATATACACACACGCACTCTCATTTATGAGCAAGGGGAGTAGGAGAAGGATATTCAATTTGACGTGAAATAAAAGCGCGCTCATTGAATAGTCTCTTGGCACTCGAGGCCAGTGAGGAGAGAGTAAAAGGCCGTTGGTCTGCACAGCTCTGATCACTCGCAGACCGTCTCCACTAATCCCTCACACACTGACTCAATATTGGAGGACACGCTAAACTGGATCACGAAAAACGATATGCTCCATTGTGCCTGTCCTATTGGTGCGTATAACAATGTCTGCTGCCTACTCCATCAGCCTCTCTGCCTCTCACAGTTTCCATTCATTCATACATCTACACTACATGACCAAAAGTACTGTATGTGGACACCTAATCGTCATTCATCACTCCAGAGAACGTGTTTCCACTGCTCCAGAGTCCAATGGTGGGGAGCTTTACACCACTCTAGCATACTCTTGGAATTGTGCATGGTGATCTTAGGCTTGTGTGCGGCTGCTCAGCCATGGAAACCCATTTCATGAAGCTCCCGACAAACAGTTATTGTGCTGACATTGCTTCCAGAGGTAGTTTGGAACTCTGTACTGATTTTTACGCGCTACGCGCTTCAGCACTCGGCGGTCCCGTTCTGTGAGCTTGTGTGGCCTACCACTTCGCGGCTGAGCCGTTGTTGCTCCTAAACATTTCCACTTCACAATAACAGCACTTACAGTTGACCGGGGCAGCTCTAGCAGGGCAGAAATTTGATGAACTGATTTGTTGGAAAGGTGGCATGCTATGATGGTGCCACGTTGAAAGTCACTGAGCTCTTCAGTAAGGTCATTCTACTGCCAATGTTTGTCTATGGAGATTGCATGGCTGTGTGCTCGATTTTATACACCTGTCAGCAACGGGTGTGGCTGAAATAGCCAAGTCCACTTATTTGAAGGGGTGTCCACATACTTTTGTATATATAGTGTATGTCCTCCTCGTCACTTTTTGACATGTTCTATGGTTCCTTGTATTAAAGCAAATGTAATTTGCCACCAATTGACTTGCTCAATAGAGCATTCATATGTATCCAAGGAACCAAACATCCTGGGATATAAAGTGTTGTATCCTTGGAAGAGAGGGAGGGTTCGATGGATGTCCTAGGCATAGATCGTCCCACGCTGTCTGCAGCTCATCCATCAAACACAGCAGCCATAAAGCAGCCTTGATACGAACACCTCTGTGTTAATTTCTGAGGCATTGCCTCACCCGCCACAGCCATGCCAGCTGAATCTAGAGTGACCTCATCCTTCACTTGTGAAGTTTCCACTAGTGGAGAACTCAGAGGCCTCATTGTTGCCTCCTGCTCCAGAGGCCTGCCTGCGTTCACATATGTAGGTGAGACTACTGACTGACTGACCGACTGTCCAGCTGAAGAATGAGTGGAGGGAAACAAGTCTTTGTTCCTCTACACACACACTGCACTCTGCTGCCTCGCTGGGGCCGGTGTGATGTCATGGCATGCCCTTTTGGAAGCTGGGCGGTTGCCCATAAACTGTAACAGCAAATGGTCTAGCAACGGGACCCCCGACACGATTCAGTGATTCCAAACAGCATTACTCACTCCTCCCTCAGAAGTCGTTTTTTCTATGTGGAGGCGATAGTCATTTATTTCCCCCTTCCCAACAGTGTGCCATTATACAAGCTATATAATGCCATTTCAATTGTATTGCACGTTTTTGTTACCCTATGTTTTTATGGGAAGTTCTAAATCTTGCTGAAGCAATTTTCTCTCCATGTCTGAGATGTGTAGCGCAGGGCATAAATTAAGACTACCCTATTGTATTAACACAGGACAAAAGTACAATACACTATAAGAACAGCAATATATTATGTATTTACAGTAGATGGATGGGCCCAGCCATGGTAGGCAAAATACTTTGCGATAAATGAAAGACAATGGGGTTTATTGTACAAAGTCACCTGACATAGAGCAGAAAATACTGTTTTGACCCTTGCCATCCTATTGTTTCTGTTCACTCGGATGGCTGTCTCAGCATGGTGAACTAATCTAATAACAAGAAATACTGGGGGATTACGCTACAAATATCTGTGCCTCTATTCGTCTTAGACACAGTACAGGAGGTTGGGACTATAAGGTTCTATCTGCATCTTTGTCAAAATGGAGTTATTGTCATAGCCTTGTTCTGTTCAATGTTATCTACCTTCAGTGCCTTCAGAAAGTATTCACACACCTTGCCTTATTCCACATTTTGTTGTGTTACATCTTGAATTTAAAATTGATTAAATTGCGATTTTTTTTGTCACTGGCTTACACACAACACCCCATAAGGTCAAAGTGGAAATGTGTTTTAGAGATGTTCAACAATTTATTAAAAATGAAAAGCTGAAATGTCTTGAGTCAATAAGTATTCAACCCCTTTGTTATGGCAAGCCTAAATAAGTTCAGGAGTAAAAATGTGTGTTTAACATGATTTTTGAATGACTACCTGATCTCTGTACCCCATTCATACAATTATCTGTAAGGTCCCTCAGTTGAGAAGTGAATTTCAAGCACAGAATCAACCACAAAGACCAGGGAGGTTTTCCAATGCCTCGCAAAGAAGGGCACCTATTAGTAAAAATAAAAAGCAGACATTGAATATCCCTTTGAGCATGGTGAAGTTATTAATTACACTTTGGATGGTGTATCAATACACCCAGTCAGTACAAAGATACAGGCGTCCTTCCTAACTCAGTTGCCGGAGAGGAAGGAAACCACTCAGGGATTTCACCATGAGGTTAAAACAGTTACAGAGTTTAAGGGCTGTGATAGGTTAAAATTGAGGATAGTTCAACAACATTGCAGTCACTCCACAATACTAGCCTAAATGACAGAGTGAAAAGAAGGAAGCCTGTACAGAAAGAAATATTCCAAAACATGCATCCTGTTTGCAATAAGGCACTAAAGTAAAACTGCAAAATAATGTGGCAAAGAAATTCACTTCATGTCCTGAGCGTTATGTTTGGGTCAAATCCAATACAACACATTACTGAGTACCACTCTCCATTATTATTATTTATTTTAAAGGACAGTGGTGGCTGCATCATGTTATGGGTATACTTGTAATCATTAAGGATTGGGGAGTTTGTCAGGAAAAAAAAGAAATGGAATTGAGCTAAGCACAGGCAAAATCCTAGAGGAAAATCTGGTTCAGTCTGCTTTCCAACAGACACTGGGATACAAATTCACCTTTCAGCAGGACAATAACCTAAAACACAAGGCCAAATATACAATGGAGTTGCTTACCAAGACAACATTAAATGTTCCTGAGTGGCCGATTTACAGTTTTGACTTACACTACCGGTCAAAAGTTTTAGAACACCTACTCATTCAAGGGTTTTTCTTTATTTCTACTATTTTCGACATTGTAGAATAATAGTGAAGACATCAAAACTATTAAATAACACATATGGAATCATTTAGTAACCAAAAAAGTGTTAAACAAATCAAAATATATTTTATATTTGAGATTCATCAAATAGCTACCCCTTGCCTTGATGACAGCTTTGCACACTCTTAGCATTCTCTCAACCAGCTTCACCTGGAATGCTTTTCCAACAGTCTTGAAGGAGTTCCCACATACGCGGAGCACTTGTTGGCTGCTTTTCCTTCACTATGCGGTCCGACTCATCCCAAAACATCTCAATTTGGTGGAGGTCGGGGGATTGTGGAGGCCAGGTCATCTGATGCAGCACTCCATCACTCTCCTTCTTGGTAAAATAGTCCTTACACAGCCTGTAGGTGTGTTGGGTCATTGCTCCTGAGTGGCGCAGTGGTCTAAGGCACTGCATCGCAGTGCTAACTGTTCCACTAGAGATCCTGGTTCGAATCCAGGCTCTGTCGCAGCCGGCCGCGACCGGGAGACTCATGGGCGGCGCACAATTGGCCCAGCGTCGTCCAGGGTAGGGGAGGGAATGGCCGGCAGGGATGTAGCTCAGTTGATAGAGCATGGCGTTTGCAACGCCAGGGTTGTGGGTTTGATTCCCACGGGGGGCCAGTATAAAAAAAATTAAAATAAAATATGTATTCACTAACTGTAAGTCGCTCTGGATAAGAGCGTCTGCTAAATGACTAAAATGTAAATGTAAATGTAAATGTCCTGTTGAAAAACAAATGATAGTCCCACTAAGCCCAAACCAGATGGGATGGCGTATATACTACAGAATGCTGTGGTAGCCATGCTGGTTAGGTGTGTCACCAGCAAAGCACCCCCACACCATAACACCTCCTCCTCCATGCTTTACGGTGGGAAATACACATGCAGAGATCATCCGTTCACCCACACCGCGTCCAACATAGACACAGCGGTTGGAACCAAAAATCTCAAATTTGGACTCCAGACCAAAGGACACATTTCTACCGGTCTAATGTACATTGCTCGTGTTTCTTGGCCCAAGCAAGTCTCTTCTTCTTATTGGTGTCCTTTTTGTAGTGGTTTATTTGCAGCAATTCGACCATAAAGGCCTGATTCACACAGTCTCCTCTGAACAGTTGATGTTGAGATGTGTCTGTTACTCTGTGAAGCATTTATTTGGGCTGCAATTTCTGAGGCTGGTAACTCTAATGAACTTATCCTCTGCAGCAGAGGTAACTCTGGGTCTTCCATTCCTGCGGCGGTCCTTGTGAGAGCCAGTTTCATCATAGCGCTTGATGGTTTTTGTGACTGCACTTGAAGAAACGTTCAAAGTTCTTGAAATGTTCCGTATTGACTGACCATGTCTTATTAAAGTAATGATGGACTGTCATTTCTCTTTGCTTATTTGAGCTGTTCTTAACATAATATGGACTTGGTCTTTTACCAAATAGGGCTATCTTCTGTATACCCCCCCCCCCCCCCCCCCCACACAAATTAACTTTTAAGAAGGCACACCTGTTAATTGAAATGCATTCCAGGTGACTACCTCATGAAGCTGGTTGAGAGAATGCCATGAGTGTGCAAAACTTTCATCAAGGCAAGGGTGGCTATTTGAAGAATCTCAAATAGAAAATATATTTTGATTTGTTTAACACTTTTTTGGTTACTACATGATTCCATGTGTTATTTCATAGTTTTGATGTCTTCACTATTATTCTACAATGTAGAAAATAGTAAAAATAAAGAAAAACCCTTGAAGTGTTCTAAAACGTTTGACCGGTAGTGTAAATCAGCTTGAGAATCTATGGCAAGACTTGAAAATGGCTGTTTATCTATGATCAACAACCAATTTGACAGAGCTAGAAGACTTTTAAAAAATATATACATATTGCAAATATTGGAAAATCCAGGTTTGGAAAGCTCTTAGAGACTTAACCAGAAACACTCACTACTGTAATCGCTGCCAAAGATGACTCAGGGGTGTGAATACTTATGTAAATGAGATATTTATGTACTTGATTTTCAATAAATTTGCAAAACATTTCAAAAACATTTTTTACTTTGTCATTATGGGGTATTGTGTGTAGATGGGTGAGATAATTATTTTTAAATCCATTTTGAATTCAGGCTGTAACACAACAAAATGTGTAATAAGTCAAGGGGTATGAATACTTTGTACATTTACATTTGAGTCATTTAGCAGACGCTCTTATCCAGAGCGACTTACAGTTAAAAAGAATACAAGATAAAAATAGCTGACACCATTCAAACCAATGAGGGTTTTGGAACTTTAATGCCAATTATCTCATCTTAGAGTCATCGTTTTGCAGATATAACCTTATAGTCCCAAGCTCTCAAGTATCTATAGTCAAGTTTCATGCTTGACCAAAGACCGACATACAGCCATCACTGTCTATGAATGCAAGGCAAAGATTGGTGTGCACAGATCATATTTTTGATGGTCTTGGCCTGGTTGTCCTACAGTATGTAATCACAGACTGTTATATTGAGTGGTACTGAAGTGAATAAAAAAGGAATCATGAGAAATTTTTGCCAAGGGTTGTGAGTTCATGCCATTGTTTTCCTGTTGATGTGCAGTGGAGATGACTTTATCACTAAAGTGTATTGGTATGTGGTCATATTCAGCTGCCAGTGTTACGCCTGCCAAAGAAAAACACATGCTGAGAAGAAACCTGATGCTTGATACTGTGTAAAATGAAGAAATCAAGCTTATTTTGGACCACAGTGAAATATTTTGACCCCGGAGCATACACCGGTAATATTTAGCAGTGGTTAGTGATATTTAATACGAAAGTTCAAGTCAGAATCTTTTTTTGCTTACTTAACTGTATTATGGTGTATGTGTCTTGAGTTTAGTCCCTTTTCATTCCACTCTAACATAATCATATCCAGTAATAACATAATTTAATAGCATATTGTTAGTGACTGCTGTGAACAAATAACCTGTGAACACAAATTGATAGAAGCAGATATGACAGCTTTAAAAGCCCCTGAGCATTTTATAGATACAGAGTCCTTGTTTATCTAACCTTATCCTCTCTTTCCTGGGTATTGTCTTTCAGGTCAGGAGACAAAGTCTGGTCTCCAACTGTTATTGAAGATGGCAAGACAAGTCCATACATGGCCACGTTGGAGTCTGAGTCACCACAGGTATGAGCTGCACTTGTATGAGCCATAGATACGATTATATACACTGAGCATAAATATAACTATTGTGTCCTCAGCTTTGGTTGTGTCCTCACCCATTATCTCAAAACTTTTCACTTTCAATTGCTACCATGGTTATGCATATGCTTTTCATATTTCTTCTGTAAGAAACATTTCAATTTAGCCCTATCCATATAGGCCAATTCTCACGAGTGCAAAGGGTTCTCACGAGTGCAATGGGCAGTTTTGGGAAATTACAAATATAAACGCAACATGCAACAATTTAAAAGATTTTACTGAGTTACAGTTCATATAAGGAAATCACTCAATTGAAATGAATTCATTAGGCCCTAATCTATGGATTTCACATCACTGGGAATACAGATATTAATCTGTTGGTCACAGATACCTTATAAAAAAGGTAGGGACAATTGCATACTCCCTCAAAACTTGAGACATCTGTGGCAATGTGTTGTGTGACAAAACTGCACATTTTAGAGTGGCCTTTTATTGTCCCCAGCACAAGGTGCACCTGTGTAATGATCATGCTGTTTAATCAGCTTCTTGATATGCCACACCTATCAGGTGGATGGATTATCATGGCAAAGGAAAAATGCTCACTAACAGGGATGTAAACAGTTTTGAGAAATAAGCTTTTTGTGCATATGGAACATTTCTGGGATCTTTTATACACTTTACATGTTGCGTTTTTATATTTTAGTTCAGTGTAGATTATCTTCTGATATACTGCTGCCTCAATGGTTCCCGAAACAAATTATCCAGATCCGTATTCATGCAAGCCGAGGCCTTGCCGTTGAACTTTGCAGAGTTTTCCGATACTGAACAGAGGGTGAGGCAAAGTGTAACCAAAACAAGCAGACAAAAAGCGTATTGTGGCTGGGACATCTGAGAAGTCACCATTCATCTTTTATTGTGGCCGTTGGTTGTCATGTTGGGGCGCTTTCCCATGTCCCAGTCCCTTCAGTGGAGCGATCCCTGTAAACTGGGCTGAATGGCAACACAAAGGCCTGAAATGAAATGTATCAGTCATTTCATAAATTGTAGGTTGAGACTATACACAGCAGACAGATGTATTGAGTTTCACTTCAGTAGGCAGGCTGGTGGACATTTGAATGAAAGAGCTATATACGAATGGAAGGTTCAATACAGAACAAGTGAATTCTATCCCTGAGGTGAATGGGGAAGGGATGTTTTTTCCATGTAGCTGAGCCTGAGTTTACATAGTCTTTTTTTGTCTTCAGAAAGCCACATTTTATTAATTTAACATGTGTGACATCCATTAAGTCAAAGCCACTGATCCTTACTCTAAATATTCCTAATGGTCTTGGGGTACATGGTTGATATACTGCTCTTGTAAGCATGGAAGTCATAACATATACATCTTCCTGGTGATAAAGGAGGTGAAAGACCACCTCATTCCAGCCTTCAGGCAATCCAAGGAGCCAGGCAGATTCCCTGAGAGTGGTCCTGGGGATTGGGAACGTTGTATTTCACAATCTCGACACGAGCTGAAGTCTGAGCGAAGGGGAACAATCAACTCAAACTCTGTATATAAATGGAGGCACGCATGCTAGCAGTACCTCTGTGTGTGTATAATCGGAGAATGCTGCTCACTCTATCTCCTGAATAAGTTACAGAGGGAGGTTTGGAAACCTTGTATCCACTCTCTACTGAAAGACTCTCACTCCTTTAATAGAGTTAAAGTTGAGAGCTAGAAACGGCAAAGTGAGTACCATTTAGCTGCATTTGCTTCAGGTGGAGGCTTGTTAATAGTTAGTTGGTTGGTCCCTTGAATTAGGCCAAATGAGGACCTGAAATGGTCTCACCACACCAAGACTGTGGTGAAGAAGGCACAACAGTGCCTCTACAACCTCAGGCGGCTGAAGAAATTCATCATGACCCCTAAAGAGCCTTACAAACTTCTACAGATGCACCATTGAGAGCATTCTGTTGGGCTGCATCACCACCTGGTATGGCAACTGCACCACCCTCAACCGCATGGCTCTCCAGAGAATGGTGCGGTCAGCCCAACGCAGCACCAGGGGCACGCTGCCTGCCCTCCAGCAATTGTGTCAAAGGAAGGGCAAGAAGATCATTAAGGACCTCAGTCACCCTAGCCACGGACTGTTCACTCGACTACCTTCTGGCCGACGGAGACAGTACAGGTGCATCAGAGCTAAGACAGAGAGTCTGAAAAACAGCTTCTATATCCAGGCCATCAGACTGTTGAACAGCCATCACTAGCCATCTACCAGTGATGCACTCTCATTCACACAAAACACACACACAAGCTAGCACACACACACCTCATACTCACAAACACACGCAGAAAACACACACACACACACACACACAGCCAACGCTGCTGTCCCGTGTTGTAGAGACATTAAACCACTGGACACTTCCCGTTTCACACTGTGTATTTATATACTGTATTCTCGACATGGCTCACTCTAATATACAGTTGAAGTTGGAAGTTTACATACACTTAGGTTGGAGTCATTAAAACTCGTTTTTCAACCACTCCACAAATATGTTAACAAACTATAGTTTTGGCAAGTCGGTTAGGACATCTACTTTGTGCATGACACAAGTAATTTTTCCAACAATTGTTTACAGACAGATTATTTCACTTATAATTCACTATCACAATTCCAGTGGGTCAGAAGTTTACATACACTAAGTTGACTGTGCCTTTAAACAGCTTGGAAAATTCCAGAAATTTGGAAGCTTTAGAAGCTTCTGATAGGCTAATTGACATCATTTGAGTCAATTGGAGGTGTACCTATGGATGTATTTCAAGGCCTACCTTCAAACTCAGTGCCTCTTTGCTTGACATCATGGGAAAATCAAAAGAAATCAGCCAAGACCTCAGAAAAAATATTGTAGACCTCCACAAGTCTGGTTCATCCTTGGGAGCAATTTCCAAACGCCTGAAGGTACCACGTTCATCTGTACAAACAATAGTACACAAGTATAAACACCATGGGACCACGCAGCCGTCATACCGCTCAGGAAGGAGACGCGTTCTGTGTCCTGCTGGAGGAAACAGGTACAAACGTATCTATATCCACAGTAAAACGAGTCCTATATCGACATAACCTGAAAGGCCGCTCAGCAAGGAAGAAGCCACTGCTCCAAAACCGCTATAAAAAAGCCAGACTACGGTTTGCAACTGCACATGGGGACAAAGATCGTACTTAATGTCCTCTGGTCTGATGAAACAAAAATAGAACTGTTTGGCCATAATGACCATTGTTATGTTTGGAGGAAAAAGGGGGTCGCTTGCAAGCCGAAGAACACCATCCCAACCGTGAAGCACGGGGGTAGCAGCATCATGCTGTGGGGGTGCTTTGCTGCAGGAGGGCCTGGTGCACTTCACAAAATAGATGGCATCATGAGGAAGGAAAATTATGTGGATATATTGAAGCAACATCTCAAGACATCAGTCAGGAAGTTAAAGCTTGGTCGCAAATGTGGCTTCCAAATGGACAATGACCCCAAGCATACTTCCAAAGTTGTGGCAAAATGGCTTAAGGACAACAAAGTCAAGTTATTGGAGTGGCCATCACAATGCCCTGACCTCAATCCTATAGAAAATGTGTGGGCAGGACTGAAAAAGCGTGTGCGACCAAGGAGGCCTACAAACTTGACTCAGTTACACCAGCTCTGTCAGGAGGAATGGGCCAAAATTCACCCAAGTTTTTATTGTGGGAAGCTTGTGGAAGGCTACCCAAAACGTTTGACCCAAGTTAAACAATTTAAAGGCAATGCTACCAAATAATAATTGAGTGTATTTAAACTTCTGACCCACTGGGAATGTGATGAAAGAAACAAAAGCTGAAATAATTCATTCTCTCTACTATTATTCTGACATTTCACATTCTTAAAATAAATTGGTGATCCTAACTGACCTAAGACAGGGAATTTTTACTAGGATTAAATGTCAGAAATTGTGAAAAACAGAAATTGTGAAAAATTGATTTGATTTTGAAATAAATGACCATGGTTGTTTCCTGCTCCAGGCTAGTATAATGTAATATACCTTGAAAGAGATTACCGGCATCTAACAATGCTGATGGTTCTCCAGACACATTAGACACCACATGTGAACTCCCTACCAGCATTTGGGAGTTATAGATAGCAGGAAGTGACACATGGAAGTGGTGAGGTGTTTCCTTGAACAAGGGGAACATGGGAGATTCTCATATAGTTGAATAATTAATGACGGCATTTTGGGATCTAAACCTGAACAGTTACATTTACATTTTAGTCAATTAGCAGACGCTCTTATCCAGAGCGACTTACAGTTAGTGAGTGCATACTTTCTTTTTTTTCAATACCCCTCCGCCACTCTAAATACACAGACTATTATATCATATTATTCACTTAGCCTCCACCATTACCTAGCATCAGCCATGTTACGAAACTAAAGCTATTTGTGGCATCCTCGTACTGGAAAGAGGAAGTAATTGAATGTTTCCAGGAACTTATCTTACTCATAAACAGACAAGAATATTGTAAGATTACCAGAGAGGTTAATGACTCATTTTGACATTATTATTAGAACAAACAAGGGAAAACAGGCCTGTGGTCTACAGTATGTTGAAGTAGGTCTACATGTGGCCACAGCTAGCCACTGTATGCTATTCTGTATATTTCCTTCAGGCTAAATAAAAATCACCATTGTGGCTTTAGCAGTGGCCTTGGAAAGTATGACCCTTTAGAATGCGGAAACGCTGGAAATCACGTCACTAAGGTTCCATTCTCAAGCCGCACTGCCAAGCTGGCAAGAGAGAGAGAATTCTCCTTGCTGGAATTTATGAGAGCTGACAGCGAGGGTCCATGCATGACTTAAGACTGTAATTTTTTCATTGCTTGGAATTAGTTTCACTTCATAGAATCCGTATGATACAGAATCTATTTTATGAATGGAACAAGTCCTCTGGTCTTCCAGTGTACCTGTCAGATAAGATCGTCTGTCTTTTAAATAAAATTACAGAACCCTGACAATAGAGTCTAATTGTGATGTGCTTATAGGTTATTTTCTATAGTGATTTTATGTGCTGTTCCATACAGTACATACTCTACCTCTGTCAAATATGTTTAGTGGTTCAATTAAAACCTTGTTCTCTGTCAAAATATCCAATCAACACAGTACCATTGAGAGTTCACATACACTGCACCACATTCATCCAGGACTTCAGATCATAAACTTGTGACCTGACATATTTTGTTGTTTGTTTCCAGTCCTGGATGAAGTAGTACTAATCAGACGGTAATCCCCAGAAATGTAAATCTGTATTTGGGTTGGCCCAGAGAGGTCTCTCTCTCCCTCTCCCCCCTGTCAGCGCGCTGTGGAGTAGTTAGGGCCATGGAGAGTAGAGAGCAGAGAGCTAGCTAGCCCCCTGTCTGTCTGTCTGCCTGCCTGCCTCCAGCCAGTCCTGGAACCACCATCCTCGGGCTTCTCTTAGCCCGGCAACCTGGGATAGGAACAGGGACAATAACGAGCTGGTTTGTTTGGTTAGTGGTGCAGAGCACCCACCATGTGAACAGTTTAATTGCCCAGGTCTGGGGATTACCGTGAGAGGGGGAGGGGGAGTTGAATCGGAGAGCGAGAGGGGAGCTGAGGGCCCAGTCAGAAGCAAGCATATGGTTTCAATTAGGCTCGTCCTCCTCCTCCTTCTCCTGCTCTTCCTCCTCCTCCTCCTGCTCTCCTCCACCTCTCCCCCCCTCCTCCTCCTCCTCCTGCTCTCCTCCACCTCCCCCCCCCCCCTCCTTCTCCTCTTCCTGCTCTCCTCCACCTCTCCCCCTACTCCTTCTCCTCCTCCTGCTCTCCTCTAACTCTCCCTGACCAGATTTTGCAGTGTGTCGACTGAGGTAGCAGCAGTAAATCTCCTTCCCCCTCCCCCTCCTTTCTCAGCGCATATTAATACGTGTAGCTTTAAGTCAGGCTGATTTCCCCAGGAGTCCTGTGGTTCTGTCTAAATGGGCCCCAGTCTAAAGGCATAACTCCAACACAGCTCCTCCCCCCCGGCTAGGCACACAGGCTCAGCAGCCAGTCACCCAGAACCAAGGGCCATGCTTGGCCACCATTGTAAAACAGGTCAGTGAAATCTAATGACGGTCTAAATTTACGAGCAGACAGAACTGCTTCTCATAAATACTGCTTTCTCCAAGTCTTTATTTTTTAGTCGTTGTCAAGGCTCAAAGAATGTGAGAGTATTTCATAGATTATCTTCTGCCAATTGTTTTTTTTCTTCAGCAGTCTTTCCCATTTTGGAACTGTATGTGAGAGACTGAATGTGTGCCTGGTCATAATGTAGCAACATTCGGTTTGAATGTGTTGGTTTGAATAACAAGATAAAGTTACTAAGTGATTTATCTGGTGATTAGATATGATTTAACAAAGCACACACTATATGTGGAAGGAGTGTCACCAGTCGCCACAGTCTCCATTAAATATATTTTATGTGTGCTGTTTTAAAATCACCACTTCAGACCGACATAGGTACGATAAATCAATTTAATGTGACAGTCTGCTTACTGTGATTTATTTAATGAAAATAATGGTAGCCTCCATACATACCTAAGAGCAACTTGAAAGCACTTACAGGTCCTGAATGTTACCAAACTGGCACTTTTAAAAGCTATTCACCAGATGTGCTGCCTTATAAATCTGCCATCCACTCAAAAATAGTATGGCATGTCGTACTCTTTTTAGCCAGACAGCATCAGATACATGGGCTACATATAGTATAGTAAAACAGAGGGGCGAAGCGGGAGGGCTCACTCTCACCAACATCTATCCAGAATAAGCCCAATGCGTTTCTATGGGCTTTATCTGCAGAGCCTTCCCGCCTTTGGGACAACGACCCCCATTGTTAGGGTGGAGACATGAGCAATTCGTCATTATATATAGATCTCTGGTTTCAGGCAGCCACTTGCGAATTGGAAAGGAGAGTTGGCATGTGCACAGTACACTGTTCAGATGCTGGCTTCCCCTAAAGTAAGTTGATGGTTTGCCAAAATTATATAATTACTCCTGTCTAAATAAAATAATTCAAAATACTTGGCCAGAGAGCTTGACTTAGCCACAGAGAATCATTAGCTTCTTCAAAAAAAATAGCTGTGGATAGTTTCACAAGCGTGTAGACCTATGCCTAGTTGGGAAGCCCACGTGGCAATAGGCCTAGCTGATTATTGAGTGGTGGCTGTCAGTGAAAAGCATCTAAAATGTGTGTGAAAATAATGTATAATTTAAAATGTTGAGACAAGAAGGGGAGGGGTGTGTGACGAAGATAAGGCGCATCGCTCTCCAGAATACATGCACTCAGCTCTCCAGAATGCACTCAGCTGTCTCCTCCAAATTCTTGCGCATTCATTGTTTCATTGTGTGAATTGCTTGCCCTTTGATTGTTTATTTTGGTCAATTCCACATTACATATGTCACCAGTAGGCCTATGAAATGTACCGTTATTCCCCGGCATTTTGTTACATACATTTCTGTTAATTAGGCTACAGTCATTTACCTTTCTACACTTGTGAGAAACAAGTTTTGGTTTATTTCATAACCACAATTTTTTCATTGTCTTTTGTTTGGAGTGCTCCATGTGAGCAATGAGCATGTGTCTGGTTTCTCTGTCCTGATAATGTTGAGGGAGCTCTCGCCTGAGCATGCATAGAAGTAGCCTACCTGCCCTGCTGCGCACAAATGAAGGAATGTGCCCATTTGGGGATGTCTGAGTTCTGATTGTCTAAACCCTCGAGTCTAAGCCCTGTCTAAGCCAGGGGAGGGGGGGTTCTAAGCTAACATATGGAATTGTTTTAAGATGGCCATACCAAGGATCATTTAGCTATTTGATTTGGAATTTTAAGACCCCTAAAAGTATAAAAATAAAATAAAGAAAATATTGGATGAAACATTGAATTTGGCATTACTGCTATTAGCCAATATAATTTGTATTTATTTATTATGGATCCCCAGCAGCTACTCTTCCTGGGGTCCAGCAAAATTAAGGCAGTTATAAAATGTTTTAAACATTACAATACATTCACAACAGATTTTACAACATATTAAGTGTGTGCCCTCAGGCCCCTACTCTACTCTACTACCACATATCCACAATACAAAATCCATTTGTACGTGTGTCTATAGTGTGTATGTTATTGTGTGTTTGTATGCATGTGTCTGTGCCTATGTTTGTGTTGCTTCACAGTCCCCGCTGTTCCATAATGTGTATTTGTATCTATTTTTTTAAATCTAATTTTACTGCTTGCATGAGTTATTTGATGTGGAATAGTTCCATGTAGTCTTGGCTCTATGTAGTACTGTGCGCCTCCCATAGTCTGTTCTGGACTTGGGGACTGTGAAGAGACCTCTGGTGGCATGTCTTGTGGGGTATGCATGGGTGTCCGAGCTGTGTGTCAGTAGTTCAAACAGACAGCTCGGTGCATTCAACATGTCAATACCTCTCACAAATACAAGCAGTGATGAAGTCAATATCTCCTCCACTTTGAGCCAGGGAAAGATTGACATGCATATTATTAATGTTAGCTCACTGTGTACATCTGAGGGCCAGCCGTGCTGCCATGTTCTGAACCAATTGCAATTTTCTTAAGTCCCTCTTTGTGGCACCTGACCCACGACTGAACAGTAGTCCATGCAGAGCAACGCTTTATTATGGACCCATCCTAGCTACTGTTGTATCAATATATGTTTTGACCATGACAGTTTACAATCCAGGGTTACTCCAAGCAGTTTAGTCCCCTGAACTTGTTCAATTACCACATTATTCATTACAAGATTTAGTTGAGGTTTAGGGTTTAGTGAATGATTTGTCCCAAATACAATGCTTTTAGTTTTTGAAATATTTAGGACTAACTTATTCCTTGCCACCCATTCTGAAACTAACTGCAGCTCTTTGTTAAGTGTTGCAGTCATTTCAGTCGCTGTGGTAGCTGACGTGTATAGTGTTGTGTCAACCGCATACATAGACACCCTGGCTTTACTCAAAGCCAGTGGCATGTCGTTAGTAAAGATTGAAAACAGTAAGGGGCCTAGACAGCTGTCCTGGGAAATTCCTGATTCTACCTGGATTTTTGGGGAGATGCTTCCATTAAAGAACACCCTCTGTGTTCTGTTAGAACACTTTATCCACAATATAGCAGGGGGTGTAAAGCCATAACACATACGTTTTTCCAGCAACAGACTATGATCGATAATGTCGAAAGCCGCACTGAAGTCTAACAAAACAGCCCCCACAATCTTTTTATCATCAAATTCTCTCAGCCAATCATCAGTCATTTGTATAAGTGCTGTGCTTGTTGAATGTCCTTCCCTATAAGCGTGCTGAAAGTCTATTGTCAATTTGTTTACTGTGAAATAGCATTGTATCTGGTCAAACACCATTTTTTCAAAAAGTTTACAAAGGGTTGGTAACAGGCTGATTGGTCGGCTATTTGAGCCAGTAAAGGGGGCTTTACTATTCTTAGGTAGCGGAATAACTTTTGCTTCCCTCCAGGCCTGAGAGAACACACTTTCTAGTAGGCTTAAATTGAAGATATGGCAAATAGGAGTGGCAATATCGTCCGCTATTATCCTCAGTAATTTTCCATCCAAGTTGTCAAGTGGCTTGTCATTGTTGATAGACGACAACAAAAAATTCACCTCTTCCAAACTTACTTTATGGAATTCGAAATTACAATGCTTGTCTTTCATAATTTGGTCAGATATATTTGGATGTGTAATGTCAGCGTTTGTTGCTGGCATGTCATGCCTAAGTATGCTAATCTTGCCAATGAAAAAATCTAGTAGTTGGCAGTATCAGTGTGTTTTGTGATGAATGAGCCATCTGATCAATGAATGATGGAGCGGAGTTTGCCTTTTTGCCCAAAATTTCATTTAAGGTGCTCCAAAGCTTTTTACTATAATTCTTTGTCCTTTATCTTTGTTTCATAGTGTAGTTTCTTCTTCTTTTTATTCAGTTTAGTCACATGATATCTCAATTTGCAGTACGTTTGCCAATCGGTTGTACAGCCATACCTATTTGGCATTTATTTTGCCTCATCCCTCTCAACCAAACAGTTTTCCAATTCCTCATCAATCCACTGGGATTTAACAGTTTTTTGATTGTTTTTCTTGCTTTACTGGGAAGCTTAGCAGAGGTAGACATGCTCAAGTTATTTATGTTAGTGCAGCATGAGCTGCACACAGTGGACTTCCTGCTAGGGCATGCCACCTCAGTGCTAACACTATAACTCTGGTTCATAGGCATATGATTACTGCATGTAATAGCTGTAGGATCAGCAGAGGCATTCAGGGCAGTAAGAGGGACATAAATTAGGATACTTACATTGTGTCTTCCAACGCCCCTGGGATAATGTACATTTGCTGAAGCATTATGTGTCAGGTGGTCAGTGTGATGCGGTAGGACAAAGTCGGGTGCAGGACACAGAACTAATCGAAAAGGTACTTTACTCATAGGTAACGTAAATAACATAACCTCCACGCAGGGAGGAACAAACCCGCTCACCAGACGACAACCAAACATGAACAAACACGCACAAAACACAGTGGGAGCCAGAGGGTTAAATAGGGAAGAAATCAATACATAATGGAAACCAGGTGTGAACAATAAAGACAAAACAAGTAGAACACAGAAACATAGATCGGTAGCAGCTAGTACTCCGGCGACGACGAACGCCGAAGCCTGCCTAAGCAAGGAGGAGGAGCAGCCTCGGCTGAATCCGTGACAGTACCACCCCCCTTGACGCGCGGTACCAGCCGTGCGCCGACACCGGCTTCGGGACGGCCAGGAGGACGCGGTGCAGGGCGAGTCGGATGACGACAGTGGAAATCCCTCAACATGGAAGGATCGAGGATGTCCCTCCTAGGGACCCAGCGCCATTCCTCCGGACCGTACCCCTCCCACTCCACGAGATACTGCAGGCCCTCCACCCAACGCCTCGAATCCAGGATGGAACGGACCGAGTACACCGGCCCCCCCTCGGAACCTCCCGTACCTCAGACTCCTGGAGTGGACCAGCTACCACCGGCCTGAGGAGAGACACATGGAACGAGGGGTTAATACGATACTCAGGAGGAAGCTGTAACCTATAACAAACCTTGTTCAATCTCCTCAGGACTTCCGCAGGGCAGCTTCCGGCAGGGCAGGCGAAAGGGCAGGTTTCGGGTTGAGAGGCAGACCCGGTCCCCCGGTGCATACACCGGAGCCTTACTGCGGTGGCGGTCGGTGCTCGCCTTCTGTCGCCTGATGGCCCGTGGCAGGCGTACATGGGCAGCATTCCAGGTCTCTTCCGAGCGCCAAAACCACTCCTCCACCGCAGGTGCCTCGATCTGGCTGTGATGCCAAGGTGCCAGGACCAGCTGATAACCTAACACACACTGAAATGGAGAAAGGTTAGTGGAGGAGTGGCGGAGGGAGTTTTGGGCCATCTCTGCCCAGGGGATAAAACCCGACCACTCCCCCGGCCGGTCCTGGCAATAGGACCGCAGAAACCTACCCACATCCTGGTTCACTCTCTCCACCTGCCCATTACTCTCGGGGTGAAAACCTGAGGTCAGGCTGACTGAGATCCCCAGACGTTCCATGAACGCCCTCCAGACCCTTGAGGTGAACTGGGGACCCCGATCAGATACAATATCCTCAGGCACCCCATAGTGCCAGAAGACGTGTGTAAATAGGGCCTCCACAGTCTGTAGGGCCGTAGGGAGACCAGGCATATGAATGAGACGGCAGGACATAGAAAACCAATCCACAGCGACCAGGATCGTGGTGTTCCCTTGTGACGGGGGAAGGTCCGTAACAAAATCCACCGATAGGTGGGACCACGGCCATTGTGGAACGGGTAGGGGTTGTAATTTCCCTCTGGGCAGGTGTCTAGGTGCCTTACACTGAGCGCACACCGAGCAGGAGGAAACATAAACCCTCACGTCCTTGGCTAAAGTGGGCCACCAGTATTTCACACTGTCCGACCGATGCCAGGATGACCAGAGGAGGGTGACGTGTGAGCCCAATAGATCAATCGATCGCGGACCTCTAACGGCACGTACATACGACCCTCTGGACACTGGGGGGAGTGGGCTCTGTACGTAACGCCCGCTCGATGTCCGCGTCAACCTCCCACACCACCGGTGCCACCAGACACGACGCCGGAAGCATGGGAGTGGGCTCAATGGACCTCTCCTCTGTGTCATACATTCGGGACAGGGCGTCTGCCTTAACGTTCTGGGAACCTGGTCTGTAAGAAAGGGTGAACACAAAACGAGTGAAAAACATGGCCCACCTTGCCTGGCGAGGGTTCAATCTCCTCGCCGCCCGGATGTACTCCAGATTGCGGTGGTCATCAAAATTAGAAAAGGGTGTTTAGCCCCTTTTACATTATGACAACTCAGCGACACAATGGTAGAGATTAAATGAGCTGGGCTTGGGTCATTGATAAGTAATTGTCTCAACGCAGCCTTATAATGCTGTGAAAGCATCCAGGAACCCAAATGATTTGGGTGGATCCAATCCTCCTTATAATACGAGCTTTGTTTCCAGAAGGTATCAACATTGTCAATAAATGTTACATCCACAGAGCTGCAATAGTCTCGTAGCCAGTTATGGAAGGCTAAAAGTCTGCTGAACCGTTCAATGCCACAATTTAGGGAGGGCAGAGGGCCAGATATTATGGGGCGTTTGTTGGTGTCAAGTAGTGACCCAATCAGTTCTTTAAAATTCATCTTCAGCTGTTCTGAACTGCCCTTCATAATGTCATTCAACTCTACATGACCCATGACAGTATCAGCCCCCATGACTGACACACAGCCTCGGGAAGCAACCTGGTGATATCCTGAACTTTTGCCCCAGGAACAGTTATATGCCTCACCACGAACTCCCTATCACAATAGCCGGAATGATCAGGCCTCTGCTGTGTCTCAAAGCTGATTGTGAGGCCAGAGCCACAGAACTCACCTGAGAAGAGGGCTGCTGAGACACCGTCTGCGTGCAGGCCACAACATCCAAAGGGACAGAGCTCTGATCCAGAGAGCACGGCCCATTAGAGGGGGGCCATGGTGGTCCAGGCTGTGCCCTGGCTGTTGATTGACTAGGACAGTGAGAGGTAGCCTGAGGGACATCCACAGCCATGGAGGGAACACCCAAGTCCCCGGCAGAAGACACCTGGTACAGGGGCTCAAAGCTATTTGAAAGTCTTAAGTCCGGACGCGGGGGAAGAAGGCAGGCTCGCCGAGAATGATCCATTTACGCTCAGCTGGAGTCGAACAATGAGCAGCCATTTTCTGGTTCAAGCTAGTAGAGAGGTGCAGTGGCGGAAATTGATCATAGTCCAGGAAGGTCCCATTATGATCCTCTTGGATGTTTTGATAGGAAGCATTTAAAGATGCCAATAGTCTCATGGAATCCTTATTCAGTTCAAGGCTCTTGGTGAAATATTTTATTTCTTCATGAAGAGTAATAATCCTTTCTTTAGCTGCATCAAGTTCAATTCATTTTTCACAAATGATGGTATCCATCGGACCTTTCCCCGTGACAACTACGAACATATTGCAGATTATACACTTAATAGCACCCGAGTCCCCAGCAGATTCAAACGCTGACAGTCCAAGGGAACAAACATTTCCCGATGTCGCAGGGACTTAGATGCTCCGTCCATTGCCGCGGACGCCCCCACCAGCACCTTGCACAACTGTGTTGTTGTCTGTCTCTTGTTGAATGTGAAGAGCGAGAGAGAAGCGGAGGGAGGTGCTTTTTGGACAGATAGTCCAAAAAATAAATCTAAAGGAAGTTTGTTCTGAAGTGTCTGTCCTATATCTGAGAGATATAAGTAACTACAGGAAACTATTTTTGATTTATTTGACGAATCTTATGAGGCTTGTTGGCGTCCTAGAGCAAAACAGAGAACGCCATCATGTTTATGAGAGTCTGATCTTTCAATAGAATGGTCATAATACTTTGTAGCCCAAACCATTTGGACGCTACAAACAGAAGTTAGCAGAAGAGGCTGTACTGACTTTAGACAAGTCTTGTGAGACTTTTGGGCATCCTAGAGCAAAACGGAGAACGCCATTGTGTTCATGAGAGTCTCATATTTCAATACTTTGTAGACTGTTCGGACGCTACAGACGTTTCTGTGAGAAGACCGATTTTCGGGATGTCTCATGGTCTGACAAACACTACTCTAGCTCTGCCACCTTTCACCGCAGACGCGGAAGGGCGATATCTCTACCTTAAACAGACGGATTTCGATGGGATTTAAAAAATTTATATTAACTAGATTTCCGCGTGTGCACGGAAATTGTAAGGTAAGGGTTAACTCACCACGCCTACTGCTGCATTGGCCTTTAGGCTATCACTGAGTTCCATTTGCTCATTTCTTTAGCCGCCAATGGATCACGGTTTATAAATGTGTTCATATGGCAGAGGCTGGTGCTCTCACATTAGTTTAATTTTTACTTTTAGATTTTGTATCATTTTAATTAAGATGTATGCGATTAACCATATGACAATGATTTAGAAAAAAAAATAAGGTTTTATTGAAATTCAACTATTCCACGAAAATGCACATATGAACTGGCACGCAGATCGGTAGAAATTGTATGATAAATTGTAAGCTTTCTCAAACTTAAAACTTTGCCTATGGTATTTAGAAAATGTGTGCACAAGCAAGCGCATGCACACAATGGAAGTCCAGTGAAAAAAATGATGTTCTGGCGCCAGCCCTCGTGCCAAAGATTTGAAGCAGGCTTTACTCTCTACCTCTCCCTAGCTCCATCTGTTTATGTGAAAATGACCACCCTAAATAGGCAACATCGAAACTTGTTTGTGTTCATTTGCCGTGCAGTAAATCATCACTGATGTTATCTGCACTCACTCTCATTAGGGTTTGGTATAGCCAAAGTGTTTGCCAAGCCTTTCAGCAGCTCTGTCACTCTTCCTCTTGGTGAGCTCAGGACTCTGTGGCTTCTATTGTACAGTGCCTTGCAAAAGTATTCATCCCCCTTGGCGTTTTTCTAATTTTGTTGCATTACAACTGTAAGGTTCTGTATTTATTTTCTTATTTCACCTTTTGTTCTTGTACATAGCCCTGTGTCTTTGTGTTCTTGAACGTAGCCCTGTCTTTCATTTTTGTTCATTGATTTCACCTGTGTTAGTTACTCACCTGGTCTCATCAGCTCCTTATTTAGTTAAGTTCTTTCTGTTTGTGCCTTGTGAGGTATTGTTTGTTTTGACTCTACTAAGCTTTTTTATAGCTCTTTTGTGAGAACCAGTTATAGCCTTCAGTCCTAGTTTTTGATTATCCTGCCTGTTTGCCTACCTGTGTATGACCATTGCCTGCCTGTGACCACGATTCCTGTCTTTTGCGAAGGCGAAATAAACACCTGCCGCGCACTGCGCGTGAATCTACACCTTTTTCTCCCTGAGTATTCATTACAGAATACCTCACCAAAAAACGGAATGGATTCAGCGGAGCTACAGTGGCGCCTAACCCGGCAAGAGGAACGTATGGAGGTAATCGGCCATCTTCTCCGGCAGCCTATCGCTACTCCTCCGATGCCAGGTATTGTAACCCGTAGCCTTCCTTCATTCATATCCATGCCTGGAAAATATGACGGTTCACCTGGGAAATGTCAGGGATTGCTGATGCAATGCAGCAAATACATTGAGCACAACCCCACTAACTTCGCCACCGACAAGAGCAGGGTGGATTTTGTTGTGTCTCTACTCACAGGCAAAGCCCTGGATTGGGCCACCGCCATATGGACTGCCAACAGCACAGAACTCTGATCCGAGACCCATTTCCACACCCTCTTCAAAGAGGTATTCGATCACTCTCCTTCCGGTCGTCCTATAGGGGACCTCCTCATAGACCTTCAACAAGGACGCCATTCAGTGAGGCTGCTATACTTACCGTCTACCGAAGAGGGCTCAACAGGGAACTACAGGCAGAGCTGGCCTGTAGAGGTGACCTTCAGGATTTAAATCAATACATTTGAATGTCCATCTCCATCGACCACCTCATCGCCGACCGCCGAAGAACTCTGCCACCCAGGAACCCGACAACTTCTCTTTCCGTCATTCCGTCCGAGTCTTCCAGAGCCCATGCAGTTGGGTCATGCTCCTCTCCCATGTATCGAACGTCAAAGGCGGATCCAAAAAGGGCTCTGCCTATACTGTGGAGGGAAAGAACTTCTACTCAGCCATTGCTCTGTTCGCCCCCCACGGAGAGATGAGAAGGGTCCCTCCTCTGCCATGCATGTAGGCATGTCTGTATTTCTAAATATCTCCCAGAAGCAATTCTCCATCCCAGTATTGATAAACTTGAAGGGGGTTACGAAGTACATAGAGGGCTTGATAGATTCGGGAGCAGCAGGTAGTTGTATCGATCACCAGCTAGTACAAGAGCTTGACATTGATCTTACACCTGTCACCCCTCCCTTAAGGATTAACACCCTGGACGGGCAGCCATTGGGCACATGCTTAATTACGCACCTGACACAGAGCGTTACCCTCCAGATTGGAGTCTTCCACACCGAAACCATTAAACTCATGGAATTCTCATCCCCAAAACAGCCACTCATCCTCGGACACCCCTGGCTTTGTCGTCACGACCCTGCCATCTCATGGCGACAAGGTGAACTACTGTCCTGGTCTTCTACCTGCTTCACCAGTTGTCTCAGCCTACCCTCCATAGCCACCACCATTGAGGACTCTGCCCCTGCAGTGCCACCCACCATACCATCTGAATACGCCCAGTACAGCAATGTCTTCAGCTAATTCAAGGCCTCCACTCTGCCACCACATCGCCCAGGGGACTGTGCTATTGACTTACTCCCTGGAGTGTCCCCACTGAAGGGCCGTGTTTACCCCCTATCAATCCCAGAAAATGAGGCAATTGAGAACTACATTGATGAAGCACTCAAACGGTTTCATTTGTCCTTCTTCTTCCCCGGCTGCATCCAGCTTCTTCTTTGTTGGAAAAAAGGATGGTGGTCTTCGTCCATGTATTGATTACTGTTCCCTGAATGACGTTACGGTCAAGAACCGTTTCCCTCTGATCCCAGCGACCCTTAAACAAGTGGACCACGCCAACATCTATACAAAACTCGACCTGCGGAGTGCTCTTAACCTTGTCCGTATACGTGAAGGCGAGGAATGGAAGATGGCCTTTATCAATGCACGAGGGCACTATGAATACCTGGTCATGCCCTACGCCCTTACTAACGCCCCCGCCGTCTTCCAATCCTTTATGAACGAGGTTTCCCAGGATATGATCAACCGCTTTCTCATCGTCTACATTGATAACATCCTGATTTACTCCCACTCCCTGAAGGAACACATACAGCATGTACAAAGGGTTCTACAATGGCTCCTTGACCATAACCTTTATGTGAAGACTGAAAAGAGCACCTTCCATGTAACCTCAGTAAACTTCCTCGGTTTCGTACTGACACCTGGAGGGGTCAGCATGGGTGAGAACAAAGTAATCGCCATCAGTAACTGGCCCAAACCCACCACCGTTAAGGAACTCCAACGTTTCATTGGGTTCTCCAACTTCTATCGCCAGTTCATTCAGAACTTCAGTTCTACCGCCACTGCCCTTACCAGCCAAAAGACCCGGACCTTTTAATGGACTGATACCACACTGACTGCTTTCAACACCTTGAAATGCCTCTTCACCTCAGCTCCTGTCCTTCGCAAACCTGATCCGACCCTTCCTTTCACCCTGGAGGTAGATGCCTCCGAAATAGGAGTAGGAGCCATACTCTCTCAGCGGGTGGGAACACCTCCAAAATCACATCCTTGTGCCTTCTTCTCCAGTAAACTATCCCCCGCAGAGAGGAATTACGATGTGGGGAACAGAACTCGCCATCAAGCTGGCCCTCAAGGAGTGGCGCCACTGGTTGGAGGGCGCACAACATCCCTTTCTCGACCTAACAGATCATCGTAATCTGGAATATATCAGAGGAGCCAAGAGGTTAAGCTCCAGACAAGGCTCTCTTCTTCACACGCTTCCATTTTCATGTTACTTACATCCCTGGAAAGAAAAACGTAAAAGCTGATGCTCTCTCCCGCCAGTTTGCCCTTCTGACCAGTAACTCAGACCCTACACCCATTCTTCCTTCCTCTTGCATAATGGGACCTGTACAGTGGGAGGTTCACTCTGCCATACAGGAAGCCCTAACCTCAGACCCGGCTCCTCCTGAAACACCAGCTGGGAAGCGTTACGTACCAGCAGCTGTTAGACCCCAACTGATGCAATGATGTCACACGTCCTTGGGGTCAGGACTACCGGGCATTACACAAACCACCGAACTTCTAGCCCGTAAGTTCTGGTGGTACTCACTGGCATCCGACATCAGGGATTACGTACTCCACTGTCCAGTCTGCGCCAAACCAAAAGCCCTCGTCATCTCCCTTCCGGTAAGCTTCAACCTTTGTCAATCCCTCACAGACCCTGGTCCCACATAGCTGTTGACTTCATCACAGACTTTCCTGAATCCTCTGGTAACACCACCATCCTTGTCATAGTAGACCGTTTTTCAAAAATGTGTCGTCTGGTTCCTCTTCTTCATTTACCTAACGCCATGGAATTGGCTGAGTGTATGTTCCAACAGTTGTTCCATTTGTATGGGATTCCGGAGGACATCGTCTCTGACTGCGGGCCCCAATTTGTCTCCAGGGTGTGGTGAGCCTTCTGTGACTGACTCGGGGTCGCCCTCAGCCTCTCCTCCGGGTACCATCCCCAGACCAACAGGCAGACGAAGCACATTAACCAAGAAATAGGGAAGTACATCCGCCAACAATGTTCTCCCTCTCCACACGACTGGAATCGGTATATGGCCTGGGCCGAATACGCTCAGAATTCGGCCCGCCTCCGCCTCCCAGGGAAACATGCATTCATTCCTCTGCCTTACTCCATTTCAGTGTGTCCTTGGTTACCAACCCCCCATGTTTCCCTGGGAGGCGGAGCCTGCTACTGTCCCAGCTGTAGACAACTGGTTTCAGCATAGTGAGCGGGTATGGGAGACCGCTCACCAGCATCTGCAGGAAGCGTCTAATACCCAAAAATGCCTGAAGACCGGTCCTGGTCCCTGACCAGGACATCCTCGACCCTCAGATGATTCAGGCATTCCACCATAACCATCCGGATCGTCCTGCTCCCCGACCTCAGGGTCGACCCCCGAACAGACCCACTGGACATCAGTCTCGACGCAGAACGTCGGGTCAGTCCACGACCGTGCCAAACCAGCCTGCCGGACCTCGCCCCCGAGGTAGGGGGCCGCCTCTGCTCCCCCGCCCGCCCACTCCACCCTCCGGTGCCGTTGGGTCATCAGGAGCCTCCCTTGGGGTGGGGGGTTACTGTAAGGTTCTGTATTTGTTTACTTAGTTCACCTTTTTGTTCTTGTACGGAGCCCTGTCTTTTGTTTCTGTTCATTGATTTCACCTGTGTTAGTTACTCACCTGGTCTCATCAGCTCCTTATTTAGTTCAGTTCTTTCTGTTTGTGCCTTGTGAGGTATTGTTTGTTTTGACTGTACTAAGCCTTCTTATAGCTCGTTTATGAGAACCAGTTATAGCCTTCAGTCCTAGTTTTTGATTCTCCTGCCTGTTTGCCTACCTGTGTATGACCATTGCCTGCCTGTGAAGCGCTCTGCGCATGAAACTACACATTTTTCTCCATGAGTATTCCTTACAACAACCTGTAATTTAAATTTATTTTTATTTGGATTTCATGCTATGGACAAAATAGTCCAAAATGGTGAAGTGAAATGAAAAAAATTAATAAAGTCCACCTGTGTGCAATCTAAGTGTCACATGATCTCAGTATATATACACACCTGTTCTGAAAGGCCCCAGAGTCTGCAACACCACTAAGCAAGGGGCACCACCAAGCAAGCGGCACCATGAAGACCAAGGAGCTCTCCAAACAGGTCATGGACAAAGTTGTGGAGAAGTACAGATCATGGTTGGGTTCTAAAAATATATCCGAAACTTTGAACATTCCACTGAGCACCATTTTTAAATCTATTATTAAAAAATTGAAAGAATATGGCACCACAACAAACGTGACAAGAGAGGGCCGCCCTCCAAAACTCACGGACCAGGCAAGGGGGGCATTAATCAGAGGCAACAACGTGACCAACGATAACCCTGAAGGAGCTGCAAAGCTCCACAGCGGAGATTGGAGTATCTGTCCATAGGACCACTTTAAGCCGTACACTCCACGGAACTGGGCTTTATGGAAGAGTGGCCAGAAAAAAAGCCATTGCTTAAAGAAAAAAATAAAGAAACATGTTTGGTTTTCGCCAAAATGCATGTGGGAGACTCCCCAAACATATGGAAGAAGGTACTCTGGTCAGATTAGACTAAAATTGAGCTTTTTGAAGGAATTGAAGGAATGATGGATGGCGCTAAATACATGGAAATTCTTGAGGGAAACCTGTTTCAGTCTTCCAGAGATTTGAGACTAGGACGGAGGTTCACCTTCCAGCAGGACAATGACCCTAAGCATACTGCTTAAGCAACACTCAAGTGGTTTAAGGGGAAGCATTTAAATGTCTTGGAATGGCCTAGTCAAAGCCCAGACCTCAATCCAATTGAGAATCTGTGGCATGACTTAAAGATTGCTGTACACCAGCGGAACCCATCCAACTTGAAGGAGCTGGAACAGTTTTGCCTTGAAGAATGGGCAAAAATCCCAGTGGCTAGATGTGCCGAACTTATAGAGACATACCCCAAGAGACTTGTAGCTGTAATTGCTGCAAAAGGTGGCTCTACAAAGTATTGACGTTTTTCTGTCTTATTTCTTGTTTGTTTCACAAAAAAAAGTATTTTGCATCTTCAAAGTGGTAGGCATGTTGTGTAAATGAAATGATACAAACCCCCCCAAAATCAATTTTAATTCCATGTTGTAAGGCAACAAAATAGGAAAAATGCCAAGAGGGGTGAATACTTTCACAAGCCACTGTAACTGTCTGAAGGAGGCGCTGGAATCCATCCACACGTCATAAAAAGCCCAAGTTTACTGTCACTGCAGGAACACATGGTAATACAATACACTCAAATGTTTTCTCTGCCTCTCTTTTACTATTGTTGTCGAGACCTGAAAAATGAAAGGCTTTCTGGTACAAAAACTGATGATTATCGGGGGGCGAGACCGCTAGCTCAGCTAGTCTCCCTCTGCTCTGGCAGTCCTTTCCTTGTCACACCCTGTAGAGCTGCTTGTCTGGGCTGGACGGGAAGAAGGGAGAGGGCTTAGAGGTTGGCGACGTAGCTTGGGGTAGGGATGTGTGGTTTGGGGTCCAGGGCTCAGCAGAGTGGTGATTAGAGATGGCCCAGGCATGGGTGGTCCGGGCTAGGGAACAAGGACCAGGCCTCATCTGCTGCCTCCCTGCAGAGTCTGTGAACCTACGCTTCCTGGGGCCAACCACTCAAACTAACCCACCACTCAATGTGCACACACAGGTTAATCAACAGCCTGGCTAGCTGTGAGGGATGACAACTTTGTCTGAAGTACTCTCATTGCACAACCATTAAACAAGTCACTCCAGTTTTGATTACATATTTACAGAGGATATATGATTGTGTGCAGCCCACAACAGCCTTTAAGTTACTATCTTTTGTTTGACAGTCATACCCCTAAAACCAGCCTTTAGAAAAGTGATGACATAAACAAAATATTGCAACCCATCCTTATCTGTAGCTTGGCTGGAGAGATGAACACGCTTGTCACACGCAATATATTTTCAGTGTAGTTCATGGAAGTCTGTATCTGCAGTTAATATTTGGTTAGGTCATTGTATAGTTGATTGCAGGTCCATGAATAGACCATGACAAAGACATAGAAGTGCATTGGGAACAACCATACTTTTCTAAATGACTCCTCTGCTCTTTCCTTCTCCAGAATTTCCGACCCATTAGCACTGGACCAATCACCAGTGGTTGCAGCAGCAGCTACAGCAGGGGGAACAACAGCAGCGGTTACAGCCGAAAACCCTCCTACACTCCCGAGCTGCCGCACCTCAACAACGGTACCTCCAAGCAGTCCAACAATGTGCAGTACAACAACCCAGCCGGCCTGTATGCACATAACAACGGCAGCAACGGAGACAGAGACAGGGTCTTGCCAAACCAAATGGCCGGCCTGAGCCTGAGTTCCCCTCACAGGTAAGGCATGTGGAGTGGAAAAGCCATTTGTTATCGCGTGGCCTCTCGGATGTGTGATAAATATGCGTGTTCTCCCAGGCTATAACCTGCAGTGCCCAGAGATCTCCTCTGGGCCCTGCTGTTTGTGCTGGCTGAGTCCACATGCACACGTGTCCCCCTCCCAAGGCCTCCCAGGGCCTCACAGTGAAATGTACCTTGTAGGGTCCCTCCGGAGTGGAGGAAGACCAAGTGCACTGTATCTTGACAGGATCAGAAAATATAGATCAGCCGTGCTGATCTTCACAGAGCAGTGCTAAATGTTAGGCACTATTGACAGAATGGAGCTTGAGGATTCTCTCTGGTGGGTTTTGTGGGCAGACTGTGAACAGCAAATGGTGTCTATCTCCTGTTTGGACTAGGAATACCAAGCTGGAATGGATGAACCAGCAGCATAGTTTACTTCAATCGAAAAAAATACCTTAGGCATAGAGTAGTTTCAAGATATTCTGGTATATTCACCTTGTCAGTGTGAATATGTCAATGTTAGGAGCACATTGGAAATAAGTGTTGTATAATGCTTTCATGTGTTGTACTCTAGATTTCAGTT
Organism: Coregonus lavaretus; assembly: GCF_964263955.1. Taxonomy (NCBI): domain Eukaryota; kingdom Metazoa; phylum Chordata; class Actinopteri; order Salmoniformes; family Salmonidae; genus Coregonus; species Coregonus lavaretus. Next base: position 51,935,995 of record NC_139997.1, on the reverse strand, counting down.
GAATGCATTCAGTTGTACAACTGACTAACCCCTTTACCTTCCCTTTCTTTAAACTGCATTTCTTTTACCCCCAAAATAAATCAAGTCACAGCATTCACAAATTAAATCAATAAACAGTGCAACAGTTAGTGGAGACATTTCAGTCACAGAAGCTGTTGGTCACACTGAATTCAAACTAAAAACAACTTTATTTGTTTGTCTTCGTCTCTTTCAGCCCTGAGCCTCCGATACATTCTCCTGTGGGCCGTAATGGAAACGGTCATAGTTTTGAAGTCACCACCGAGTCAGACGTGTACAAGATGCTGCAAGACACGGAGGAGCCAGTGTCCGCACCCAAACAGTCCGGCTCCTTCAAATACCTACAGGGCATATTGGAGGCAGAGGATGGAGGTACCCTTATTTGTTGCTCTACATGAGTTTCCATTTATTTAGCTGTTTGTATATGCCATTCACCCTACAGTTTACATATACAACATGCTTGTTTATGTATGTTAGATATATGTTTGTATATTTGAGCTAAATTGTTTTCTTCAGCAAGTGGAGCGTGTGATGTTTTCCAGCCACATGACTGTATGTGCACTGTAGCACGCGTTGTCACTGAGAGTTGAGAGGAGAGAGAGCGTTGGCATAGTTTTCCTTTTATAGGCAGAGAGAGCTGAAAGTCAAATGATAAAGGGGGGGAAGCTTTCGTAAGCAAGTTTACTGCAACACAACCTTATGAAAGACAATAAACAGAGAAATATTACTTCCTGGTTTTTCTTTCAAACTGTTTTCCTTAGGAGTCGTGTGTTGTGTTTTCGTCAGTGTCATGGCCAGATCTCAGCTCCTCAAGGAGAACCCAAACAGACAGGCTAATCCACAGGAACAAGTCATGCTGTCTGTTGGAGCTCCTTGAAATGGTTTTGTATCAACACCAGTCCACGTTATTCTTTGAATTTGGCGCTAATCGCTTGCAGGTGTCAAAAGGGATTAAGGAAGAGAGAAAAGTCAATAATGGTTTAAACAGAATTAGATTAAACGGCACCGATTCGCCTCCTGCACAGTTGTTATTTTTTTTACGGCCGCAAAAGGCGTCATGGACACTGGGTTTAAGCTTCTGGTGTAATGCTTACACACCTTGGGGCTTATAAAAGACTCACCCTAAAGATCTGTCTGTTTGTGTTTGATGCTCTCCATATGTGGGAATGCTTGCTTTATCTTCTGCTGAAGGAGTTTTTTCTCTTTCTCAGCTCAGCTTTGACCTTTAGATGGAGATGAGCATTTGACTGCATGTGATATTGTCTTCCTCATCCTTTAAAAGGAATATGTTTTTGTTTTGAAAATGTCGGCATCCCCGGGATTTCAAGGGAGCGCAAACATGAATGGCTGTTATGCTATAGCGCCATAGGCTCTGATCTGACCGTCTGTGGTGTCAGACAGTATGGAGGGTGAAAACAAGAGGAGAGGAGACGTTTACATGACGAGAATCTCAGTTTATTATTACACTGAACTCCCCAGCTATACAAATCACTGAAGAATCCACCACTTATAGTGGTCAAAGATACTATATACATATAATGGTCGAAGACAGACATAGGAGGGAAGCAATCATGTATTTACAATGTACTTTACTTTTGAGGATGAGCAGATGTGACGCGCACATTGTACTGCCTGTAGTTGAACCCCCTGTGTAGGAGTGTAACCTTTGAGGTTGTTAAAAAAATAAGAAATATAGACAAGGGTACAAAATGTTTATTTTGTTTGTCTGTTTATCCAGAAATGTGAACCCCATTTGCCACTGCGGGTTGCTATCCGGTTTATAAAAAGCTGCTCTAATAAATGGGTGGAAACTCCCTTTTTCAGACAAAGAGCGCTGGATCCACAGCTTAGGGGGAACACAGGCTATGAACTTTATTCATAAAGACACGTCAGTAGTCTTTATGAATAAAGCTAGCTTAGCCTACTCAAACACCCGGCTCAAAAAGAGAGGGATGCTATGTTTAGCTAGCTGGCTATGGCTATCCAACATTGGAACTCTTCCAAGCCAAGGTAAGATTTTGGTTTGATTAATGTATTGCCACCGGGGCCCGCCAGTGAAACTGCTAAACTGCTTGCTGCTGACTGTACACTGTACAGCATGATTGTAGTGTGTTTACTAATGCATTAGTTCTAGTAGCTATGTTGACTATGACGTTAATATAGTGACAACGATGTAGGCTGTGTGTAGGGGTTTAGCGATTATGATTTGGTTTGGAAATGTTTTTTGATGTGCACTGAAGTCCACAAGTGAAGGGAAAAGGTGAGAGGAGGTGAGTGCATAAATGTGAGAAGGAATTACAGTATACAACGGTCAAAGGGATCATGCTGTTTGTATGTGGCTGCTATGAAAGTGAACTGTGTTCGCGTGTGATCAGGGGTGTATTCATTCCGCTGATTCTGTCGGAAAAACCTTTTCTTAAATGGAAGCAAACTGAACAAAACGGGGAAAACATAACTGAATTTGTCCAATAGAAACTCTTGTTTGCAACTGTTGAACTAATGATTACACACTAGATCAGCTAGATGCAGGCAAGAGTGTGCAAGGTGGTATTAAATGTGTCAATGTTTCAAATGATATCAAATCAAATGTTATTTGTCACGTGAAGATATTTAGTAAATAAACTAAAGTAAAAAAAAAGTTACACAATAAAAATAACAATAACAAGGCTATATACCGGGGGTACCGGTACCGAGTCAATGTGCGGGGGTACAGGTTAATCGAGGTAATTTAGGTAATATCTACAGGTAGGTAGAGGTAAACTGACTACGCATAGATAATAAACATTGAGTAGCAGCAGTGTCAATGCAAATATTCCAGTTATCCATTTGATTAATTGCGCAGCAGTCTTATGGCTTGGGGGTAGAAGCCGTTAAGGAGCCTTTTGGACCTAGACTTGACGCTCCGGTACTGCTTGCCGTGTGGTAGCAGAGAGAACAGTCTATGACTTGGGTGGCTGGAGTCTTTGACAATTTGTTGGGCCTTCCTCTGACACCATTTAGTATAGAGGTCCTGGATGGCAGGAAGCTTGGTCCCAGTGATGTGCTGGGCCGGACGCACTACCCTCTGTAGCGCCTTATGGTCTGATGCCGAGCAGTTGCCATACCAGGCGGTGATGCAACCGGTCAGGATGCTCTTGATGGTGCAGCTGTATAACTTTATGAGGATCTGGGGACCCATGGCAAAAAAATCTGTCTCCTGAGGGGGAATAAGCGTTGTCGTGCCCTCTTCATGACTGTTTTGGTGTGTTTGGACCATGACAGTTTGTTGGTGATGTGGACACCATGGAACTTGAGGCTCTCAACCCGCTCCACTACAGCCCTGTCGATGTGAATGGGGGCGTGTTTGGCCATCCTTTTCCTGTAGTCCATGAAAGGCTCCTTTGTCTTACTCACATTGAGGGAGAGGTTGTTGTCCTGGCACCACACTGTGACCTCCTCCCTATAGGCTGTCTCATCGTTGTCAGTGTTCAGGCCTACCACCGTTGTGTCGTCAGCAAACATAATGATGGTGTTGGAGTCGTGCTTGGCCACGCAGTCATGGGTGAACAGGGAGTACAGGAGGGGACTAAGCACACACCCCTGAGAGGCCCCCGTGTTGAGGATCAGCGTAGCGGATGTATTGTTGCCTACCCTCACCACTTGGGTGTAGCCCATCAGGAAATCCAGGATCCAGTTGCAGAGGGAGGTGTTTAGTCCCAGGGTCCTTAGCTTAGTGATGAGATTTGTGGGCACTATGGTGTTGACTACAGCTCAGCGTTCAATCAACAGCATTCTCACATAGGTGTTCCTTTTGTCCAGTTGGGAAAGGGCAGTGTGGAGTGCAATTGAGATTGCATCATCTGTGGATCTGTTGGCACAGTATGCGAATTGGAGTGGGTCTAGGGTTTCCAGGATGATGGTGTTGATGTGAGCCATGACCAGCCTTTCAAAGCACTTCATGGCTACCGATGTGAGTACTATGGGGTGGTAGTCATTTAGGCAGGTTACCTTGGCGTTCTTGGGCACAGGCACTATGGTCAGGGAGGGGTTGAAAATGTCAGTGAAGACACTTGCCTGTTGGTCCACGCATGCTCTGAGTATGTGTCCTGGTAATCTGTCTGGCCCCGCAGCCTTGTGAATGTTGACCTGTTTAAAGGACTTACTCACATCGGCTACGGAGAGCGTGATCACACAGTCGTCCGGAACAGCTGGTGCTCTCAAACATGCTTCAGTGTTGCTTGCCTCAAAGCGAGCATGAAAAGCATTTAACCCGTCTGGTAGGCTCGCGTCACTGGGCAGCTCGCAGCTGGGTTTCCCTTTTGTAGTCCATAGTAGTTTGCAAGCCCTGCCACATCCACCCGACGAGCGTCAGAGCCGGTGTAGTAGGATTCAATCTTAGTCCTGTATTGATGCTTTGTCTGTTTGATGGTTCGTCTGAGGGCATAGAGGGATTTCGTATAAGGGCCCGGATTAGTGTCCCGCTCCTTCAAAGTGGCAGCTCTAGCCTTTAGCTCGGCGTGGATGATGCTTGTAATCCATGGCTTCTGGTTGGGAAATGTACGTACAGTCACTGTGGGGATGACTTCATCAATGCACTTATTGATGAAGCCGGTGACTGAGGTGGTATACTCTTCAATGCCATCGGATGAATCCCAGAACATATTCCAGTCTATGCTAGCAAAACAGTGCTGTAGCTTAGCATCTGCGTCATCTGACCACCTCCGTATTGAGCGAGTCACTGGTACTTGCTGCTTTAGTTTTTGCTTGTAAGCAGGAATCCGGAGGATAGAATTATGGTCGGATTTGCCAAATGGAAGGTGAGGGAGAGCTTTCTACGCGTCTCTGTGTGTGGAGTAAAGGTGGTCTAGAGTTTTTTTTCCTCTGGTTGCATATGTGACATGCTGGTAGATATTAGGTAAAACTGATTTAAGTTTGCTTGCATTATAGTCCCCGGCCACTAGGAGCGCCGCTTCTGGATGAGCATTTTCCTGTTTGCTTATGGCCTTATACAGCTTGTTGAGTGCAGTCTTAGGGCCAGCATCAGTTTGTGGTGGTAAATAGACAGCTACGAAAAATATAGATGAAAACTCTCTTGGTAGATAGTGTGGTCTACAGCTTGAAGTACTCTACCTCAGGTGAGGAAAACCTTGAGACTTCCTTAATATTAGAGATCGCACACCAGCTGTTATTGACAAATAGACCACCACCCCTTATCTTACCGGAGGTACTGTAGCTTTTCTGTCTTGCCGATGCACGGAAAACCCAGCCAACTGTATATTATCCATGTCGTCGTTCCGCCACGACTCATGAAACATAAGACATTGCCGTTTTGAATGTCCAGTTGGTAGGATAGTCTTGAACAGTGCTCATCCAGTTTATTCTCCAGTGATTGCACGTTGGCCAATAGGACGGATGGTAGATTCTCACAAGGCACCCGGACCTGCGGCCCCTGTATCTCTGTCTCCTATTCATGCGAATTACGTGGATTTGGGCCTGGTCCGGGAGTAGCAGTATATCCTTTACGTCAGACTCATTAAAGAAAAAACCTTTGTCCAGTTCGAGGTGAGTAATGACTGTTCTGATATCCAGAAGCTCTTTTCGGTCATAAAATACTGTAGCAGAAACATTATGTGCAAAATAAGTTACAAACAATGTGAAAAACACACAAAATAGCACAATTGGTTAGGAGCCCGTAAAGCGGCAGCCATCCACTCCGGCACCATTCAGGATTTCTCAAATTTCTCTTGACCTGTGCACCTACGTTGTAAACTTTCATTCATAGGCTAGATTGTGGCAACCTCATGATGGGTATAGGGAAAATTAGAGTATCATGTGCTAGCCTAAACCTATCGATGTTACATTGATTTGGCTGAATGGAATATGAATAACAGTCATCCAATATGCTTTAATAGAAATAAGGCGATGCTCATTAAAAATAAATCTTCCTCCCTCTTGTTAAATGGCACCGACCGCCACTGGTATATACTGTACAAGTCCTATGACTAAACCTCCCTCGTACAGTATTTGTGAGAATCCCATGAGAACTCCTGACTAGAACTTAGAAGAGATGGCAATGATGACTAGATACTTATGTAATACAGCAACCTGGACTCCAACTGAACATAGTAAATGTAAATCCGGGACACTCCAATGAATATGATATGTTAAGTTTCATATGGTATATATTAATTTGTGGCTGTCCATCATCCATTACGTATGATATGTTACGAATTGCATTTATTACAATATTTTAGGAATTGCAATTCGTACAATATGTTACGAATTTGTACAATATGTTAATGAATTTGCAAAAAGTATGATATGTTATGAATTCCAATTTGTTGTCACTAATGTTAACTAGGTGGCTAACGTTAGCTAAGCTAGGTGTTAGGGTTAGGGGTTAGGGTTACATTTAGGGTTAGGAGTTAGGTTTATGGGTTAAGGTTAGGGTTAGGGGAAGGGTTAGCTAACATGCTACATAGTTGCAAAGTAGCTAAAAAGTAGTAAGTAGTTGCAAAGTTGCTAATGCTAAAGTTGTCCATGATGAGATTCGAACACGCAACCTTTGGGTTGCTAGACATTCACGTCTACCCATCCTCCCCGACCAACCACCCTACTTTCATTTTAGCCTTAAGTAAGCTTCTGTCTTATGTAACCATACCAAACGTAACATATCATACTAATTTGAGTGTCTCTTTATTTACATTTACTATGCTACGTCTAGTCTATGAGACCAGGCTGAATACAGCAATTATTACTGTAAAAATAGACCCTGTTATTACTCCAACCTCTTAAACGGTCACGGCATTAGTGTTTAAGTGTTGGAGTGATGTAAACTTCTTTGTGCCAGGTAGTTCACCAGTGTGGTGAGTAGGCCATGCCAGAGCCAGGGGCAGTGGCGTGCTGAGTTAATGGGGCCTGCTGGCACCTCATCACTCCGTGGTTCAGGGAGAGTGTGATTGTAGCACTCTGGTGTGATGATGGTCTAGGCCTTAATGTGAAATATTTGCTCTGCCAGGCAGCTGCCTCTCTCTCCTTTCCTAATTGATGTGTTCCTGCTGTGTGCCAGGATCTCGCATCAGCCCTGGCATCCCTGACATGTGAACAGAGGGAGAGAGTTAGGGAGTGAGAGGTAGAGAGGCAGAGAGAGGTAGAGATAGGGAAAGGTACATAGAGGTGTGGAGGTAGAAAGAGAGAGGGAGCGATACTGTAGGTAATACAGCACAGAGAGTGTGTGGGGGGGGGGGGGGGGGGGTTGTATGGTATGGTAGAGTGAGAGAATGGGGTAGAGAGGCTGGCAATGTGTGAGCACCACCCTGGCCCTCTGCCTGTACCCATGCCATGCCCTCCGAGGTTAACACACACCAGTGAAGGGAGTGCTTACTGAGGAGTCATGTCTCTGTTGTGGACAGTAGCTGACCTTGGTGCCTCCCTGAGTCAAGTGTGAACACCATTCATTCTTCCATCTCCATGCTTTCACCCATGGCTGACCGCTGCCTTTCTAGCTCTCAGATACTGGTGTAGGGTGAAGTTGCCCCTAAATGCTGATCTTGGGTCAGTTTAGCATTTTATCCAACTGATATCTAAGGTTAGGATTGGGGGAGAGGAAGCTGATCCTAGATCTGTACCTAGACGAAACATCACCCCGGAGCACTAAGTTGATTTACAGTACTTGGAAATAAACTTGTCTTAACTGCGCTAAATAAGTTGAATAAATTATTCTTATTCTTATTCTTTTAATTAATTTTTTAACTGAGTTGTTATGTTATTTTGTGTGTCTGTGTCCACAGGTGTGTCCCCCACTGACATGTCTGGAGTGAGAGGCCTGAGAACCCCGGACCGATCCCCAGTCCCTAAACTGGGCAGCCCCATCCCCGGCCTACAGAAACTCCCCCAGTGCACGCGCTGTGGCAACGGCATAGTGTAAGTCAAAAAAACTGAGATGACGCTTTACACTAGGAGTGTGTCACAAATAGCACCCTAGTCCCTATATAGTGCACTACTTTTGACCAGAGACTACATAGGCCAGGGGATAGGGTGCCATTTGGGACATAGTCTAGTCCTGCTCCAACAGGCCCAAGCTAATAGCAGAGAGGGAAAATGATCTCCATATATCACTTTGAATGATTAAACCTCTGTGCCACGCCCTCCTCCTCAGGAACCCAGAGATGCCAGTAATCCCCACACTGTTAAAGCACCATGGGTAAACAGTGATGTCATTTGAACAAGAGACTGTTGTGGAGGCTTAGTACCATGGATCTGTTATATAGAGTGTTTACGCAGGGTTTTTTAGGCAGGGCACTAATGCATTTACCTACTGTAATAGGCAGTAGCGGTTAGGATAAAGGCCCGGATACAGGGGATATTCAAATTCAACCAATGAGTTCTGGCTGTTGTGAAGCTATATAACCCTTATTGGCAATGCAAATACCCACATCCATGAATAGCATACTGGTCACTTGAATACACAGTGACATAGTTAAATAAGCAAATGCTAATCAAATAGCTCTTTATTTATATAACCTTGAGAATCAATTATCTTTGACATTGGGCACTTTGTGACAACTGCTGATGTAAAAAGGGCTTTATGAAATACATTTGATTGACTGGGAACCACTTATCTTTGACATGACACTACCAACCTGGTTATGTTCTGTCCATATAGGGGCACCATCGTGAAGGCCAGGGACAAGCTGTACCACACAGAGTGCTTCATGTGTGACGACTGCGGCATGAACCTCAAGCAGAGGGGCTACTTCTTCATCGAGGAGAACCTGTACTGTGAGACCCACGCCATGGCCCGCGTACAGCCTCCTGAGGGATATGACGTGGTCGCCGTCTACCCCAACTCCAAGGTTGAACTGGTCTGAACTGGTCTGACTCTCAACACAACCCCCCTCAGACATGTGCCTGCAGTCTTATCCACAGCTCCCAGTGTACATTTTTTCCATTTCCAATGCACTACATGTCCAAGCTGTTGTCGGAAAATATCAGTTTTGAGTGGGATACTGAAGAGTGGGAAAATGGAGTGTGCAAAGGTTTTAATCTCTCTTTAACTCTTTCACACTAACAGCATACTATTCCTATTTCGGACGGATTAACATTTTTACACTTGCTGAGTTAAAAAAAATAATGTTTTATTCAACTTATTTTACTAAAATGGGGGGCTTTTCTTTGTGTCAATAGCACTTTTAGATCATGTTGAAACAAGCAATATTCAACCGAATGACATCTCACATCTTGGGATGGTTTTCTATTTTTAACTCTGCTGACTATAATACAGATAGTGGAATGGAATTAGGGTCAAGCACCTGACTGAGAATGGAATCCACTGCTTCTCACACTGTTACTGCTACAATTACAGAACCCCAGCTTTATTACATCTGTTGAAGTGCAATCCAGTGCCACACGAGAAATCCTTTTGTCTCTCTACTGTAGCAGCTTTTAAAAAGCTGTGTGGAGCAAAGACACAGGACAAGGCCATGGAAAACATTGAAATCCAGCCCGTGAATCTAGAAACATATGGGAATAATATACATTTGTTGAGTGTTTTTTAGGCACATTTTGTTGAAACAGACAGTGCTTGTTGGCTAAGGGACAGTATTTGAAAGAGTTTATCGTTTTTTTCTTGTTTGATTTTAACACATCTAGTCACAGCCAGGTTCACTGAATAAATCAGACTTCTACATTTCCAAGGAGTGAGGGAAGAAAGGCATTTATGTGCTTTTGGAAGTGACAAAAATATTTGTGTTGGGAGCAAAAAGTCTGTGTTGGATGAATTATGATCACTTACATTTGTGGCCATGTACATAATCATGCAGCCTGAGGGACAGCAAACAGTGGACTGAAACAGTTGGATGAAAAGCACTATTTTAATTTGAATGAAAAACTCAATCTCAAAGTGCTTGTTATTCGATATCCACCGTGACCCTAATGTTTAGCTACTGCAATGCCAACTAGGACGGTAGTTCTTTGTAAATTATGTGAAATCATGATGTTGGTGTTTTAGTTCTAATTGTACATATTTGTTTCGTCATGGCTGTTTAATAAACATAACTTGTCACTCTGCCTTCACATCTGTTTCATTTAAGTGCTTACCATGTTTAGTCACAGAATCCTGTCATTTTTAACTTATTGTTTTGTTGACACATTTTGTTCTGGTTTCTTCTATTTGTTTTTTAAGATATAATAAAGTGAAAAAAGTTTTTAAATCATACCCATGATTGAGACATTTCTTTACAGGCATGCTGTATTTATTGTGGAATGTTTTGAGAGTAGTAGTTTAGCTTGCCTGTGGACACACAACATAGATATAGCAAGGGGTTCAATTTTGTGGATTTGTATATCCTGGCTATGACAAGGCACTCTACCCAAAGCAGGTATTCAGACCTACAGCTCGGAGTGAAGGCTTGTGTTCCAAATGGCACACTATTTCCTACATAGTGCACTGCTTTCCCGCTGGGTACAGATGTCAATTAAACTTCTATTCCACGTTGGTGCAACGTCATTTCATTGACATGACGTGGAAACAACGTTGATTCAACCAGTTAGTGCCGGGTGGGTTGGTGCCATTTAGGATGCACACAAATTGACTGATCCAAACCCAGAGACATCCACTTCCTAGAGACCTTATACTGTATTTCACTGTGTGAAATTCTGGTGCCACAAAACCAGTTTCATGTTTTCATAGCATTGTCTCTTACAATATGTTTAGGGCCTGTGAGAACAAGTACTCCATGTTTCAATTTGTCACAAGCAGACTTTGAACACACAACTGCCTTTTTTGATTATGTTCAAAGTGTGGCATCCAAAACCTACACATAATGATTTCCCTCACATTTTACCCCCACAAAATGTTTGTTGAGAAAATTGTGGGGCACTTGATGTAACATGAGAAGCTTGTGGTTTGCTTAAGATCGAATGTCAAGTTTACCATACAGTTATGATGTATGGCTGAGATTCAATGGTTTACTATAATCAGAAACAGAAGGCAGGGGAGCTCTTCATACCCCATTAAATATGGCTTAACGCCTTGTTAACAACCACAATAGCTGCAGAGAGAGAGAGCGAGAGCGGAAGGTAGGGAGAGCAAAGGGGGAGAGAAGGAGAGAGCGAAAAAGAGGGGAAGAGAGATATAGGGGGAGGGAGAGAGAGAAAGGAAGACAGAAATTGGTCTGTTTTGGAGTCCCAGTTATTAATTTAAATGATTCAGTGAATATAAGAGTGATGTGGTTTAGCAACGTGGCCAACAGTTAGTGACAAATACAAGGCTTTGAACACTCATCTTAATAGGCATAGGGTAACGTTTTCCACATTGGTGACACATATTTTATGCTGCTGGTCACAAGTCAATCCCCAAACAGCAGCAGCAAGGAACATTGCGTTTAAGAAGTCATCTCATACTTTAATCATGCATGGAGAACATGATAAAGACTTCTGACTTTGTCTAAAAGAAAGCTTTCACCGAAGCTTCAAATATTTCACCATTAGGGTTAGAATGCATTACTCTTTTCATCCATATATTTGCTGCACAGTAGCATGTTCATTTAAATGGAATCTAGTTTAATAATAGAGATACCAGAGGCACATAAACACTATGTATGTAGTAATGAAGTGACTTAATGTGACAGAGAGAGGGAGAGATACACAGAGTGAGAGACCTTAACTCCATGGAAAGAATTCTGAGCTCCAGTGTTTCAACTCATCTCAGTTCTACTCTAAACACTGAGCCCGAGCTGAAGATAAACACTTAATGTCTCTCAGTAACTGTCTGTGTTGTGTATTGTGGCCAATGTCACTTCTTCAGCATCAGCTAGCTAACTGTCCATCAGAAAACGTAAGTTGATGTGAGGAGTTTGTTGGGAGAGCTTCAAACCTAGCGACGAAACCCCCAAAACCATGACCTGCTTCTGTGATGCATATACAAAATCTAAGCGAATTATCTTTCATTGAATCAAGTCTAACACCTAAACAAATAAATATTTTCTTCCAAGGCTCAGAGGGAGATAAAAGTGCTGTATCTGTCCTCTCCCTCCACATTCCCTTGGTGTAATTCATTTTCTTGTTTTATTTTATTTAACCTTTATTTAACTAGGCAAGTCAGTTAAGAACAAATTCTTATTTAAAATGACGGCCTGCGGGGACGGGGCCTGGGATTAGAAGGCACTCTACCCACAGCATGTATTCAGACCTACAGCTCAGAGTCAAGGTTTGCGTTCCAAATGGCACACTATTTCTTACATATTGCACTGCTTTCCCACTGGGCACAGACGTCAATTAAACTTATATTCCACGTTGGTGCAACGTCATTTCAATGACATTACGTGGAAACAATGTTGATTCAACCAGTGTGTGCTCAGTGGGTTGGTGTCATTTGGGATGCACACAAATTGACTGATCCAAACCCAGAGACATCCACTTCCTAGAGACCTGAAATTCATGAACAGGATCAAATAGGAATGCAGCTCATTCACTTGATGTACAGGATTCCTGTCAGTCCATTGTGCTTATGTAGCCCACTGTCATTTGGGCTTGGTTCTATTTAGTGTCTGAAACCAGGCCTCAATCATTCATCCAGTCACTCCATCTCTCTTTTTCTTCAGTACATTCCTCTCCTCCCCTTCCATATGGTACAACTTGTTTTTTCTAACAGCTATGATTTGTAGTGGCTTATTAGATGAGAGCCTGGCCTCAGAGCCATACGAAACATACTTTACATATTTCTGAGCACCTCCAAGACATATGATACCCACTAACGGTGTAGTTACTTGAGACAGAAACAAAAGTAGGGAGGTTGGTCTAAGAGGATGGGTGGGCGTAATCAGTGACAGTCTAGCAATCCAAAGGTTGCATGTTCGAGTTGCGACTGGCACAACTGCAGCATTTTAGCTAACCCTTCCCCTAACCCTTATTATAAATGTAACCCAATTCAACTAACCAATTGCATAAATTCACCTAACTTTTGTTTTTTTAGTTCTCCTAACCTGTGTCGTTACATGTCTATGTGTCTATAAGCACATAACATAATTCTCCTTTGTTGCTACAGCGCAACAAGCAACCTGGTCTCAGATAAAGATGTGCAATACTATACATCCCCCAAGAGGTATGATAAAGTACTTCATCCAATTTGTATGATATTGTACGACCGGGTCAGACGTGTCACACTATACGTCCCCTAATTTGTATGATATTGTACGACCGCTATTCCATTCACAAGGTAACCTAATGTAAAATATTATACTGAATGGATTGTCACAGATTTACATACAGAATAGTACAAATTACCCTGAGATCCCATTGCTGTGAAACCTGGGGTTAAGCACTCTATGTTATGGCTATGGTACAACCCAACACTCAGAGAAACCAACACGACAAAGGGAGTGGAAGAAACAAAAATATTTTAATAAAAGTTCAAATTGTCTTGGTCCAAAAACAACTGAAGTAAAGGAACAGAGTGGGCTAGTCGGCTCCGGAGGAAGGAGAGGCTGAGGCAGGCAGGCAGGCAGGCAGGCAGACCGACAGGCAGGAAGGCAGGCAGGTTGGGAGGTATGTTGAACTGAAGACAAAACAAACGACGGGTTAAGGAGAGTGGAGAGCCAGGCAAAAGACAAAGACAAAATAACTTTACTGGTGAGCCAAGTTACCGCTCTGGTAAGAACAACGATCTGGCGCCGGTGGAGAGCCATGCCCAGGAATAAGTAGTGCAGGTTGATGAGAGAATAGGATGCAGCTGCGTAGGCAGGAATCACTGGAAACAACCCGCAGCTGCACAGGAGAGGCAGATCCTGAGCACGCCCCCTGCTCCACTCCAGACACACCCACATAAAGGGGACAAACACACATACAACAGAAAAAGAGGGGACAAAACAAGGAGGAAGGGAAACAGAAAAGGGAGAGACAAGCTGCCCACATAACAGTACCCCCCCCTCAATGGTCGCCACCTGGCGACCCACCAGGCCTGTCAGGGTTGTCGTGATGGAAGTCCGTGATCAGCTGAGGATCCAACACAAAACGCTTAGGGACCCAAGACCTCTCCTCTGGTCCATAACCTTCCCAATCGACTAGGTATTGGAGACCCCTACCCCGCCTCCGAGAGTCCAGGAGCCTACTGACGGTGTAGGCCGGATGGTCGTCAATGAGGCGAACAGGTGGAGGTGGATCAGCCGGCGGACACAAAAGGCTGGAGGACACAGGTTTCAGTTGGGAGACGTGGAAGGTAGGGTGTATCTTCATGGCTGAAGGCAACTTCAAACGAACCGCAGCGGGGTTAATAATGGACTCCACCACAAACGGACCCAGGTACCGAGGAGACAGCTTGCGTGATTTGGTACGAAGAGGTACGTTCTTAGATGACAGCCAAACCTCTTGACCAGGATGAAACACAGGTGCGGGAGTCCTGCTCCTATCCGCTGTTGTCTTGTTCCTGTCGGTGGTCCGAAGCAATGCTTCCCGAGCGTCGCTCCACACTCTCTGGCAGCGGCGGAGGTTCTCCTGAACCGAAGGAACAGCCAATTCCTTCTCCTGAGCAGGAAACAGAGGGGGTTGATAACCCATGGTAACCTCGAAGGGTGAAAGACCGGTGGCAGAGGCGGTGAGGGAGTTGTGGGCGTACTCTATCCAGGGCAGATGTTTAGCCCAGGATGATGGATGTTGAGCAGCCACACACCGAAGGGTTGCTTCGAGGTTCTGATTGGCTCTTTCTGTTTGACCGTTGGTCTGGGGATGAAACCCTGAGGACAGACTAACGGAAGCACCCAAAGCAGAGCAGAAACCCTTCCAAACACGGGAAGTAAACTGTGGGCCTCTATCAGATACGATGTCCACAGGTATTCCATGGGGACGGAATACATGTTGGACTAGGAGGTCCGCTGTCTCACTGGCAGACGGTAATTTTGGTAATGCTATATAGTGGACAGATTTAGAGAATCTGTCCACAATGGTAAGTATAGTATCATTACCTTCAGACTTGGGTAGGTCGGTGACAAAATCCATGGCAATGTGGGACCAGGGACGGCTGGGAACTGGGAGGGGTAGCAGCAGCCCCGAAGGGGACTGATGGGAGGCTTTGCCCCGAGCACAGGTTGAACAGGCTGCCACAAAAGCCCGAACGTCAGTTTCCATTGAAGGCCACCAAAAATGTCTCCTAAGCAGCGTCAACGTGCGTCTCATCCCAGGGTGACCAGCAAAACGGGAGGTGTGAATCCACTGCAACACCTGAGACCGGACCGTCTCGGGAACAAAGAGTAGGTTGGGAGGTCCATCACCCGGTCCCGGGTCCGTGGCAAGTGCAGTCTTCACAAGAGACTCGATCTCCCACTGAACAGCCGCCACGACGCATGAGGAAGGCAGGACTGCCTCAGGCTTGCTGGTCTCCGAAGGGTCAGCAAACTGGCGGGACAAAGCATCTGGTTTAACATTTCTTGACCCCGGTCTGTATGTAAGAATAAAGTTAAACCTACTAAAAAACAGGGCCCATCTGGCTTGGCGTGAGTTGAGTCTCTTAGTGGCTTGGATGTAAGCCAAGTTTTTGTGGTCAGTCCAGACCACAAACGGCAATTCAGCTCCATCCAGCCAGTGCCGCCATTCTTCCAGTGCAAGCTTGACCGCCAGCAGTTCCCGGTTTCCAACGTCGTAATTCCGTTCTGTGGGTGACAATTTCTTGGAGAAGAAAGCACAGGGGTGAAGCCTTTGGTCAGTGGGGGAGCGCTGGGAGAGGACTGCTCCCACACCTGAGTCCGACGCGTCCACCTCCACAACAAACTGCAGAGAGGTATTGGGGTGTATCAACACGGGGGAGGTGGAAAACAGTTCCTTCAAAACCCCTACCGCCTGCTCCGCCTCAGGGGACCACCGAAAAGGGACTTTAGGAGATGTGAGTCTTGTAAGGGGTGCCACCACTCTACTAAAACCCTTAATGAATCTACGGTAGAAGTTAGCAAAGCCCAAAAATCGTTGAAGTTGCTTACGGGTGGTGGGTGTGGGCCATTCCGTCACTGCCCGGATCTTCTCGGGGTCCGCCTTCACCTGCCCGCTCTCAATTATGAATCCAAGGAACGATGTAGACTGTTTGTGGAACTCACACTTCTCTGCTTTGACGTACAGCTTGTTCTCCAAGAGCCGTTGAAGGACTTGACGGACGTGTGACTCATGCTCCTCGGGTGACTTGGAAAAAACAAGAATATCATCCAGGTATACAAAGACAAAACGGTTCAAAAAATCCCTAAGAACATCGTTCACCATGGCTTGGAAAACCGCAGGGGCATTTGAAAGCCCAAAGGGCATGACCAAATACTCAAAATGTCCCAGTGGAGTGTTGAAAGCGGTTTTCCACTCATCTCCCTTACGGATTCGGACAAGGTGATAAGCATTCCTGAGGTTGAGCTTGGAAAACACTGTGGCGCCATGCAGAGGTTCAAAAGCTGAGTTGATGAGTGGAAGGGGATACTTGTTTTTAACCGTTATGTTGTTTAAACCCCTGAAATCGATACAGGGGCGTAACGACTTGTCCTTCTTCTCCACGAAAAAGAAACCTGCACCCAAAGGAGACGACGAGGGACGGATTATGCCCGAGACCAGAGAATCACCAATGTACTGCTCCATTGCCTCTCTTTCCGGTCGGGACAGATTGTATAACCGACTAGAGGGCAAGGGAGCACCAGGAAGCAGTTCAATAGGGCAATCATAAGGCCTATGTGGTGGTAGAGACAGAGCCTTGTCCTTACTGAAAACCTCCGCTAAGTCATGGTATTCTTTGGGGACAGATGACAGATCAAGAGGAGCTGAGGGAGGAGTTGGGTTACACTTAGTGGGGGGAACCGCTGACCTCAGGCACTCGGAATGGCAGTTAGTGCTCCAACTGAAAATGGTGTGACGTGTCCAATCAATTTGTGGGTTGTGAAGAGCCAACCAGGGGAAGCCAAGGATTAGGGAGGTAGCTGAGCCAGACATAACTCTTAGCTGAATGCTTTCACAATGATTGCCAGAAATCACTAGGGAAACGGGGGTGGTTTGATGAGTTATCTCCGCGAGGAGGCGCCCATCAAGGGCTGTGACCCGGATGGGGGTAGGTAGTGGCTCCATGGGGATACGAGCTTGTGTAACGAACTGGTGGCTAATAAAGTTATCTTCTGCACCTGAGTCTATGAGAGCTGAGAGTGGCAGGGAATGACTCTGGAAACGTAAGGTTACAGGTACTTGTAATCGGGGAATGATGGGTTCAGGATCTAACTCTGGGCTCGCAAGTAGACCCACCGTTACGAGCGAGCCTTGTCTTTTGGCCGCTTAGGGCATGTAGCCAGAATGTGTGTGGCGTCTCCACAGTACAGGCACTCACCCGCCTGGAGGCGCCGTTGCCGCTCAGCTGGAGGTAGTCGAGCTCGACCCACTTGCATAGGTTCCTCCTCTGTGCTCGGGATGGAATCAGGAACAAGAAGCTGCCGACTCCGGAGAGGCGAGACTCGAGTGGTTGGAGGCTGGGGAACTCGTCCTCCTAGATGTGGCCCATCGCCTCTCTCCCGACGCCTCTCCCGCAACCGATTGTCTAGCTTGATGGACAGGGAAACGAGAGAATGTAAATCATGTGGCTCATCACGAGCAGCCAGTTCATCCTTAATGGCTTCATTCAAACCGTTTAGAAATGCTCCTTGAAGTGCCACATTGTTCCACTTGGAGTCCGCTGCCAACGTCCAGAACTCAATAGAGTACTCTGCCACACTGTTAGAACCCTGCCTCAAATTAAAAAGTATCTTGGAGGAATTACCCACATGGTCAGGATGGTCAAAAACAGTCTTCAATTTAGCAGAGAAATCAGCAAAAGTCAATCCAGTCAAAGTTTGATCTGAACACACAGCCTCAGCCCAAACCAGAGCTTTCCCTCTTAACAGCCCCAGAACATAATGTACCTTAGATGAATCAGTAGAAAATGACAGTGGTCTCTGCCCAAAAAATCAAGTCACACTGAAGCAAAAATCCGCGGCACTTGTCCAATTCTCCATTGAACGGTTCAGGCGACGTGACAGGGGGTTCCCGACGGAACGAAGCCTGCCTAGTGTCCGAGGAAACAACTTGGGGTGCATCAAACTGGGGGTCAGAGAGAGATGGAGAACTGATAACAGACAATTTAGAGACGTGTGTAGTTAACTGAGTCACCTGGTTCAGCAGTTGATGATTATCTTCCACAAGAGTCCGAATCAACTGGTCATGCTGTCCTAGCAACGTTCCTTGAGCCTGGATAGCTTGTTGGAAGCTGTCTTGGTTTGCCCCGTGCTGTTTCTCTGTTGGGTCCATGGCCAGATCGTTCTGTTATGGCTATGGTACAACCCAACACTCAGAGAAACCAACACGACAAAGGGAGTGGAAGAAACAAAAATATTTTAATAAAAGTTCAAATTGTCTTGGTCCAAAAACAACTGAAGTAAAGGAACAGAGTGGGCTAGTCGGCTCCGGAGGAAGGAGAGGCTGAGGCAGGCAGGCAGGCAGGCAGGCAGACCGACAGGCAGGAAGGCAGGCAGGTTGGGAGGTATGTTGAACTGAAGACAAAACAAACGACGGGTTAAGGAGAGTGGAGAGCCAGGCAAAAGACAAAGACAAAATAACTTTACTGGTGAGCCAAGTTACCGCTCTGGTAAGAACAACGATCTGGCGCCGGTGGAGAGCCATGCCCAGGAATAAGTAGTGCAGGTTGATGAGAGAATAGGATGCAGCTGCGTAGGCAGGAATCACTGGAAACAACCCGCAGCTGCACAGGAGAGGCAGATCCTGAGCACGCCCCCTGCTCCACTCCAGACACACCCACATAAAGGGGACAAACACACATACAACAGAAAAAGAGGGGACAAAACAAGGAGGAAGGGAAACAGAAAAGGGAGAGACAAGCTGCCCACATAACAGTACCCCCCCCTCAATGGTCGCCACCTGGCGACCCACCAGGCCTGTCAGGGTTGTCGTGATGGAAGTCCGTGATCAGCTGAGGATCCAACACAAAACGCTTAGGGACCCAAGACCTCTCCTCTGGTCCATAACCTTCCCAATCGACTAGGTATTGGAGACCCCTACCCCGCCTCCGAGAGTCCAGGAGCCTACTGACGGTGTAGGCCGGATGGTCGTCAATGAGGCGAACAGGTGGAGGTGGATCAGCCGGCGGACACAAAAGGCTGGAGGACACAGGTTTCAGTTGGGAGACGTGGAAGGTAGGGTGTATCTTCATGGCTGAAGGCAACTTCAAACGAACCGCAGCGGGGTTAATAATGGACTCCACCACAAACGGACCCAGGTACCGAGGAGACAGCTTGCGTGATTTGGTACGAAGAGGTACGTTCTTAGATGACAGCCAAACCTCTTGACCAGGATGAAACACAGGTGCGGGAGTCCTGCTCCTATCCGCTGTTGTCTTGTTCCTGTCGGTGGTCCGAAGCAATGCTTCCCGAGCGTCGCTCCACACTCTCTGGCAGCGGCGGAGGTTCTCCTGAACCGAAGGAACAGCCAATTCCTTCTCCTGAGCAGGAAACAGAGGGGGTTGATAACCCATGGTAACCTCGAAGGGTGAAAGACCGGTGGCAGAGGCGGTGAGGGAGTTGTGGGCGTACTCTATCCAGGGCAGATGTTTAGCCCAGGATGATGGATGTTGAGCAGCCACACACCGAAGGGTTGCTTCGAGGTTCTGATTGGCTCTTTCTGTTTGACCGTTGGTCTGGGGATGAAACCCTGAGGACAGACTAACGGAAGCACCCAAAGCAGAGCAGAAACCCTTCCAAACACGGGAAGTAAACTGTGGGCCTCTATCAGATACGATGTCCACAGGTATTCCATGGGGACGGAATACATGTTGGACTAGGAGGTCCGCTGTCTCACTGGCAGACGGTAATTTTGGTAATGCTATATAGTGGACAGATTTAGAGAATCTGTCCACAATGGTAAGTATAGTATCATTACCTTCAGACTTGGGTAGGTCGGTGACAAAATCCATGGCAATGTGGGACCAGGGACGGCTGGGAACTGGGAGGGGTAGCAGCAGCCCCGAAGGGGACTGATGGGAGGCTTTGCCCCGAGCACAGGTTGAACAGGCTGCCACAAAAGCCCGAACGTCAGTTTCCATTGAAGGCCACCAAAAATGTCTCCTAAGCAGCGTCAACGTGCGTCTCATCCCAGGGTGACCAGCAAAACGGGAGGTGTGAATCCACTGCAACACCTGAGACCGGACCGTCTCGGGAACAAAGAGTAGGTTGGGAGGTCCATCACCCGGTCCCGGGTCCGTGGCAAGTGCAGTCTTCACAAGAGACTCGATCTCCCACTGAACAGCCGCCACGACGCATGAGGAAGGCAGGACTGCCTCAGGCTTGCTGGTCTCCGAAGGGTCAGCAAACTGGCGGGACAAAGCATCTGGTTTAACATTTCTTGACCCCGGTCTGTATGTAAGAATAAAGTTAAACCTACTAAAAAACAGGGCCCATCTGGCTTGGCGTGAGTTGAGTCTCTTAGTGGCTTGGATGTAAGCCAAGTTTTTGTGGTCAGTCCAGACCACAAACGGCAATTCAGCTCCATCCAGCCAGTGCCGCCATTCTTCCAGTGCAAGCTTGACCGCCAGCAGTTCCCGGTTTCCAACGTCGTAATTCCGTTCTGTGGGTGACAATTTCTTGGAGAAGAAAGCACAGGGGTGAAGCCTTTGGTCAGTGGGGGAGCGCTGGGAGAGGACTGCTCCCACACCTGAGTCCGACGCGTCCACCTCCACAACAAACTGCAGAGAGGTATTGGGGTGTATCAACACGGGGGAGGTGGAAAACAGTTCCTTCAAAACCCCTACCGCCTGCTCCGCCTCAGGGGACCACCGAAAAGGGACTTTAGGAGATGTGAGTCTTGTAAGGGGTGCCACCACTCTACTAAAACCCTTAATGAATCTACGGTAGAAGTTAGCAAAGCCCAAAAATCGTTGAAGTTGCTTACGGGTGGTGGGTGTGGGCCATTCCGTCACTGCCCGGATCTTCTCGGGGTCCGCCTTCACCTGCCCGCTCTCAATTATGAATCCAAGGAACGATGTAGACTGTTTGTGGAACTCACACTTCTCTGCTTTGACGTACAGCTTGTTCTCCAAGAGCCGTTGAAGGACTTGACGGACGTGTGACTCATGCTCCTCGGGTGACTTGGAAAAAACAAGAATATCATCCAGGTATACAAAGACAAAACGGTTCAAAAAATCCCTAAGAACATCGTTCACCATGGCTTGGAAAACCGCAGGGGCATTTGAAAGCCCAAAGGGCATGACCAAATACTCAAAATGTCCCAGTGGAGTGTTGAAAGCGGTTTTCCACTCATCTCCCTTACGGATTCGGACAAGGTGATAAGCATTCCTGAGGTTGAGCTTGGAAAACACTGTGGCGCCATGCAGAGGTTCAAAAGCTGAGTTGATGAGTGGAAGGGGATACTTGTTTTTAACCGTTATGTTGTTTAAACCCCTGAAATCGATACAGGGGCGTAACGACTTGTCCTTCTTCTCCACGAAAAAGAAACCTGCACCCAAAGGAGACGACGAGGGACGGATTATGCCCGAGACCAGAGAATCACCAATGTACTGCTCCATTGCCTCTCTTTCCGGTCGGGACAGATTGTATAACCGACTAGAGGGCAAGGGAGCACCAGGAAGCAGTTCAATAGGGCAATCATAAGGCCTATGTGGTGGTAGAGACAGAGCCTTGTCCTTACTGAAAACCTCCGCTAAGTCATGGTATTCTTTGGGGACAGATGACAGATCAAGAGGAGCTGAGGGAGGAGTTGGGTTACACTTAGTGGGGGGAACCGCTGACCTCAGGCACTCGGAATGGCAGTTAGTGCTCCAACTGAAAATGGTGTGACGTGTCCAATCAATTTGTGGGTTGTGAAGAGCCAACCAGGGGAAGCCAAGGATTAGGGAGGTAGCTGAGCCAGACATAACTCTTAGCTGAATGCTTTCACAATGATTGCCAGAAATCACTAGGGAAACGGGGGTGGTTTGATGAGTTATCTCCGCGAGGAGGCGCCCATCAAGGGCTGTGACCCGGATGGGGGTAGGTAGTGGCTCCATGGGGATACGAGCTTGTGTAACGAACTGGTGGCTAATAAAGTTATCTTCTGCACCTGAGTCTATGAGAGCTGAGAGTGGCAGGGAATGACTCTGGAAACGTAAGGTTACAGGTACTTGTAATCGGGGAATGATGGGTTCAGGATCTAACTCTGGGCTCGCAAGTAGACCCACCGTTACGAGCGAGCCTTGTCTTTTGGCCGCTTAGGGCATGTAGCCAGAATGTGTGTGGCGTCTCCACAGTACAGGCACTCACCCGCCTGGAGGCGCCGTTGCCGCTCAGCTGGAGGTAGTCGAGCTCGACCCACTTGCATAGGTTCCTCCTCTGTGCTCGGGATGGAATCAGGAACAAGAAGCTGCCGACTCCGGAGAGGCGAGACTCGAGTGGTTGGAGGCTGGGGAACTCGTCCTCCTAGATGTGGCCCATCGCCTCTCTCCCGACGCCTCTCCCGCAACCGATTGTCTAGCTTGATGGACAGGGAAACGAGAGAATGTAAATCATGTGGCTCATCACGAGCAGCCAGTTCATCCTTAATGGCTTCATTCAAACCGTTTAGAAATGCTCCTTGAAGTGCCACATTGTTCCACTTGGAGTCCGCTGCCAACGTCCAGAACTCAATAGAGTACTCTGCCACACTGTTAGAACCCTGCCTCAAATTAAAAAGTATCTTGGAGGAATTACCCACATGGTCAGGATGGTCAAAAACAGTCTTCAATTTAGCAGAGAAATCAGCAAAAGTCAATCCAGTCAAAGTTTGATCTGAACACACAGCCTCAGCCCAAACCAGAGCTTTCCCTCTTAACAGCCCCAGAACATAATGTACCTTAGATGAATCAGTAGAAAATGACAGTGGTCTCTGCCCAAAAAATCAAGTCACACTGAAGCAAAAATCCGCGGCACTTGTCCAATTCTCCATTGAACGGTTCAGGCGACGTGACAGGGGGTTCCCGACGGAACGAAGCCTGCCTAGTGTCCGAGGAAACAACTTGGGGTGCATCAAACTGGGGGTCAGAGAGAGATGGAGAACTGATAACAGACAATTTAGAGACGTGTGTAGTTAACTGAGTCACCTGGTTCAGCAGTTGATGATTATCTTCCACAAGAGTCCGAATCAACTGGTCATGCTGTCCTAGCAACGTTCCTTGAGCCTGGATAGCTTGTTGGAAGCTGTCTTGGTTTGCCCCGTGCTGTTTCTCTGTTGGGTCCATGGCCAGATCGTTCTGTTATGGCTATGGTACAACCCAACACTCAGAGAAACCAACACGACAAAGGGAGTGGAAGAAACAAAAATATTTTAATAAAAGTTCAAATTGTCTTGGTCCAAAAACAACTGAAGTAAAGGAACAGAGTGGGCTAGTCGGCTCCGGAGGAAGGAGAGGCTGAGGCAGGCAGGCAGGCAGGCAGGCAGACCGACAGGCAGGAAGGCAGGCAGGTTGGGAGGTATGTTGAACTGAAGACAAAACAAACGACGGGTTAAGGAGAGTGGAGAGCCAGGCAAAAGACAAAGACAAAATAACTTTACTGGTGAGCCAAGTTACCGCTCTGGTAAGAACAACGATCTGGCGCCGGTGGAGAGCCATGCCCAGGAATAAGTAGTGCAGGTTGATGAGAGAATAGGATGCAGCTGCGTAGGCAGGAATCACTGGAAACAACCCGCAGCTGCACAGGAGAGGCAGATCCTGAGCACGCCCCCTGCTCCACTCCAGACACACCCACATAAAGGGGACAAACACACATACAACAGAAAAAGAGGGGACAAAACAAGGAGGAAGGGAAACAGAAAAGGGAGAGACAAGCTGCCCACATAACAGTACCCCCCCCTCAATGGTCGCCACCTGGCGACCCACCAGGCCTGTCAGGGTTGTCGTGATGGAAGTCCGTGATCAGCTGAGGATCCAACACAAAACGCTTAGGGACCCAAGACCTCTCCTCTGGTCCATAACCTTCCCAATCGACTAGGTATTGGAGACCCCTACCCCGCCTCCGAGAGTCCAGGAGCCTACTGACGGTGTAGGCCGGATGGTCGTCAATGAGGCGAACAGGTGGAGGTGGATCAGCCGGCGGACACAAAAGGCTGGAGGACACAGGTTTCAGTTGGGAGACGTGGAAGGTAGGGTGTATCTTCATGGCTGAAGGCAACTTCAAACGAACCGCAGCGGGGTTAATAATGGACTCCACCACAAACGGACCCAGGTACCGAGGAGACAGCTTGCGTGATTTGGTACGAAGAGGTACGTTCTTAGATGACAGCCAAACCTCTTGACCAGGATGAAACACAGGTGCGGGAGTCCTGCTCCTATCCGCTGTTGTCTTGTTCCTGTCGGTGGTCCGAAGCAATGCTTCCCGAGCGTCGCTCCACACTCTCTGGCAGCGGCGGAGGTTCTCCTGAACCGAAGGAACAGCCAATTCCTTCTCCTGAGCAGGAAACAGAGGGGGTTGATAACCCATGGTAACCTCGAAGGGTGAAAGACCGGTGGCAGAGGCGGTGAGGGAGTTGTGGGCGTACTCTATCCAGGGCAGATGTTTAGCCCAGGATGATGGATGTTGAGCAGCCACACACCGAAGGGTTGCTTCGAGGTTCTGATTGGCTCTTTCTGTTTGACCGTTGGTCTGGGGATGAAACCCTGAGGACAGACTAACGGAAGCACCCAAAGCAGAGCAGAAACCCTTCCAAACACGGGAAGTAAACTGTGGGCCTCTATCAGATACGATGTCCACAGGTATTCCATGGGGACGGAATACATGTTGGACTAGGAGGTCCGCTGTCTCACTGGCAGACGGTAATTTTGGTAATGCTATATAGTGGACAGATTTAGAGAATCTGTCCACAATGGTAAGTATAGTATCATTACCTTCAGACTTGGGTAGGTCGGTGACAAAATCCATGGCAATGTGGGACCAGGGACGGCTGGGAACTGGGAGGGGTAGCAGCAGCCCCGAAGGGGACTGATGGGAGGCTTTGCCCCGAGCACAGGTTGAACAGGCTGCCACAAAAGCCCGAACGTCAGTTTCCATTGAAGGCCACCAAAAATGTCTCCTAAGCAGCGTCAACGTGCGTCTCATCCCAGGGTGACCAGCAAAACGGGAGGTGTGAATCCACTGCAACACCTGAGACCGGACCGTCTCG
Organism: Coregonus lavaretus; assembly: GCF_964263955.1. Lineage (NCBI taxonomy): Eukaryota > Metazoa > Chordata > Actinopteri > Salmoniformes > Salmonidae > Coregonus > Coregonus lavaretus. The sequence goes on along the minus strand of NC_139997.1, from coordinate 51,910,822 downwards.
GGAACAAAGAGTAGGTTGGGAGGTCCATCACCCGGTCCCGGGTCCGTGGCAAGTGCAGTCTTCACAAGAGACTCGATCTCCCACTGAACAGCCGCCACGACGCATGAGGAAGGCAGGACTGCCTCAGGCTTGCTGGTCTCCGAAGGGTCAGCAAACTGGCGGGACAAAGCATCTGGTTTAACATTTCTTGACCCCGGTCTGTATGTAAGAATAAAGTTAAACCTACTAAAAAACAGGGCCCATCTGGCTTGGCGTGAGTTGAGTCTCTTAGTGGCTTGGATGTAAGCCAAGTTTTTGTGGTCAGTCCAGACCACAAACGGCAATTCAGCTCCATCCAGCCAGTGCCGCCATTCTTCCAGTGCAAGCTTGACCGCCAGCAGTTCCCGGTTTCCAACGTCGTAATTCCGTTCTGTGGGTGACAATTTCTTGGAGAAGAAAGCACAGGGGTGAAGCCTTTGGTCAGTGGGGGAGCGCTGGGAGAGGACTGCTCCCACACCTGAGTCCGACGCGTCCACCTCCACAACAAACTGCAGAGAGGTATTGGGGTGTATCAACACGGGGGAGGTGGAAAACAGTTCCTTCAAAACCCCTACCGCCTGCTCCGCCTCAGGGGACCACCGAAAAGGGACTTTAGGAGATGTGAGTCTTGTAAGGGGTGCCACCACTCTACTAAAACCCTTAATGAATCTACGGTAGAAGTTAGCAAAGCCCAAAAATCGTTGAAGTTGCTTACGGGTGGTGGGTGTGGGCCATTCCGTCACTGCCCGGATCTTCTCGGGGTCCGCCTTCACCTGCCCGCTCTCAATTATGAATCCAAGGAACGATGTAGACTGTTTGTGGAACTCACACTTCTCTGCTTTGACGTACAGCTTGTTCTCCAAGAGCCGTTGAAGGACTTGACGGACGTGTGACTCATGCTCCTCGGGTGACTTGGAAAAAACAAGAATATCATCCAGGTATACAAAGACAAAACGGTTCAAAAAATCCCTAAGAACATCGTTCACCATGGCTTGGAAAACCGCAGGGGCATTTGAAAGCCCAAAGGGCATGACCAAATACTCAAAATGTCCCAGTGGAGTGTTGAAAGCGGTTTTCCACTCATCTCCCTTACGGATTCGGACAAGGTGATAAGCATTCCTGAGGTCGAGCTTGGAAAACACTGTGGCGCCATGCAGAGGTTCAAAAGCTGAGTTGATGAGTGGAAGGGGATACTTGTTTTTAACCGTTATGTTGTTTAAACCCCTGAAATCGATACAGGGGCGTAACGACTTGTCCTTCTTCTCCACGAAAAAGAAACCTGCACCCAAAGGAGACGACGAGGGACGGATTATGCCCGAGACCAGAGAATCACCAATGTACTGCTCCATTGCCTCTCTTTCCGGTCGGGACAGATTGTATAACCGACTAGAGGGCAAGGGAGCACCAGGAAGCAGTTCAATAGGGCAATCATAAGGCCTATGTGGTGGTAGAGACAGAGCCTTGTCCTTACTGAAAACCTCCGCTAAGTCATGGTATTCTTTGGGGACAGATGACAGATCAAGAGGAGCTGAGGGAGGAGTTGGGTTACACTTAGTGGGGGGAACCGCTGACCTCAGGCACTCGGAATGGCAGTTAGTGCTCCAACTGAAAATGGTGTGACGTGTCCAATCAATTTGTGGGTTGTGAAGAGCCAACCAGGGGAAGCCAAGGATTAGGGAGGTAGCTGAGCCAGACATAACTCTTAGCTGAATGCTTTCACAATGATTGCCAGAAATCACTAGGGAAACGGGGGTGGTTTGATGAGTTATCTCCGCGAGGAGGCGCCCATCAAGGGCTGTGACCCGGATGGGGGTAGGTAGTGGCTCCATGGGGATACGAGCTTGTGTAACGAACTGGTGGCTAATAAAGTTATCTTCTGCACCTGAGTCTATGAGAGCTGAGAGTGGCAGGGAATGACTCTGGAAACGTAAGGTTACAGGTACTTGTAATCGGGGAATGATGGGTTCAGGATCTAACTCTGGGCTCGCAAGTAGACCCACCGTTACGAGCGAGCCTTGTCTTTTGGCCGCTTAGGGCATGTAGCCAGAATGTGTGTGGCGTCTCCACAGTACAGGCACTCACCCGCCTGGAGGCGCCGTTGCCGCTCAGCTGGAGGTAGTCGAGCTCGACCCACTTGCATAGGTTCCTCCTCTGTGCTCGGGATGGAATCAGGAACAAGAAGCTGCCGACTCCGGAGAGGCGAGACTCGAGTGGTTGGAGGCTGGGGAACTCGTCCTCCTAGATGTGGCCCATCGCCTCTCTCCCGACGCCTCTCCCGCAACCGATTGTCTAGCTTGATGGACAGGGAAACGAGAGAATGTAAATCATGTGGCTCATCACGAGCAGCCAGTTCATCCTTAATGGCTTCATTCAAACCGTTTAGAAATGCTCCTTGAAGTGCCACATTGTTCCACTTGGAGTCCGCTGCCAACGTCCAGAACTCAATAGAGTACTCTGCCACACTGTTAGAACCCTGCCTCAAATTAAAAAGTATCTTGGAGGAATTACCCACATGGTCAGGATGGTCAAAAACAGTCTTCAATTTAGCAGAGAAATCAGCAAAAGTCAATCCAGTCAAAGTTTGATCTGAACACACAGCCTCAGCCCAAACCAGAGCTTTCCCTCTTAACAGCCCCAGAACATAATGTACCTTAGATGAATCAGTAGAAAATGACAGTGGTCTCTGCCCAAAAAATCAAGTCACACTGAAGCAAAAATCCGCGGCACTTGTCCAATTCTCCATTGAACGGTTCAGGCGACGTGACAGGGGGTTCCCGACGGAACGAAGCCTGCCTAGTGTCCGAGGAAACAACTTGGGGTGCATCAAACTGGGGGTCAGAGAGAGATGGAGAACTGATAACAGACAATTTAGAGACGTGTGTAGTTAACTGAGTCACCTGGTTCAGCAGTTGATGATTATCTTCCACAAGAGTCCGAATCAACTGGTCATGCTGTCCTAGCAACGTTCCTTGAGCCTGGATAGCTTGTTGGAAGCTGTCTTGGTTTGCCCCGTGCTGTTTCTCTGTTGGGTCCATGGCCAGATCGTTCTGTTATGGCTATGGTACAACCCAACACTCAGAGAAACCAACACGACAAAGGGAGTGGAAGAAACAAAAATATTTTAATAAAAGTTCAAATTGTCTTGGTCCAAAAACAACTGAAGTAAAGGAACAGAGTGGGCTAGTCGGCTCCGGAGGAAGGAGAGGCTGAGGCAGGCAGGCAGGCAGGCAGGCAGACCGACAGGCAGGAAGGCAGGCAGGTTGGGAGGTATGTTGAACTGAAGACAAAACAAACGACGGGTTAAGGAGAGTGGAGAGCCAGGCAAAAGACAAAGACAAAATAACTTTACTGGTGAGCCAAGTTACCGCTCTGGTAAGAACAACGATCTGGCGCCGGTGGAGAGCCATGCCCAGGAATAAGTAGTGCAGGTTGATGAGAGAATAGGATGCAGCTGCGTAGGCAGGAATCACTGGAAACAACCCGCAGCTGCACAGGAGAGGCAGATCCTGAGCACGCCCCCTGCTCCACTCCAGACACACCCACATAAAGGGGACAAACACACATACAACAGAAAAAGAGGGGACAAAACAAGGAGGAAGGGAAACAGAAAAGGGAGAGACAAGCTGCCCACATAACACTCTACATACTAGGGTATTAAAGAGTGGCATGTCAGCTATTCCCAATACACCATCAGAACAATGCAGCTTGAAAGATGCAGCTGAACTTGAATGCAGCTGAATGCAGCGGAATTAAAGAGTTTATAATGAGTTGGAATTATCTTCCTATATGATCATTCTTTGAAAAAGTTCCATTTCCAAAATGTTCGAAGTGAATACATATAGTAATGTCATGGTGTGTAAACATAGTTTGGATGATGGAGAGGTTATAGATAGAAACTATTTATCTCTCTCTCTCTCTCTCTCTCTCTCTTCAGTATCAGAGGATGCAACTTCTGAGATGCAACCAAATTCCATTCCAATACTCCTGTCACACAATATAAGAGAACACTTGAGAAGATGCTTATTTGATACTTACACGCTTTGCAAATAACACTTACGTTTAGATTGCAATATTATGCAATACGAGAACGCAATAATAACAAGGCTAGAGGAGCATCATGCCCCATCTTGTGCGTTTGCTTTTTTTTGTAACCATGTTTATACCACCCACTGTATTACAGAGATTTGTGTCCTGACAGTTGGAGGCAGTTTTATTTGTGAGGCTTTATGAGGATTTATACAGGACCCCTTGAACCTCCAAATGTTTGGCTAGTTCTTATTGGGGGGAGCTGTGCTCTTAGACTCTGTGGCGTGATGTTGGACCCAGGAGCAGAGAAGAGACCAGACAAGGAATCAGTGGTTTAGGAAAAACGTAAATACCTTTCTGAGAATTCGTAACAGAAGTATCACAGTAATACTGGAAAAACAACAAACACTAGGGCTAGAAAACTCACTCATGAGACAAACGCACAAAGCAAATGAATCAAGCTTCTGCAAAGGGAAACAGAAAACACCTCTCTTAAAAGGGAAATCATAATTAGTGATAGAACACACCTGAGTGCCATTATAGTCTCTAGGACGGTCTCTGCTGCCCTCTGGTGACAGGTGGAACCAAGACAGTACACCCACCCCCCCTCCCCACCCCTTCTAGAAGCGGATCCAGACGCAGAGCCAGGGCGACCACCACATGGTTGGTTGAAGTCCCGAACAAGTTCCGAATCCAGGATGTCCCAGGCAGGCACCCACACCCGCTCCTCCGGACCATAGCCCTCCCAGTCCACCAGGTACTGCAGCGTACCTCGGACCCGACGAGCGTCCAACAGACGCTGGACAGTGTAGGCCGGGCGGCCATCAACAAGTCAAGGGGGCGGAGAGGCAGGTGTGGGGGAAAAGAAGGGACTGGTCCTTACCAGTTTGAGACGGGAGACATGGAAGGAGTCGATAGGTGACCGAGTTGATGCGACACAGCATCTTGAATGGTCCTACGTAGCGTGGAGCGAGCTTCCGCGAGTCCACCTTTAAGGGAAGATCATGTGTAGACATCCACACCCATTGACCCGGTCGGAGGAGCCGAAGAGGCCTTCGGTGTCGGTTTGCCTGGTGTTGGTGTCGGACAGAGGAGCGGAGCAAGGAGCATCGTGCTCTGATCCAGTTGCGGCGACATCGTCGAATGAACGCCTCGGCTGATGGCACCCCCGCTTCGGCCTCTTGTTCAGGAAACAGGGGGGGGCGGTGACAGTCCAGTGGACGAGTTCGTCAGTGTGTTGTGAGCATATTCCGCCCCGACGAGGAACTTGCTCCAGTTGATGGCCTGAGTGGAGACAAAACAGAGGAGGAGCTTCTCCAGCTCCTGGTTGACCCGCTCAGTCTACCCATTAGACTGTGCGTGGAACCCCGAGGAGAGACTCACCGACACCCTCAACAGGGAGCAGGCTTTCCAATACCGCAGAACAAAATGTGGCCCACGATCTGAGACAATGTCCTGGTTGAAGTCTGTGGGGTCAAAGGACATGGGTAATCATTAGATTTGCAGTCTCCCTCGCTGAGGGCAACATGGGTATGGCGATGAAATGGGTTGCCTTGGAGAACTGATCGACGACCACCAGGATAGCGGTAAGCCCTTGGGATGGAGGTAACCCTGTCAGACAGGTGGGACCAGGGCTGGCTGGGGATGGGCAGAGGTTGGAGCAACCCAGCCTGTCACTGTCGTGAGGACTTGCTTTGGGCACAGGTGGAGCAGGCCATCATGAAGGATCTCACATCCTCAGTCATGTTGGGCCACCAGAATCTCCACCTCAGTAACTCCAGTGTCCGATTAACCCCTGGATGCTCAGTTAATTTAGAGTAGTGTCCCCATTGTAGTACCTGGGAACGGGCTGATCGAGTAACATAAAGTATGTTAGTGGGACCCCACCGGGGTCAGGTTCCCGGGTCTGGGCTTGTCGTACCGTGGTCTCAATACTCCATATCATGGGGGCCACAATGCGGGAGCTGGGGATGATGGGCTCGGAGTCCTTCTTCTCGTTAGAAACATTGTGTTGGCGGGACAGGGCGTCTGCTTTCCGATTCTTGGATCCCGGGCGATAGGCTAGTGTGAAGTTGAACCTGTTAAAAAACAGAGCCCACCTAGCCTGGCAAACGTTCAACATCTTGGCTTCTTGAATGGAGACCAAGTTCTTATGGTCCGTCCAGATCACGAAAGGATGAGGTGCCCCCTCCAACCAGAGTCTCCACCCCTCAAGGGGCCACTTCACTGCCAAGAGCTCCCGGGTTCCTACATTGTAGTTGCGTTCCACTGGCGAGAACCGCTTGGAGTGAAAGGTGCATGGGTGCAGTTTCTTGTCCTCCTCGTTCCGCTTTGAAAGGACCGCCCCTGCTCTGGTGTCCAAGGCGTCCACCTCTACCATGAAGGGACGAGTAGGATCAGGATGAGCGAGGATGGGTCCGGAGGTGAAACGTCCCTTGAGCTACACGATGCCCTGTCAGCCTCTGGGGTCCAGCAAAAACGGGTCTGGGACTTGTGGGTTCGGACTGTGAGAGGCGCTGCCACCGCATCAAAGTTGCGTGTGAAACACCTGTAAAAATTGGCAAACCCGAGGAACCGCTGGACTTGTTTGAGTTAGGCGGGACGGAGCCAGTCGGTGACCACCTTAACCTTTATGGGGTCCATTTGGATGCCGGCGGTAGAGATAATGTGACCCAGGAAAGAAACTTGGGATACGTGGAACTCACATTTCTCTATCTTGACATATAGTTGACTCTGCAGGAGGCGTCTCAGGACTTGCCGGACGTGGGTCTTGGAGAAGATCAGGATGTCGTCGAGGTTAACAAAGACGAACCGATTCAACATATCCCTAAGAGTGTCATTGACCAATGCTTGGAAGACTGCCGGTGAGTTCGATAATCCGAAGGGCATGACTAAATACTCATAGTGGCCACTAGGGGTGTTAAAGGAGTTTTCCATTAATCTCCCTCCCTGATTCTCACCAGATTGTAAGTGTTGCGGAGGTTCAGTTTGGTGAAGAATTGCTTGCAGTAGAATGGGCTTTGTCTGATACTCCACCTGGCCGGAGCCGATGGGGTGTCCATCAAGAGCTTGAATCTGCATAGGGATGGGACATTTCACACAGGGGATTTGTAATTCTCTGGCAAAGTCTTCGTCCATTAAATCATATATGGACCCGGAGTCCACGAAGGCTTGACTGTGGTGCTGACGATTGTCCCAGTGGAGGGTTGCGGGTAGTGACAGACGGTGACTGGGTAGCTGGGGTGTAACTGCCCAGCTCGTCAGGGTGTCCCCTTGTCCTGGCGAGCCCCGGCGTTTGCCATCAGCTCTAGGCATGTAGAACAGAGATGGCCGAGACCTCTGCAGTAGAGGCAGCAGCCTTCACACATGCGCCTGTCACGTTCCTGTGGGCTCAGACTTGTTCGTCCCAGCTGCATTGGCTCCTCAATGCTGGGCTCGGGGGGCTTGGGGTGCTCAGGAAACTGGGATACTGGGGTGGTGTCAAAAAGGCGCTGTCTCACACGTTCTTGGATTCACTTGTCAAGCCTGATTCCAGCATTATCAGGGAATCGAGGTCCTCTCATAGTTCCCGAGCGGCCAGTTCATCCTTGATGGAGTTAGACAGACCCTGGTCGAAAGCAGTAACCAGTGCCTCAGTATTCCACCCGCTCAAGACGGCGAGGGTGCGGAACTCAATGGTGAAGTCAGCAACTAGTATGGCCCCTTGGTGGAGTCTGAACAGTCGGCTTGCCTCTTCTCCTCCGCCGACTGGGTGGTAGAAGACTCATCACAACTTGGCAGTGAAGGCTAATATGGAGCTGCAGGATGGTGGCTGCTGCTCCCACACCGCCATAGCCCATGCCAGGGCCTTGCCCAAGAGTAGAGAGATGATGTAGGCGATCATGGCCCGATCGGTGTGGAATGAGGAGGACTGTAGCTCGAACACCAGAGAGCACTGAGTGAGGAACCCCTTGCATCCTCCCGGGTGGCCGTCATACTACTCGGGGGCTGGGATCTTGGGTCCCTGGAGCAGGTTCCCTGGAGGAACTACGATGACGCCTGTAGCACTGGGCGATGAGACTTGGGCATTGGCTCCTCCTGGGTTGGGCCGTGGTTGGAGGGAATCAGTAAGTGCTTGGAGGGACTCTGAATCAGTGATTTAGGATCAACGTAAATACTTTTCAGAGAATTGGTAACAGAAGGATCACAGTAATACTGGGAAGACAACAAACACTAGGGCTAGAAAACTCACTCAGGAGACAAACGCACAAGGCAAACTAATCAAGCTTCTGCAAAGCGAAACAGAAAACACCTCTCTTAAAAGGGAAATCATAATTAGTGATAGAACACACACCTGAGTGCATTTATAGTCTCTAGTACGGTCTCTGCTGCCCTCTGGTGACAGGTGGAACCACGACAGACTCATCAAAATGGGATTGAGAATAAAGAGTGTCCTGGGATTGAAAACATTCACAGGCCGGGGGATCTTGACCTCCCCCAATGCTTGGGAAAGGAAACTACGTTATCAGAGAAGAAGAATATAAAGGAATGCTGTCCATCAGTGGAATAAGCATGAATGCTTATGGTATTTTGGCATTGTTAAGGACACATTGATCATCCATAGCCCTGTGGTTAATATGACACAGAGGGAATCTATCCTTGGGAGTTTGTGTAAATCCAGCGCAAGCAGCCAAGGTCTGAGAGTGGCTGAGATCCATCTTTGAGAGGAGCCATGTGTTTATTGACAGATGCAATACAGTAAATATCTACCTTCTTATGGTTATGTACATAAACCTGGTTATAAAAACTAAACAGATGGCGTTAGGTTTGAGAAACATGTCAGCTCCACCAAACTTGGCTAAAATACGAGGAAATTAGTCAAATGGGATAACACCGAACACAACCTCTCCTGTGGAGCACCTTTCACCAAAAAATCCCATTCTCATAGATCATCCCACTTGTTGTTTCTCCTAATCTATGATAACACTGCTTAGAGTAAACAATCAAACAAGTACAATGTATCCCAAATATTCACATTTATATTCACTGTAAATAGAGAGTAATGCAATATTTTGATTTCAAAGTTGTACATTTATCAGTGACAATGTGCAGCCTGATTCCTGGTCGAACATACACATTACAGAGCATATATACTTTCATAAACATTTGAAAATCAAAAACAGCTACCAGGGCAGACTTTCCTTCTGTCTTTTTTGGTCATTAGTGTTATAGTATGAGTCAGTATTTTCCTCAAATTCCTGCAGATTGTCTGAGGGGGTGGCCAGTCAGAGATGGACTGATGGAGACAGGAAACAGGAAAGACCAGCTCAGCTGTCCCAAACATTAGGCCAGACAAGACTCTCTCTCTCTCTCTCTCTCTCTCTCTCTCTCTCTCTCTCTCTCTCTCTCTCTCTACTCCCTGTTTCTTTCACACTCATACACTCTGCCTCTACCCCTCATCTCTTTCCTCCTCTCCCTTTCTCTCTCAGAGCAGCGGGTGAAGTGTTTTAGTGGTGTCCATAGCAACTGCATGAAAAGTGCCACACCAGCGGGCACTGAGATAAACTGGCCAACCATGGGTCTGCCACCTTGGCCTCTCTGCCACTGTGAGAAAAGAGACAAGGCTTCCCTTTCCTCAACAACTTGGCCTCAACTTCATAAAAGAAGATAGCCGTGATACAATTGCCTGAGTGGTCATGTCTGGACTAAATACAGCAGGGAGTGTCTTCGATCTTAAAGACAGAGGAAAGAGAAAGAAGGATATGCCTGCCTTTGTCATTTAGTCCCTGTTGACGCCGTTCCTCCCAGCATCGCACAATTGGACAAATTCCAACTTGGCGTACTTGAATAGTAAGGGCTAGATTCAGTCAGTAGCGCAAATAAAATGTAAAGGTAATTTCTGATTGAGCCGACATATACAGCGTTTACCATGAATGCAGTCTCCGCGAACGCGGAAACATTGTCTTTACATTTCAATCTTGCTATACCGTGGATCTTCAGCGCTACGGATTGAATCTAGGCCTTAGTCTAATTTAGCCTGCTAAAAATGTCTTTTTTACTTCATGAGATTTCCAAGCTGCACACTACTGTTAAGAATGAGCATAGTCTTTTTATGTGGAATGTATGCAGCTTCCATAAGATTTTCCATACATCATTATTCGTTCTTGTATAACTTGCGTTTTTCTCTCTCTTCCTGCTTTTGCAGCAACTTAAACACTGACCACAATATGAAATTCATGAAAAGCAAACAACCTCCTGGACATACATCCAGAACACCGAAAAACCCTGATATGTCTCATCCAGAGTGCTACTCTCCGAAATGACATGAGTGGTGTAATTATAGTTAATATGACATAATGGCCAAGCCCTCCACAGATGTGCTGGGGTTTCCTAAAGACAGCCTGAGTAAAACCAAGTCAGTGTATTATGTCATTAGAAAGCATGAAGTCATTACCAGCCAATGGCAACATGAGAATCGCAGCCCTGGGAGGCTGAAAGTTTGAACATTGAGCAAGAGGGAGGGGGAGAGTGGGCTGAAACAATGAGCTGTTATTGTGAGGATGCACAAATCATGGCACGCCAGTGGGGAGGATGCTACAATACCCTGCAGGGTAATTATGAGGTGGCTGGATTAATAGAACCAGAACCACAGCATGGAGGCAGGGATCCAGACATGCTGCTGGGACCCAGACACAGAAGAGCTCTGCTGATTGATGTCCTTGAGGTGCTTTCTCTTACCGCTCCAAACTCCTGGCATGGGACCCAGTACGGAGCCCTGAGGAGCACCCAGCCAGGCTCCACCTGTTGCTGCAGGTGTTCCACACACTGGCGCATGGTTCAAATACTTCTTTAATATGTCGACAGATCCTGGTGCCATGTGTTCATATCTGCTACGAATCAACATCCTGCCCAGGAAGGGCATCGCTGAGAAACATGATGACACGTCATTTATACCATCACCCCCTCCAACCCCATCTCCCTCCAGTGCTGCTTGTGTAGCCTTGCTGCTTCCAATGGTAAAGACATTCCACTATGCTTTTATTTAAAGAGCCAAATGAAGACTTGGGCCATGGCTTTCTTTCCCAGAAGGGGACAGAATGTATTTTTGTGTTTGGCTGACATTTTCTTACCAATTAACTTATTCACCAAAAAATTAATAGAAAATACAGGGCCGGTCTATTTTTTGTATTCTGATATTTATATGGTCAAGCATTGTGTTAGCTAGTCTTTACCAGATGGGAGTATATCAAATAAGCTAGTAGACTAGTGCTGTCTGCACTACTAATAGCTGATACTAAGCTCTATACACAAGTATTTAGATGAATTCATCTGAATTCAGAATACATTTATCTTCTCTTTCCTGGACCACATTATGAAACGCCCCCACTTCCACTGTGCTGAGTCAGGCATCTCTGGCAGCAGAGATCACAGGATACAACTGTTTGGGAATTTTGGAGCGAGAGAGTGGGAGTGAGAGTGAGAGAGTGACAGCAAGAGAGAGGGAGCACGAGAGAGAGACAGAGACAGAGACAGAGACAGAGACACAGAGACAGAGACAGAGACAGAGAGAGAGAGAGAGAGAGAGAGAGAGAGAGAGAGAGAGATGTTTGGTTTAGATTAAGGACAGTTCTGAAAGAAAAGCAAAATAGAGAATCCTTTTCTTTGGGTCTTGATGTGGGGGAACGTCTAAAAATAAATTGTTTGTGTGTTGTGTATAAAAAAGCCAGGTGAAGCTCTCTCTCCCATCAATCTATCCACAGTAGACCCACAACCATGAAGGATGATCATGGATCACATCAACACCATCATCCTAGACACCCTGGACCCACTCCAATTCACATACTGACCCAACAGATCCACAGATGATGTAATCTCTATTGCTCTCCACACTTCCCTCTCCTACCTGGACGAGGAGGAACACCTATGTGAGGATGCTGTTCATAGACTACAGCTCAGCGTTTAACACCATAGTGCCCTCCAAGCTCATCACTAAGCTAACAAACCTGGGACTGAACACCTCTCTCTGCAACTGGATCCTGGACTTCCTGATGGGCCGCCCCCAGGTGGTGAGGGTAGGCAACAACACATCCGCCACACTAGTCCTCAACACAGGGGCCCCTCAGGGGTGCGTGCTTAGTCCCCTCTTGTACTCCCTGTTCATCCACGACTACGTGGCCGCACACGACTGCAACACCATCATTAAGTTTGCTGTGGACACAATGGTGGTAGGCCTGATCACCAACGATGATGAGACAGCCTATAGGGAGGAGGTCAGAGACGTGGCACTGTGGTGCCAGGACAACAAACTCTCCCTTAACATCAGCAAGACAAAGGAGCTGATCGTGGACTACAGGAAATGGAGGGCCGAGCACGTCCCCATTCACATTGACTGGGCTGTAGTGGAACGGGTTGAAGGATTCAAGTTCCTCTGTGTCCACATCACTAAGGATCTATCATGGTCCACACACACCAACACAGTCATGATGTGTGTGTGTGTGTGTTTGGTTTTACTATCCTTGTGGAGACCAGAAGTCCTCACAAGGATAGTAAAACAAGGAAAATTCGGACAAGTGGGGACATTTCGCCAGTCCCCACAAGGAAAAAGGCTATTTTAGGCTTAGGGGTTCGGTTTTGGTTTAGAATTAGGGTTACGGGATAGGTTTAGTGTTAGGATTAGGATAGGGTTAGGTTTTGGGGTTAAGGGTAGGGTTAGGGTTAGGGTTAAGGTTAGGGTTAGGTGAAGGGTTAGGGGAAATAGGATTTTGAATGGGAATCAATTGTATGGTCCCAACAAGGATAGTAAAACAAACGTGTGTGTGTGGAAACTGTGTGTGCGTGCACGTGTGTGTGCATGTTTCTTGTAAAGCATGTGTGTATAACCAACATCCACCCCCTATCTACCCCCCTTCCATGCCCACTTCAACCAAAGGTCCCTGACTCAACATAACCATCCGTGGTCCAAAAAGGAGTCCATCAATGTCTAATGCCTGAATGGTCATCTGAACGTTGTGCTCTAATGAACGGTTTAAAGTTACTGTGGTGTTTTCATCATGAACACTGACACAGCCGCAGACCTTTGAGGCTGATGTCGGAGAAGAAGCCTTCCAATGTGGGCACTACATGCTTTACAGTCAGCTCCATGGTTTCAGAGGAGAGAGGCATCTCCCGTTGCTCCTGCTCTTTGCCAACTGGCTATTGCCCTGTATCCATGGTGACACAAGACCAATTTGTAAGTCCCTCTGGATAAGAGCGTCTGCTAAATAACTTCAATGTAAATGTAATTTGAACGTTGATTCAGTCGGAGGCCTTTCCTACAAGGTCTTAGGCTGTGTCCCAAATGAAACCCTATTCCTACATAATCCCAGCAAACTATTCTAGGGAGAGATAACGTTTTTGTAATGTTACCAGTAATGTTCCCCAGATGTTTGAGTGTCCAGTTTTCCGTTAGTTGCGGGAACATTCTATGTATGTTAGCAAAAATCTCCAGATAACTTATTTAGCATGTTTTGGCGTTTAGGAGAACATTCCCTTAACGTCAAACGGAACATACCCAGAATGTGGTTACCATGTTCTCAGAATATACAATATTAATGTTCTAGACACTTTTCATGGGACGTTGCAAGAACATTTATTTGTCCAGCTTTCTGAAGGTTAGGAAAATATTCCATCAACTTCGCACCAAACATACACAATACATGATTGCCATGTTCTCAGAATATAAGATGTTATTGTTCTAGACATGTTTCATGAGACATTGCAAGAACATACTGTATGTGTCCAGTTTACTGAGGGTTAAGAGAATATTCCATCAACGTCACATCAAATATACACAGAACATGGTTGCCATGTTCTCAGAATATAAGACATTAATGTTCTACACACATGGGAACGTTGCAACGTCACACCAAATATATTTTAAAATAAAGTTGCAAGTTGGAACCAAACAAGGTTCTTGAGAACGATGCCATAGGGCAGGGGTGTCAAACTCATTCCATTGAGGGCCTAGTGTCTACAGGTTTTTGTTTTTTCCTTTCAATTAAGCCCTTGACAACCAAGTGTGGGGAGTTCCTACCTAATTAGTGACCTTAATTCATCAATCAAGTACAAGGGAGGAGCAAAAATCTGCAGACACTCAGCCCTCCGCGGAATTAGTTTGACACCAGTGCCATATGGGAACCATTTTAGGGCCCCTGAAGAACCATAAATGAAATAAATAACACTTGTAAAGAACAGGAAGGCCAGCACACTGTTTATGCTCCCAATTCACTGCTTTATTTGTAAGGTCAAACAGACTCAGTGCTCACATCCCAAAATATAAACATTTCTGGATTTGGCGGATGCCAGGAGAACGCTACCTGCCCGAATGCATAGTGCCAACTGTAAAGTTTGGTGGAGGAGGAATAATAGCCTGGGGCTGTTTTTCATGGTTCGGGATGGGCCCCTTAGTTCCAGTGACGGGAAATCTTAACGCTACAGCATACAATTACATTCTAGATGACTCTGTGCTTCCAACATTGTTGCAACCGTTTGGGGAAGGCCCTTTCCTGTTTCAGCACGACAATGCCCCCGTGCACAAAGCGAGGTCCATACAGAAATGGTTTGTCGAGATCGGTGTGGAAGTTGGGGATGAATTGGAATGCCGATTTGAGCCAGGCCTAATCGCCCAACATCAGTGCACGACCTTACTAATGCTCTTGTGGCTGAATGGAAGCAAGTCCCCACAGCAATGTTCCAACATCTAGTGGAAAGCCTTCCCAGAACAGTGGAGGCTGTTATAGCAGAAAAGGGGGGACCAAATCCATATTAATTCCCGTGATTTTGGAATGAGATGTTCGACGAGCAGTCATGTAGTGTACATACAAATTGGTACAAGTTAAAGCCTAGGCAACAGTAAAAAATATATATATAGCGTTGGAAACTGTTGGAATACCCACCCATATGACCATTACGCGCATGACGCGTGGTGGCCGTAGATATAATTACAGTGACCTATTTCAAAAACAACTTGTGAACCTCTAATAATTTGATATCATTGAGATGGGCACATGTAGTATTTACAGAAAATCTAATATACAGTGCCTTCGGAAAGTATTCAGACCCCTTGACTTTTTCCACATTTGGTATGTTACAGCCTTATTCTAAAATTGATTAAATAAATAAAAAATCCTCAGCAATCTACACACAATACTCCATAATGATAAAGCGAAAACAGGTTTTTAGAATGTTTGCACATTTATTACAATAAAAAACAGAAATACCTTATTTACATAAGTATTCAGACCCTTTGCTATGAGACTCAAAATTGAGCTCAGGTGCATCCTGTTACCATTGATTGATTGGAGTCCACCTGTGGTAAATTCAATTGATTGGACATGATTTAGAAAGGCACACGCCTGTCTACATAAGGTCCCACAGTTCACAGTGCATGTCAGAGCAAGCCCAAGCCATGAGGTCGACGGCATTGTCCATAGAGCGCCAAGACAGGATTGTGTCTGGGGAAGGGTACCAAAAAATTCCTGCAGCATTGAAGGTCCCCACATTTAAGAACACATTCTTAAATGGAAGTTTGGAACCACCAAGACTCTTCCTAGAGCTAACCACCCGGCCAAACTGAGCAATCGGGGGAGAAGGGCCTTGGTCAGGGAGGTGACCAAGAACCCGATGGTCACTCTGACAGAGCTCTAGAGTTTCTCTGTGGAGATGGGAGAACCTTCCAGAAGGATCAGGCCTTTATGGTAGAGTGGCCAGATGGAAGCCACTCCTCAGTAAAAGGCACATGACAGCCCGCTTAGAGTTTGTCAAAAGGCACCTAAAGACTCTAAGCATACAGCCAAGACAATGACAAGTCTCTGAATGTCCTTGAGTGGCCCGGCCAGAGCCCAGACTTGAACCCTATCAAACATTTCTGGAGAGACCTGAAAATAGCTGTGCATCAATGCTCCCCATCCAACCTGACAGAGCTTGAGAGGATCTGCAGAGAAGAATGGGAGAAACTCCCCAAATACTGGTGTGCCAAGATTGTAGCGTCATACCCAAGAAGACTCAAGGCTGTAATCGCTGCCAAAGGTGCTTCAACAAAGTACTGAGTAAAGGGTCTGAATACTTGTGTAAATGTGATATTTCCATTATTTATTTATACATTTGCAAACATTTCTAAAAACCTGTTTTTTGCTTTGTCATTATGAGGTATTGTGTGTAGATTGATGAGGGGGGGGAAAAACAATTTTATCACTTTTAGAATAAGGCTGTAACGTAACAAAATGTGGAAAAGGTCAAGGTGTCTGAATACTTTCTGAATGCACTGTATACATATATACAAAATGACCAGGTGGACACCAGGATGGCAGGACAAATCAACATATTAATGTAACAAATGGTCTGATATCAAACCCTTGGTTCAGACCTCTAGGAGACAAGGCAGACAAACGGTGAATCCAGTACAATTCTCTTGTCAGTAATAGATTCTTTGAAGATTCATACAAAAATCCCAAACCAGAAATGTTTCCGCCCTCCAGGACCGGAAATGAATAGCCCTGCTGTAGGTTTTTAAGCCTTATTTGCATATTTTCCAGGGTGCCTTTCAAGTAAATGTAAGAGTTACCAGTATCACACATAAAAGAGACTGTGGCCTTCACCAAGAGAGATCCTAAGTGAATATGTTGTCATTAAAATGTAGTTCTTTAAGACAATACAATACATATTTCATAAGGCCTTCTTTTGAGGGCCTAGTTTTACCCTAATACAGAGGCCTGAAACTCATAGTTTACAGGCCACTTCAGGCCTGCAAATCACATTATGCTGGCTTGCAAATTTATGTGTAATTCCTATTGGAATCCAGCCAAAGTGGGGATATCCAACATTTTTAATTTTTATTCAACCGCAACCTGTATTCAGAATGACTGCCATAGTTGGGAAGACTAAGATATGAGCATACATTTACATTACATTTACATTTTAGTCATTTAGCAGACGCTCTTATCCAGAGCGACTTACAGGAATACCTCAAACAGGCATACCTCAAACATATAAACTGGAACAACCATTTCAGTAACAGGTGCAATAAGTAATAGTTTAGAAAAATGTATGTTATTTATATTTGAGTAGCATAAGATTAATTAATCAATTAATTCAAAAACATAGACATTGAAACAAGCATTTTAAAAAAAATCTACCTGCAGTACAGTATACTGGGAAATATGATAATGATGGGCGTGGTTTTGGTTAAACTCTGGTTATTAACACCAACACTATGGTTCTTTTACAAAACTGAGTGTTAATTTAACTATTTACAGTGTTAATTTAACTACTGAATCAACACTAGAAATGTTACACCGAAAAATCAACACTAGTTAACACTGGCCAATTTGCTGTGTGCAATGAAAGGGACACATATGCAGGCTTCCATACATTTCAAGAACCTTTTAGAATTCTGAAGAACCGTAGATGCCACGTCAAGAACCCCACACTTAACTCAAAGGTTCTTTATCAGGCAAGAGTTCTCCAAGGAACTTTAAGAAGTTTCCATTTTAAATGTAAAATGGAAAGAATGAAAATCATTTTACATCAATGAATCAATGAATCAAAATGTTTTCTAAAGCCCTTTTTACATCAGCAGATGTCACAAAGTGCTTATACAGAAACCCAGCCTAAAACCCCAAACAGCAAGCCATGCAGATGTAGAAGCACAGTGGCTAGGAAAAACTCCCTATAAAGGCAGAAACCTAGAGAGGAACCAGGCTCTGAGTGGTCGCCAGTCCTCTTCTGGCATCAAATTGATATAAAATGGGTATGACTCTAGCTAGCCAGATATTGGTATGAAGGTTCCAGGAGTACAGTCCCTGACAAAGAGAGGGCCATACTGTACTTGTAGCTGCTGAATGTGGGTTAGTAACTTAGTACATTAACACTCCTATCATGTTCTACTTTCTCATCTGGATGTCTGCCAGAGCCTTTATTGTGGTGCTGAGCCCTGAATGGACGGAGCAAAAGCAGCAGCAGGAGAAAGAGACAGCAGCTAAATGGAGTCATTGCCTTTACGGAGCCTAACTGATTTGATTCTTTAGAGTTGTAACCCAATTATTCCCAGGCCACATGTTTTCAGAGCAGAGGCATTGCTGGGTGAAAGCCTTCTCGGTCTCTGCAGCCTGTAAGAAAAAAAAAGAAGAGACAAAAATGTCCTGTAAGTGTTATTCCATACGACTCACGTCCAAATATAGGGGCCATGAACGAGGGAAACCATAAATGGTGGTTATAACTAACATTTGAGGATAGACAGTAGACACAATGGGAATTTTCTTAAGCAACATCAGCTTCTCCAGGTGGAATGAAAATCATCTGAATGGCTTTCATCAAGATACTCACCAAGGTCCCTCCCATTAGAGAGAGAGAGAGAGAGAGAGAGAGAGAGAGAGAGATATGATGGTCAGGGGAGGGTGCAGGGGTAATGTGGTTAGTGTACAGGGACGGGGCAATTAATGATGTGAAGCTGATTATACGGAGAACTGCACACACAGGTCACTATATCTCCCTTTACTCACCGTCCTTCTTCATCCCTCCCCTCCTCCTCCCTTCCACCCGAGGAGTCACCACAACAACCACAGTCCCTCCCCATCTAACCATGTCAGAAACACTCTCTCAAAAGTCTGAGCATAGAAGGAATCTGATAACTCAGTAATTGTCCATCCTGGTTTATTCTAAATGCTTAACAAGTACTTTCTCAGGAGGACGTTGTTGAGAAATCGTGATGTATTGTTGAGATATCATCGCTTCGTTTCACAATAAGGGTGCAATGATATCTTTATTTGTAACTTGGCAAGTCATTCCAAATGTGATATCAAAAGAAAATAAACAGTTACCAAAGGATGACATAAGAAATGTGTGCAGGCGTTGGATCTGATTTGATTCCATTCTTACAGTATGTTGTGATTGTCATCATTGCTCATTGTCTCATCATGTTCTCATGCCATAGGCTACTACTCGCCCTCCTACTCACTTCTGGATCAAAATCTCCATCTAGTGGATATTGCATGCTGTTGCAAATGTCACCTGACTCACCAGGCTCTCTAAGAAGCATAGTCTTGTTATCTATGGTTGTGGTTCAGCTGTAAAACATCTAAACAAGGACAGTATGTCACCATGCACTGATTTTCTCTTTGGAATCACGTGGCGATAAGAGACATTGTGGTGTTTTGGCTTGGCCATGGATTCACCCTGGGCATAGGTGTGTTGTGTTGGTGGAAACAGGTTCATACATTTATATGCAGGCCTACAAGTTGAACTGTTCCCTTTCACAATGCCAGAGCACACATGACACATTCCAGATGAATAACCATATGGAGATGAATTGACATTTTTGACATGCGTTTTTCTGGATTTTTGTTGTTGTTATTCTGTCTCTCACTGTTCAAATAAACCAACCATTAAAATTATAGACTGATCATTTCTTTGTCAGTGGGCAAACGTACAAAATCAGCAGGGGATCAAATACTTTTTTCCCTCACTGTATATGTGTATGTGTATGTGTATGTATATATGTATATGTATATGTATATATGTACAGTGGGGGAAAAAAGTATTTAGTCAGCCACCAATTGTGCAAGTTCTCCCACTTAAAAAGATGAGAGAGGCCTGTAATTTTCATCATAGGTACACGTCAACTATGACAGACAAAATGAGAATTTTTTTTCCAGAAAATCACATTGTAGGATTTTTTATGAATTTATTTGCAAATTATGGTGGAAAATAAGTATTTGGTCACCTACAAACAAGCAAGATTTCAGGCTCTCACAGACCTGTAACTTCTTCTTTAAGAGGCTCCTCTGTCCTCCACTCGTTACCTGTATTAATGGCACTTGTTTGAACTTGTTATCAGTATAAAAGACACCTGTCCACAACATCAAACAGTCACACTCCAAACTCCACTATGGCCAAGACCAAAGAGCTGTCAAAGGACACTAGAAACAAAATTGTAGACCTGCACCAGGCTGGGAAGACTGAATCTGCAATAGGTAAGCAGCTTGCTTAGCTTAGCTTAGCTTGTAAGCTCACGATGAACTTGTGCGTTGTGACCTGGCAGCTTCAGCACTAGCTGATGTCAGGTTTGATTGCCTAGAGCCTCTAGAGCTTGAGCTTGAGCACCGTGACCTGGTCTCCAACATGTTGTATGGGCTGCCCTCTACATCTGGATGCTGAAGGAAAGGCTGGGGTGTTACCTTGATCCTTTGGTTGTTGTATGATGAGCTTGGGTTACCTCCCTGTGATGATGTCTGAAGAGTCTGGCTGGATAGCGATGTGAAGAAGGGATCCACTCTTCCTGTGTCTGGGCCCATCGTGTAGTCAGTATTTTTACTGTTCTGCCCTCACAATGTGTAAGCTACAAAGCTTGGCAGTCAGCTTACACTCTTCCAATAAAGAATCAGGAGGCATTGGTACCTTTTAAGAATCTTTAGTAGAAGCTATTTTGTTTTGTAAAACTGTAACAGATAAAGAAAGGAGAAAATGTATTAGAAAAGTCACTATATACATTCACACAAATGGATACAAATAAAGAACAGCATTTCTATCACGAGCTAGCAACAACAAAACAAGCCTAGCTAGCGAACATGATCATGCAGAAATGATGACAATTTACATCACAGGAAAGGTGCCACAAAACATATACACACAATCTAAGTGTCCATATAGCTTAATAACTATGCTTTAGCTCTGTAACAAGAGATATCTGAACACTTAAAATAGCTAGATACATCGAAAACACAAAGAAGCTAAATTCTGTCACGAAACGTTAGCTAGCATGCTAACACACAATGTTAAGAGAATAAGCAAAAGTTAGCGCAATTAGCTTAGCATAATCGGAATTTAGAAAACTAGAATAAACATGTAAAAAACATAAATATTCTAGAAATACAATTTGAATTAGTAAAAGCATTTTCTAATAACTCTAAAGTACTTACAGACTTATCTTTAACCAAGGCCTAGTAAGATGGAAAAATAGAGCTTGTCTGTCTGTTGTTGTTGCTCTGATTGTTCTGACAGGAAATACAGTGAGGGAAAAAAGTATTTGATCCCATGCTGATTCTGTACGTTTTCCCACTGACAAAGAAATGATCAGTCTATAATTTTAATGGTAGGTTTATTTGAACAGTGAGAGACAGAATAACAACAATAAAATCCAGAAAAAAGCATGTCAAAAATGTTATAAATTGATTTGCATTTTAATGAGGGAAATAAGTATTTGACCCCCTCTCAATCAAAAAGATTTCTGGCTCCCAGGTGTCTTTTATACAGGTAACGAGCTGAGATTAGGAGCACACTCTTAAAGGGAGTGCTCCTAATCTCAGATTTTTACCTGTATAAAAGACACCTGTCCACAGAAGCAATCAATCAATCAGATTCCAAACTCTCCACCATGGCCAAGACCAAAGAGCTCTCCAAGGATGTCAGGGACAAGATTGTAGACCTACACAAGGCTGGAATGGGCTACAAGACCATCGCCAAGCAGCTTGGTGAGAAGGTGACAACAGTTGGTGCGATGATTCGCAAATGGAAGAAACACAAAATAACTGTCAATCTCCCTCGGCCTGGGGCTCCATGCAAGATCTCACCTCGTGGAGTTGCAATGATCATGAGAGTGGCACTGCTAGCAGTGCCACTAGAGATCCTGGTTCGAATCCAGGCTCTGTCGTAGCCGGCCGCGACTGGGAGACCCATGGGGCAGCGCACAATTGGCCCAGCGTCGTCCAGGGTAGGGGAGGGAATGGCCGGCAGGGATGTAGCTCAGTTGGTAGAGCATAGCGTTTGCAACGCCAGGGTTGTGGGTTCGATTCCCAAGGGGGGCCAGTATGAAAAATAAAAAAATTATGTATGCACTCACTAACTGTAAGTCGCTCTGGATAAGAGCATCTGCTAAAATGACTAAAATGTAAAAAAATGTAGAAAGAACGGTGAGGAATCAGCCCAGAACTACACAGGAGGATCTTGTCAATGATCTCAAGGCAGCTGGGACCATAGTCACCAAGAAAACAATTGGTAACACTCCTGCAGCGCCCGCAAGGTCCACCTGCTCAAGAAAGCACATATACAGGCCCGTCTGAAATTTGCCAATGAACATCTGAATGATTCAGAGGAGAACTGGGTGAAAGTGTTGTGGTCAGATGAGACCAAAATCGAGCTCTTTGGCATCAACTCAACTCGCCGTGTTTGGAGGAGGAGGAATGCTGCCTATGACCCCAGGAACACCATCCCCACCGTCAATCATGGAGGTGGAAACATTATGCTTTGGGGGTGTTTTTCTGCTAAGAGGACAGGACAACTTCACCACATCAAAGGGACGATGGACGGGGCCATGTACCGTTAAATCTTGGGTGAGAACCTCCTTCCCTCAGCCAGGGCATTGAAAATGGGTCGTGGATGGGTATTCCAGCATGACAATGACCCAAAACACATGGCCAAGGCAACAAAGGAGTGGCTCAAGAAGAAGCACATTAAGGTCCTGGAGTGGACTAGCCAGTCCCCAGACCATAATCCCATAAATCTGTGGAGGGAGCTGAAGGTTCGAGTTGCCAAACGTCAGCCTCGAAACCTTAATGACTTGGAGAAGATCTGCAAAGAGGAGTGGGACAAAGTCCCTCCTGTGATGTGTGCAAACCTGGTGGCCAACTACAAGAAACGTCTGACCTCTGTGATTGCCAACAAGGGTTTTGCCACCAAGTACTAAGTAATGTTTTGCAGAGGGGTCAAATACTTATTTCCCTCATCAAAATGCAAATCAATGTTTAACATTTTTGACATGCGTTTTCCTGGATTTTGTTGTTGTTATTCTGTCTCTCACTGTTCAAATAAACCTACCATAAAAATGATAGACTGATCATTTCTTTGTCAGTGGGCAAACGTACAAAATCAGCAGCGGATCAAATACTTTTTTCCCTCACTGTAGCTCTGAACCGAAAGTTTGCAAATTTTCTTTGCATTGGCTGCCAGCATCCTCCCAAATGGGTTTGTTGGTATTTAAATAGTGTTTGTAGGTGATACACCACCACACGAATGCTATATTTCTGAGGAGTATGATGTCAGTGAGATGTAGAATGTACAATGAATGGTGTGTCACAGCTTAGCTCTTGCTTAAGGCTCAAACTGGAGACAGTTAGAAACTTCTCTAACCTTAATATCATCCCAAATGTGGATATCAACGTGAGTGAAATTGAGCTGGAGAGTTGCTTGGACGGTTGGAAATACAGCAAAGAGGTCTACCAGTCAACAATTGTCACTGAGGTGAGTCAGGAATATTCATGATATACTTTCATTCTAACATGTAAAACATCACACATTTTACAGTACAAAACAATTGTCTAAAATCATATGTACACACCTTGTAATTCAGGTAAATTGGTAAATATGGAATGATAGCTATACAACAAGAAAATCTATCAGACTTTGTTTTTAAAGTTCAAGAAGTAGTTTTCTTGAAGTGTGTCGAGATGATGTCCATAAGTCCTCAAAATGGCATATGCAGCTTGACATGAAATGTGAAAATGTCAAGTTAACTTTTGAAGTGAGCTCAAGTTACATGTATTAAATATTAACTGTCTGCGATTGGGGAAAACAATCTTCTGTTGAAGAGCACAGATGGCGTAGCAATGCGGTCGTGTTCTTTGTTGTGTGTCCGTGTAAATAGCCAATTTTTTTTTATATTTTTCGTACATATTTCCCTATCATACTTTTCATCCTTCTACTAAATATACTTTCCTGCAACCCGCCTCACTCAATGTGGAACGGATACTATTATTTACTCACCTTTATCTAGAATCTCCAGTTGAAACTAGCTAGCCAGCTAACTAGCTACTTGCTATTAGCCACCGTTAGCGGTTTTCACCCAGAACATCAGATTTTCTGCCAGAATAACATTTACATTTTACATTTTAGTCATTTAGCAGACGCTCTTAACCAGAGCGACTTACAGGAGCAATTAGGGTTAAGTGCCTTGCTCAAGGGCACATTAACGTCATTTAGCAGACGCTCTTAGCCAGAGCGACTCACAAATTGGTGCGTTCACCCTATAGCCAGTGGGATAACCACTTTACAATTTGGGGGGGGGGGGGGGGGGGGGGGGGTTAGAAGGAATACTTTATCCTATCCCAGGTATTCCTTAAAGAGGTGGGGTTTCAAATGTCTCCGGAAGGTGGTGAGTGACTCCGCTGTCCTGGCGTCGTGAGGGAGCTTGTTCCACCATTGGGGTGCCAGAGCAGCGAACAGTTTTGACTGGGCTGAGCGGGAGCTGTGCTTCCGCAGAGGAAGGGGAGCCAGCAGGCCAGAGGTGGATGAACGCAATGTCCTCGTTTGGGTGTAGGGACTGATCAGAGCCTGAAGGTACAGAGGTGCCGTTCCCCTCACTGCTCCATAGGCAAGCACCATGGTCTTGTAGCGGATGCGAGCTTCAACTGGAAGCCAGTGGAGTGTGCGGAGGAGGGGGGTGACGTGAGAGAACTTGGGAAGGTTGAACACCAGACGGGCTGCGGCATTCTGGATGAGTTGTAGGGGTTTAATGGCACAGGCAGGGAGCCCAGCCAACAGCGAGTTGCAGTAGTCCAGACGGGAGATGACAAGTGCCTGGACCAGGACCTGCGCCGCTTCCTGTGTAAGGCAGGGTCGCACTCTCCGAATGTTGTAGAGCATGAACCTGCAGGAGCGGGTCACCGCCTTGATGTTGGCGGAGAACGACAGGGTGTTGTCCAGGGTCACGCCTAGGCTCTTCGCACTCTGGGAGGAGGACACAGCGGAGTTGTCAACCGTGATGGCGAGATCATGGAACGGGCAGTCCTTCCCCGGGAGGAAGAGCAGCTCCGTCTTGCCAGGGTTCAGCTTGAGGTGGTGATCCGTCATCCATACTGATATGTCTGCCAGACATGCAGAGATGCGATTCGCCACCTGGTTATCAGAAGGGGGAAAGGAGAAGATTAGTTGTGTATCGTCAGCGTAGCAATGATAGGAGAGACCATGTGAGGATATGACAGAGCCAAGTGACTTGGTGTATAGGGAGAAAAGGAGAGGGCCCAGAACCGATCCCTGGGGGACACCAGTGGTGAGAGCACGTGGTGCGGAGACAGCTTCCCGCCACGCCACTTGGTAGGAGCGACCGGTCAGGTAGGACGCAATCCAGGAGTGAGCCGCGCCGGAGATGCCCATCTCGGAGAGGGTGGAGAGGAGGATCTGATGGTTCACAGTATCAAAGGCAGCAGACAGGTCTAGAAGGACAAGAGCAGAGGAGAGAGAGTTAGCTTTAGCAGTGCGGAGAGTCTCCGTGACACAGAGAAGAGCAGTCTCAGTTGAATGACCAGTCCTGAAACCTGATTGGTTTGGATCAAGAAGGTCATTCTGAGAGAGATAGCAAGAGAGTTGGCTAAAGACGGCACGCTCAATAGTTTTGGAAAGAAAAGAAAGAAGGGATACTGGTCTGTAGTTGTTGACATCAGTGGGGTCGAGTGTTGGTTTTTTGAGGAGGGGAGCAACTCTCGCTCTCTTGAAGACGGATGGGACATGGCCAGCGGTCAAGGATGAGTTGATCAGCGAGGTGAGGTAGGGGAGAAGGTCACCGGAGATGGTCTGGAGAAGGGAGGAGGGGATGGGGTCAAGCGGGCAGGTTGTTGGGCGGCCTGCAGTCACAAGTCGCAGGATTTTATCTGGAGAGAGAGGGGAGAAAGAAGTCAAAGCATAGGGTAGGGCAGTGTGAGCAGGACCAGCAGTGTTATTAGACTTAACAAACGAGGATCGGATGTCGTCAACCTTCTTTTCAAAGTGGTTGACGAAGTCATCCACAGAGAGAGAGGAGGTGGGGGGGGGGGGAGGAGGATTCAGGAGGGAGGAAAATGTGGCAAAGAGCTTCCTAGGGTTAGAGGCAGATGCTTGGAATTTAGAGTGGTAGAAGGTGGCCTTAGCAGCAGAAACAGATGAAGAAAATGTAGAGAGGAGGGAGTGAAAAGATGCCAGGTCGGTAGGGAGTTTAGTTTTCTTCCATTTCCGCTCCGCTGCCCGGAGCTCTGTTCTGTGAGCTCGCAGTGAGTCATCAAGCCACGGAGCTGGGGGGGAGGACCGAGCCGGCCGGGAGGATAGGGGACACAGAGAGTCAAAGGATGCAGAAAGGGAGGAGAGGAGGGTTGAGGAGGCAGAATCAGGAGATTGGAGGGAGAAGGATTGAGCAGAGGGAAGAGATGATAGGATGGAAGAGGAGAGAGTAGTGGGAGAGAGAGAGCGAAGGTTGCGGCGGCGCATTACCATCTGTGTAGGGGCAGAGTGAGTAGTGTGGGAGGAGAGCGAGAGAGAAAAGGAAACAAAGTAGTGGTCGGAGACTTGGAGGGGAGTTGCAGTGAGATTAGTAGAGGAGCAGCATCTAGTGAAGATGAGGTCAAGCGTATTGCCTGCCTTGTGAGTAGGGGGGGACGGTGAGAGGGTGAGGTCAAAAGAGGAGAGGAGTGGAAAGAAGGAGGCAGAGAGAAATGAGTCAAACGTGGACATAGGGAGGTTGAAATCCCCCAAAACTGTGAGGGGTGAGCCATCCTCAGGAAAGGAACTTATCAAGGCGTCAAGCTCGTTGATGAACTCTCCAAGGGAACCTGGAGGGCGATAGATGACAAGGATATTAAGCTTAAATGGGTTAGTGACTGTGACAGCATGGAATTCAAATGAGGAGATAGACAGATGGGTTAGGGGAAAAATTGAGAATGTCCACTTGGGAGAGATGAGGATTCCTGTACCACCACCCCTCTGACCAGATGCTCTCGGGGTATGCGAGAACACATGGTCAGACGAGGAGAGAGCAGTAGGAGTAGCCGTGTTTTCAGTGGTGATCCATGTTTCCGTCAGCGCCAGGAAGTCGAGGGACTGGAGGTTGGCATAGGCTGGGATGAAGTCAGCTTTGTTGGCAGCAGAACGGCAGTTCCAGAGGCTGCCTGCGACCTGGAACTCCAGGTGAGGGGTGCGAGCAGGGACCACCAGGTTGGAGAGGCAGCAGCCGCGCGATGTTGTGCGTTGTTTGTGTAGCCTGTGCAGAGACGAGAGAACAGGGATAGGCAGAGGCATAGTTGACAGGCTGTAGCAAATGGCTACAAAAATGCAGAGGAGATCGGAATGAAATGAGCTAAGCATCTGGGAGAGGAGAGAGGGGGGCCTCCCTCACCAAAAACTTCTACCTCAGAAACTAAAATTGTTTCACTGAACAGTTGTTCAATGTTTAAAGGAATAAACTCAAACCCACTTTATTCAGCTAGCCAACTATGACACCATAGCTGACTAGCATGCTAGCATCCAATAACACACAGTTTAACACACAGTTAAGCACAAATACTCACAACAAACCACCAATAATGTGTTAACTAGCTAACCAGCATGCCAGCATCCAGTAACACACAGCCAAGCACAAACACTTGGTCACAGCAAACCACCAATAGTGTGATAACACACTGAATCACTGGACCCTAACACCGGATCGCAACTAGCTAGCCACAACTGAATGGATGTTGCTCTAGGCTAATCACCAGTACCCCCGAAGCAAGCACCAGTTAGCCAGGATATGGGCCTGGCTCAAGGCTATCTACCTCTTTGTCTACCGGACGGGAGTAGCCAGCTAACTGGCTACTTGCTATTAGCAACCGTTAGCGGTTTTTCACCATTGTCCGTGGCCTGCACTACCTACCAGCCAGCTCTAGCCTGGACTATTATCGGCCAGTCTGCACTGTCTGCACAGCGCGTTATCGACCCAGAACATATCGGATTTTCTGCCGGAATCACTAAATCACTGGACCTTTAACACCTGATCATCGCAACTAGTGCTTCCTGCTCGCTGTGCTTTAGCACCAATTCAAACTGCTCTCGGACTCACATATTGCTGTTCACTGGACCTTATGATCACTCAGCTGCACAGCTGATGCATGCTGGACTGTTCCTTTACACGGTACCCTGTCCTGTTTATCTGTTTAGCCTCAACCCAAACTTTCATCGCCATTACCAGTTGTTGTCTTAGCTCTCTCTAATAACACCTGTGATTGCTTTATGCCTCTCTCCCATGTCAATATGCAATATGCTGTTCCAGTTAGTTCTTATTATACAATTTCAATATAAAACCCCAAGTCATTCTCAAACTGCCTCAAATAGCTACTTTGTTCCACCCCCCATACATGCCGAGACCAGCTCAATCGGTGCCTCCAGTGATGCTATCTCTTTCATTGTTACCCAACGCTTAGGTTTACCTCCACTGTACTCATATCCTTCCATATCCTTGTCTGTACATAATGCCCTGAATCTATTCTACAACGCCCGGAAATCTGCCCCCTTTTTTGCTATTTTGCACCCCAGTATCTCTATTTGCACATAATCTCTTGCACATCTAGCATTCCAGTGTTAATACTAATTGTAATTATTTTGCACTATAGCCTATTTATTGCCTTACCTCCATAACTTGCTACATTTGCACACACTGTATATATATTTTCTGTTGTATTTTTTTGGACTTTATGTTTTTTTTACCCCATATGTAACTCTGTGTTGTTTTTATCGCACTGCTTTGCTTTATCTTGGCCAGGGGCCTGTTGCACAAAACTAGGATAAGGGATTAAGCCAGGATATCTTGGTGATCCTGGCTCAATTGATCCGTAATCCGGTTGCACTAAAGATGGATAGGGGGCAGGAGGATATGTTATGGTATAAATTACCATGGAGATTTATTCTGTGGAGCTAGCCTGCTCCAGACCAGGCTAAATTCCAGGATCTATTTAATCTCATCCCTAATGTCAGTCAGCAGTCACCACAAATGGAAACCAATAGTTATTTCACTGCTCACTATACATTGTTATCACATATAACTAGACCCACTGTCATTATTTAAACGTTTGTGATCATTAATTTCAATGATTTTGGATAAAAAATGATTTTTAGATGATGTTGCTATCATTAGATAATTTACAGTTTCCCATAGACTATAAGGCTATATATAAAATGATAGAATATTAGGGCCACAGAGGGGAAAAAAACACAAGTCATAATATTGTAACCAGTTGTTTTAAAGGAGGACAGTTGTTAAAATGACAGATGTGGGGCATTTCGTGAAATTGTACTTCAGTATGGTTTCATAAACAAAGACATGCTGATGTGCCAGAATATTAAGTATCACATTGTCATAAGTATCAAAACTGTAAAAACAATATGTAGCTTTTCTGCAGAAAGAACCAGCCTCATAAATTTATGACTTTATCCTTTTTCTTCAGTGTGGCCCTAGTACTCTGTCATATAAACAAATACACATTCCATATGAATATAAAAACACAATGTGTAACATTATGTTCCTTTATTGAATAAGGACAAAACAAAGCAGGTAAACCATCAGCTCCTTTCGAAACTGAAGTCACAGTGACTCTACAAGATGGAAAGCACAGAATCCAAGCATATTATACAAAATGATACATACACATTCAAAGGTCTGTATATAACACACCCTGCATGTCTGCACACTAAAATAAATGCAGGACAAATCCATACACATCAACTGAACAGACAAATGAATGGATGCAGTAGCCTCCCTGCAGCCTTGTATTACACACAGTATACCGCACAAACATCATAAGAGGCCAAATTCGTAAAAAAACGAACCCAAAAAAACCCAAATTCCTCTGCCACCGCAGGACATATTTAACCAAAATTGAAAGCACACATACTAACTAAAATAATTCAACACATATTGGTCCCTCAGCAGCCGACCACTGTCGTCATCAGGGAAGATTGCCGGATTGTCCCAGTCCATGGCTGGTGGCACTCTGGGGGCCCTCTCCTTCCTCAGGCAGGCCACATTGTGGAGGACAGCACAAGCCACAGTAATATCACATGCCCTAACAGGGCTGACCCTTAATTTGTGAAGGCAGTGAAAGCGTGCCTTCAGGAGGCCAAAGGTCATTTCAACTCTGGCCCTGGTCCTGGCATGGGCATGGTTGTAGGCCTGCTGTGCTTCCTGGGGGTCTGTGAAAGGTGTCAGGAGAAAAGGCTGGCAGCCATACCCCCTGTCTCCCAGCAACACACCAGAGAATTCACCTGTCAACACAAAATCTCATCATTACTACCTCATAAACACAGTGATATTCTTGACACAGCCATGATGGTTATAAATAGGGGTTGTGTGGCTTACTTTGTGATAGGCACTGATAGATTTCAGAGGCCCGAAAGATTCTGGAGTCATGGACTGAGCCAGGCCATTTTGCCACAACATTGCTGATCACACAGTCAGCATTGCAGACCATCTGAAATCATAAGATGAGGAATATTACACCAATCAATGCACATCACTGGCAATGCAGAGTGTTCGTCAATGGACAATATCAAAAAGTTATGTTCACCTGAACATTAATGCTGTGAAAGGATTTCCTATTCACAAAATCGGCCTCATGGGCACCTGAGGGGGCTTTTATCCTTATGTGTGTGCAGTCCACTGCACCAATGACATTGGGGAAACCTGTCACACAAAGTAATGAGTATCCTACTATGTGTTAACAGTTGTCCTGTAATTTGTAGATCCTCTTACCTGCAATCCTATAGAACTCCTCTTTGATGTCACAGAGTCTTCTGTGGCCAGGGAAGGAGATGAAGACATCTGCTAATGCTTTGATAGCCAGACACACACTCCTTATTGTGCGGCAAATTGTGGCCTTGTTCAGCTGTTCTGCATCCCCCACTGAGTACAGGAAGGCTCCACTAGCAAAAAAGCGCAAGGCCACACAAACCATTTGCTCCACACTCAGTGCATGGCTCCGTGCAGTGCGGTGCTTAATCCTGGGACCCAGTAGTCTGCATAGATACCTGATGCCATCTGCAGAAAACCTGTATCTTTCATATAGATGGTCATCAGGGAAGGCCAGTGGGTCCAACCGGTCCCTGAAGACCCTTTCTCGCCTGAAGGCTCTCCTCAGCACAAGTGCTTCTTCATCCACCACATCTCGCACGAATGGGCATGCCATTGTCAGAGCAGAAAGGAACACACAATTTTGGGCCTTCATATAGGCTAGTGGCCACACCTGGTGCTGGGGGGGTGGGCAAAAGAGGGCGATGCCTTATAACGATGACTTGGTTGTACTGATTGCTGGGAAAATAAAAAAAACCTTAGAAAGATGCCACCGTCCTGTGTGCTCACAATAAGAGCTCATATGTCATGGCTCACTTGACTTTACGAGAATATACCTAATTTTTATTTTGAGCTGTGTCATCTTCTTGGAGCTGGGGGAGGAAAGAAAAATAATGATTAATACATTTGTGTTACAGTTAGCATACAGTGTACATTGAAGGCATATCTCACCTCCCTCTCAAGTTTTTTTATTTCAAGGTCCAGTTTCCTAATTGTCCTCTTTTTTATTTCGGACTCCAGTGCAAGATTTTCCATCTTTTTCTTCTTGTACTGAATGTCTATGTCTGCCAGTTCTATTTGGCGCCGGAGGTGGTTGCCATACAACTTTCTGATAGCTTGTGAGCTCTGTGAACACAATACAATTAGCGCAGCTGGAATTTGGCAGGATGTGGTGTCCTTTTATTAATACGCACTATGTTGCCAGGCTGGTTTTCCCACTGTATAGCATCTGGGTCCTGTAAAAGAAATTAGATTTTTTGATTTTGATGAGGACTCCTCACCATTGTAGAGTAAATAGTACTTTCACAGTCTTAACATGATACCTCATGCCTTCTGGAATCCAGAGAGATGGTCTCCTCCTCATCATCGTCTCCATCATGTGCTGTTGCTGCTGCACTGGGGCCTTCACCCTATCACATTTAATCGGATTCATATTGAAGCTAGTAGACAAGACATGCCAGGCCTACAGTATGCCTTTGATGGAGTACTCACTGGATCAGCATCGTCTGGTGCTTGTGCTGGTGGCTCTAACAGGAACACAGTGCTGCCAGACACTGCAAGGCAATAGGTAAACCAAAGTCAGACAGTCCAAATTGATTCAATATGAATGTGGTTATATCCCATGTAGAGATGGAAGGACATACCTTGAATGAAGCGGGTGGCATCTTGGGAGGAACCTATGCTCGTCTCTTTCCCCCCAGGGATCCCCTCTAAGACGGGCCTGCCTTTATTTAGCTCCAAGGCCATGTCCTCTGCTGGGGTAAGGTCAGCCTTTGGTGACCCACCACCCGTGCCTTGTCTGTGGGTATTCTTTTTCACTGCTAAAACAGTACAGACAATGTGTGAGCAGGCACCTTCTGGGTACAATATATGCTTGTGCTTTGTTAAATATTAGTCAGGGACCATACCATTCTGCAGAATGTTCTTGTATTTGATTTTGACCTGCTGCCATGTCCGTTTTGGCCCGTTCATGTTTAATCTACACACACACACACACACACACACACACATTTAATGGAGTCACACTGCAAAAAATTACTTGGTATTTTTGTCTTGTTTTCAGTAAAAATATCAAAAAATGTATCATAGCTTTATACAGTGTGATGGAGTTACTTTACACAATTTCACTCATATCTGCAGTGCATTTCAATTAAAAATTTAACCGTTTCATAATTACAGTACAACTGCATTTTTGGAGATGTGAATTAAATATTTGAATTGTAATTGTGATGTTTCAGCGGAGCGGTGAGTGTGTAATTGTGCACTACTTACGCATTCAGGCGGTCTGCAATACTTTGCCACGCTTTTTCTCTTTGCTTTATCACTGTGGCGGTGTTGCCTTTCTTCTTAATTATATCTTTTACCTCCTCGTATGCCTCCATGAGGATTTGTGCTTCCGACGGGGAAAAGTACGCGGCTCTAGTTGCCATGGTAAATCAGTTAATCTGTGATCTGTGGCGGGGTCTATTTGAGTGAGCCGTGAGCGCGCACCTATCCAGGATTGGTTTCACCTGGCTTAATGAATCCGTGTCTGCTCATCCTGGCTTGGTCTTTGTGCAACCAATTAAGCCTGGACGCACATGTTTTGGCTTCATTGAGCTCAGCTGAGTCATTTATCCCGGATGTCTTAATTCTACTTTTGTGCAACAGGCCCCAGGTCGCAGTTGTAAATGAGAACTTGTTCTCAACTGGCTTACCTGGTTAAATAAAGGTTAAATAAAATAAAAAAAATCTCAGTACCCAACGCACTAGAAGTTCTTAAAGCCATTAGCCGTATCCTTATTCTAGTCCTCCTCTGTTCCTCTGGTGATGTAGAGGCTAACCCAGGCCCTGCAGCCCCCAGTATCACTCCTACTCCCCAGGAGTTATCATTTGTTGACTTCTGTAACCGTAAAAGCCTTGGTTTTCTGTACGTTAACATCAGAAGCCTCCTTCCTAAGTTTGAGTTATTAATTGCGTTAGCACACTCCGCCAACCCTGATGTTCTAGCAGTGTCTGAATCCTGGCTTAGGAAGGCCACCAAAAATTCAGAAATGTCCATCCCCAACTACAACATTTTCCGTCTAGATAGAACTGCCAAAGGGGGTGGAGTTAGCCTGCAGAGCTCTATCATACTATCCAGGTCTGTGTCCAAACAGTTTGAGTTCCTACTTCTAAAAATCCACCTTTCCAGAAATAAGTCTCTCACTGTTGCTGCTTGCTACAGACCCCCCTCAGCCCCCAGCTGTGCCCTGGACACCATATGTGAATTGACTGCCCCCCAGTACTGCTTGGTGACCTAAACTGGGATATGCTTAACACCCCGGCCATCCTACCATCCAAACTAGATGCCCTCAATCTCACACAAATTATCAAGGAACCTACCAGGTACAACCCTAAATCCGTAAACATGGGCACCCTCATAGATAACATCCTGAGTAACTTACCCTCTAAATACACCTCCGCTGTCTTCAACCAGGATCTCAGCAATCACTGTCTTATTGCCTGCGTCCGTATCGGGTCCGCGGTCAAACGACCACCCCTCATCACTGTCAAACGCTCCCTAAAACACTTTAGCGAGCAGGCCTTCCTAATTGACCTGGCCCAGGTATCCTGGATGGATATCGATCTCATTCCGTCATTAGAGAATGCCTGGTTGTTCTTTAAAAGTGCTTTCCTCTCAATCTTAAATAAGCATGCCCCATTCAAAAAATTCAGAACTAAGAACAGATATAGCCCCTGGTTCTCCTCAGACTTGACTGCCCTTGACCAGCACAAAAACATCCTGTGGCGTACTGCATTAGCATCGAATAGCCCCCGCGATATGCAACTTTTCAGGGAAGTTAGGAACCAATATACACAAGCAGTTAGGAAAGCAAAGGCTAGCTTTTTCAAACAGAAATTTGCATCCTGTAGCACTAACTCCAAAAAGTTGTGGGACACTGTAAAGTCCATGGAGAATAAGAGCACCTCCTCCCAGCTGCCCATTGCACTGAGGCTAGGAAACACTATCACCACCGATAAATCTACAATAATCGAGAATTTCAACAAGCATTTTGCTACGGCTGGCCATGCTTTCCAGCTGGCTACCACTACCCCGGCCACCAGCTCTGCACCCTCCGCTGCAACTTGCTCATGCCCCCCCCGCTTCTCCTTCACACAAATTCAGACAGCTGATGTTCTGAAAGAGCTGCAGAATCTGGACCCCTACAAATCATCTGGGCTAGACAATCTGGACCCTTTCTTTCTAAAAATAGGGGCCGAAATTGTCCAACCTCTCTTTCGTAACTTCTGAGATCCCCAGAGATTGGAAAGCTGCCGCGGTCATCCCCCTCTTCAAAGGGGGTGACACTCTAGATCCAAACTGTTACAGACCTATATCCATCCTGCCCTGCCTTTCGAAGTTTTTGAAAGCCAAATTCACAAACAGATCACCGACCATTTCGAATCCCACCGTACCTTCTCCACTATGCAATCCTGTTTCCGAGCTGGTCATGGGTGCACCTCAGCCACGCTCAAGGTTCTAAACTATATTATAACCGCGATCGATAATAGACAGTACTGTGCAGCCGTCTTCATCGACTTGGCCAAGGCTTTCGACTCTGTCAACCACCGCATTCTTATTGGCAGACTAAATAGCCTTGGTTTCTCAAATGACTGCCTCGCCTGGTTCACCAACTACTTCTCAGATAGTTCAATGTGTCAAATTGGAGGGCCTGTTGTCTGGACCCATGGCAGTCTCTATGGGGGTGCCACAGGGTTCAATTCTTGGGCCGACTCTTTTCTCTGTGTATATCAATGATGTCGCTCTTGCTGCTGGTGACTCTCAGATCCACCTCTACGCAGACGACACCATTTTGTATACATCTGGCCCTTCATTGGACACTGTTAACAAACCTCCAAATGAGCTTCAATACCATACAACACTCCTTCCGTAGCCTCCAACTGCTCTTAAACACTAGTAAAACTAAATGCATGCTCTTCAATCGAACGCTGCTGGCACCCGCCCACCCGACTAGAATCACTACTCTCGACGGGTCTGACCTAGAGTATGTGGACAACTACAAATACCTAGGTGTCTGGTTAGACTGTAAACTCTCCTTCCAGACTCACATTAAGCATCTCCAATCCAAAGTGAAATCTAGAATCGGCTTCCTATTTCGCAACAAAGCCTCCTTCACTCATGCTGCCAAACATGCCCTCGTAAAACTGACTATCCTACCGATCCTTGACTTCGGCGATGTCATTTACAAAATCACAGTGCCATCCGTTTTGTCACCAAAGCCCCATATACTACCCACCACTTTGACCTGTACGCTCTTGTTGGCTGGTCCTCACTACATATTCATCGTCAAACCCACTGGCTCCAGGCCATCTATAAATCACTGCTATGCAAATCTCCGCCTTATCTTAACTCATTGGTCACCATAGCAACACCCACCCGTAGTATGCGCTCCAGCAGGTATATCTCACTGGTCATCCCCAAAGCCAACACCTCCTTTGGCCGCCATTCCTTCCAGTTCTCTGCTGCCAATGACTGGAACGAACTGCAAAAATCTCTGAAGCTGGAGACTTATCTCCCTCACTAACTTTAAGCATCAGTTGTCAGAGCACCTTACCGATCACTGCACCTGTACACAGCCCTTCTGAAATTAGCCCACTCAACTATCTCATCCCCATATTGTTATTTATTTTGCTCATCATCTCTATTTGCACATCTATCATTCCAGTGTTAATACTAATTGTAATTATTTTGCACTATGGCCTATTTATTGCCTTACCTCCATAACTTGCTACATTTGCACACACTAGATAGATTTTCTGTGGTATTTTTGACTTTATGTTTTGTTTTACCTTATGTAACTCTGTGTTGTTGTTTTTATCGCACTGCTTTGCTTTATCTTGGCCAGGTCGCAGTTGTAAATGAGAACTTGTTTTCAACTGGCTTACCTGGTTAAATAAAGGTAAAATAAAAAACAGTGTCACTGATTCTTTTGACAAATCATGATTTAGTGCACTGATTCCTTAGACAAATCAATGTTTGTGTTTGAAGTGGAGGCAGAGATTTTAAGTTTTTTAACCGGAAAGTTTGTAGTGCTTCTGTGGTGACGAGGGGACAAATCTTCTGTGTCTGCTAGTTCCGATTTTGACACTTTTGCCCCCAGAAGTAAATGAAGTGGCTACCCTCATGCTGGGCTGGGAGCAACATAGATCCATAGTCAAGGGTCCTCCAAGCCTACAAAGGCTTCCATCTTCTACACTGATTAGTAGCTGATCTGTCGGTCCCTAATGGTTTGTTTCGCAGTGGGACCTGGTATGTGACAATGAGTACAAACAGCCTCTGACTTCCTCAATATACTTCCGTGGTGTTCTGGTGGGAACCTTTATCACAGGACAGCTGTCCGACAGGTGTGTATGACAAAGACAAGTTCGGAAAGTACAAAGAAACATCACATGAATAAGTACTTCTGTGGTTCTTACATTGAGTTGTGAAAATAAAATATATAATTGTAAGAGGCTAGTAGGAAGTCCAAACAAAAGGCAGTGTCTTTGTCAGCTGCTACAGAATCACAGTTTTCATAGAATGTCATCAATACAACAGTGAATAATCAGTGTGTCCTTGGTCCTTATATATCCAGTCTGGCGTCAACCACTATCAACAGATATGAGAATAGTCCATAACAAGTCTAGTGACCATCAACCGGCACCTTGAGTGTCACAAACACTGGAAATCATGTGTATTACAGAAATTGAAAATATATTAACATGCTTAACATTGTGTTAATCACTCTAAACTGAATATGAAGTTTAGTGATCTTAAACATCCCCATTAAAATCATGCAATACAAAGGATGTTATGATTTGACAGTTCATAGATATTATTTGGATTGGAGCACTTCACAAGGAATACTTTTCTTACTGCCATATCTTCACTGTGTATCTTTTAAATTCCATTAATAGGCTAAAATCAGGGATGGGCAACTCCAGTCCTTGGAGGCCTGATTGGTGTCACACTTGCCCCATCCCCAGCTAACACACCTGACTCCAATAATCAACTAATCATGATCTTCAGTTTAGAATGTAATTAGTTTAATCAGCTGTGTTTGCTATGGATTGGGGAAAAGTTTGACACCACTCTGGCCCCTGAGGACTGGAGTTGCCCATCCCTGGAAATAATAAGCCCATTAGAGTTGTTCATAACTTGTTATACCACAAATATATGGACTCATCAACCCAGACTTTTGACAGGTTCGGAAGAAGGCCGGTGCTCTTTTCCATGATGGTATTACAGACTGTAGCCATATTCACCCGGGTATTCTCCCCAAGCTGGGAGGCATTCAGCGCCATCTTCTTATTTGTGGGCTTTGGTGGATTCTCCAACTATGTGGTAGCTTATGTGTTAGGTTTAAGACAAACTTTAATAAAAAATTAACTTCCATTAATTCCTAACAGCCCAACTTCAGATTTATCCAGTAAGCACAAATTACACAATACACCTTTTACCTGTGTGCTGGTTGGTGTCTGCAGGATCCGAGATTCTGAGCGTGTTCATGGGATCTGGTTTGGGCCAAATGTTCATACCAGCGGTGGCCTACTTCATCCGTGATTGGAGGTGTCTTCTGGTGCCCATGGCAGGTTCTGGACTGATGTACATCCCCCTCTGGTGGTCAATTGATGAATTGAGGACCCTCAACACGGTCTAGTTGAGGACATGGTCTAACTGTCCTACCTACTGCATGTTTGATTTGCACAGGTTAATCCCAGAGTCTCCCAGATGGCTGCTCTCTCAGGGAAGAGTGGAG
Source organism: Coregonus lavaretus (assembly GCF_964263955.1). Classification (NCBI taxonomy): domain Eukaryota; kingdom Metazoa; phylum Chordata; class Actinopteri; order Salmoniformes; family Salmonidae; genus Coregonus; species Coregonus lavaretus. The sequence continues at coordinate 51,872,647 of NC_139997.1, read as the reverse complement.
GAGGCTGAGGCCATAATGAGAGATGCTGCCAGGAGGAACAGAGTTGAAGCACCAGAGGTAATCTTCACTCCCATTGAGGTAAGCAATTACCTTTAGTGAATAGGTCTAGATTTGAGGCTAACATAAAAGGTCACACATGCACTATAGCTACAAATAAAAAAATTGATACAGCGACAATTAGGCCTATGTGACAAGTGAATTTGGGCTACACCTCAAAAACACAGCAAAATTGAGGTTGGAAGGGGGGAAATCCTAAGGTGGAAAGAGAATGTGCATTGCTAACTTGGAAGCTTTTAAACTTACAGTATTTCTCTCCTACAATAGATTGAGGTTGCCCGTGAAAATTGTGGTCCTCTGTAACTCAGCTGGTAGAGCACGGCGCTTGTAACGCCAAGGTAGTGGGTTCGATCCCCGGGACCACCCATACACAAAAATGTATGCACGCACGACTGTAAGTCGCTTTGGATAAAAGCGTCTGCTAAATGGCATATTATTTATTATTAAAATATGGACAAGAAATATAATTTCTTGGACATCCTACAGAGCTGCAACATGGTCTCAATTATACTAATTTGTTCTCTTCTGTGGTAAGTCGTTGTGATGAGTGTGATGGAAGGAGTCAGGCGCAGGAGGGTAATCACCGAATACAGAGTTTCTTCCTTAGTGGACACACAAATACGCTCAAATAGCGATCCACGAAACAGGCACTGGGGAAACTCTCATCCCAGTCAAATACACTGTAACGGTAGAATCCAATAATACATAGGCACAGGGGGAAATCTACCCTGGCAACAAAATGTACGAGTAGCTCCACCGAGCTACACTACTCTCACAAATAACAATCACCCACAAGGACAAGGGGGCAGAGGGAACACTTATACACGGACTAATGAGGGTGTTAGAACCAGGTGTGTGTGATTGATAAGACAAGACAAAGGTGATGATGATTGGGGCGGCAGTGGTTAGTAAGCCGAAACCTGCCCGAACAAGGAGGGGAGGCAGCCTCGACTGAAGTCGTGACAGTCGTGCTCTCCACTGCATTATAGTTGTATTCCTAGATATGTTTAAGATACCAGAGTCTTATCACTCATTAAAGATAGACTCTTCTTTATGATATTGCCACGAGCAGCACCGCACATTTTGCTCTCAGTCACACAGAGTATCTATGCATGTGCACGAGTGCCTTTTTAGTCAGCATGCTAGGCTAGTTTATGCTTAGCAGCCCGTTGGATTCCATGACCAAACATTATATAGTAGTCCCGTGTAGCTCAGTTGGTAGAGCATGGTGTTTGCAACGCCAGGGTTGTGGGTTCGTTTCCTACGGGGGACCAGTATGAAAAAAAATAATTATGCACTCACTGACTGTAAGTCGCTCTGGATAAGAGCGTCTGCTAAATGACTAAAAAAAATGTTAAAATGTAGTAGCTGCAGGAAGTGTTGTGGAATCCAATGGGATGCTTTAGCATGAGCTAGCCTTGCCCATTCATAGAAAGTAATGCTAGCACGATAGAATGTAGTCACATACATGTGTGACCGACTGGCTCGATTCGGTCTTATGTAGCAAAATTTGAAATTGTGTTTTTTACATTGGATAAAAGTAGCGACTCAGAGCTATAAAATGGTATATCATACACTACAGTTGAGGAACAATGGTAAAGTCATTCTGCTTTGAAAGTTGATAAACTTGTAACCCCACTTTTGAGAAAATGAATGTTTTGGTACACCTATTGGAGAGCTCTTCTTTGTCTACACCCATTCAGCATCATTCACACCCTCTTAAGCCTAAGCCCCACCTATGTCTTTATGGATTCACATGTGAGGCCATGTACTAAACAACCAAAGATTTCAAGACTAAAGGCTGGTTTATACTATGTCTATCGACAGTTGTTGCCGTGACATCATGAACATTCTATTGTCGTCCGACATCAAACTTGTCATTGTCGTTATGAAAAAATATGAACACAAAAACTACAGGCTGCATGACATCAGCAGCCTGGTGGTCTAAAATAGCATAACTGATGTATTTTAACACCAATAAACCCAACCGTTTAAAAAATAATTGAGAATATGTCAATCTAGCAAACCAGGCAACTAAAAGCAACTTTTGGTTTGTTTCTAGCTTGTTAGCTAGCTAGCTAACGTTAAGTTAGCTGGCTAGCTAGTTCAAATAATGACCATATCATATACAGTAGCTGACAATGTCTTCACTTTAACTCATTTGTATTCATTATTACAAGAAAATATACTCACAACAAGATCATTATTTAGAAGTTAATGGTGAGCTAATTACAGAAAATAGCTTATGGTGGTGAGTGTGACGAAATAAGAACAGGGCATTCTACCGGAGAACTTTATAATTTGGACACTGTCTCTTTGGCCTAACGTTATATCCTAATTTGACTTTGGTGCAGGTCATGTTGTTCTTCACATTACCGTCTCTGGTAAACACATAGTATATAAAATATAACCAACGTTTATTTGTCACATACAGAAGATGTAAACGGTACAGTGAAATGGTTACTTTTGTTTAGACATCTAGCTAGCTAGCTAAACAATTAACCATAATCCCAACTCATAACATTACTACTCTGCATGAATCTGCAGGTAGCTAACCAACTAGGTTCAATGTTAGCTAGCTAGATAACATTAGGCTATAACTAGCAATGCAAATGGCTCTGAGATACAAATAACATTAATACACAGATCATACAAGTAACATTAGCTAGCGAGCCAGCCAGCATTAGCAAGTTAGCTAACAGTACGCTTTAACTTACAATGAAAACAACTTTCTGACTAAATTAGAAATGTATATCTGAAAATGTAGCTAGCTAGACTCTTTTACCCGTATACATGGATGAACGCTTCTCCCTCTCTGTTACGGATGCCATGGTTTCCCTTAGTTTGAAGATGTAATCCGGAGACAGGTGTTTTATACAACAGCAGCATTCTGTGTGTTCTCTTTTCGACTCCCTCTGCATATTTGCAATCAAACGTCAGAATTTTCTCAATTTCTTTAGCTATCATATTCTAATTCCACTGGGCATTCCACTGATTTCAAAACCCGGTCCTCCAGAAAGTGGAGAGCAACACTTTTGCAATTCTGCGATGTGATATTTTTTTTTTTTTTTAAGCGAGTTAGAAAGGATTACCTACACATACTGACCAGCTCATGTTATAGACAGAAGCGTGCTACATGGTAGACCAATCCGAACTCATCTCTCAGCATGTCCAGCCTCATCCATTGTCATGAAAACAGCCGAGGCTGCCCCTCCTCCTTGCTCAGGCAGGCTTCGGCGTTCGTCGTCACTGGAGTACTAGCTGCCACCGATCGATGTTTCTGTGTTACACTAGTCTTGTCTTTATTATTCACACCTGTTACCCATTATGCTTATATGTTTCCCTATAATTACCTCTGTTTTCCCTGCTGGGTTTGTGCATCATTGTCCGTTGTTTTACGTCGTTTGGTGAGCTGTTGTTCTGCTCTTCCCTGCGTGGAGGGTTTGTTATGGTTTACTTTTGTTTTAGTAAATCCATTCATTTCTCAGTTCTGTGTCCTGCGGCTGATTCCGTTACACCACTTCACCCAGACATTGACATCCATTCATTATCTCAGCCAATCATGGCTAGCGGGAAGGTTCCTGTCTTTTTCTGTGGTTAAACCTCTTAATTTAACAATTGTATTTGTATTTACAGATGGCATACAAGTTTGTTATTAAGGCACATGAAAGATCACCTGTTCGAGATGGCATTTCTGCCACAAAACCCATTTTGATAAAAAAATAAAATAATGTTTTACGTTCAAATGCCTCTCCTGTGAAGTAGTGATGCACAACATATTTCCTGAAACAAGTCACATACTGTATCTGAAGTGTACGAATAATGCCCCGATGCTCCTACACTGCCCCAACTCTCTGTCTAAATGTTAATACGCCTTGGTTGCAATATGGTTTTAGAAACATCTGGAACGTAACTTTCATATTACTACACACCTTTATAACACGATTCCTACACGGCCATATTTCCAAGTTACAGCTTGTTTATGTAAGAGAGGGGCGACCACCTGTTCTAATTAGCTATGTAACGTCTCCGAACACCTGTGTGTACCGGAAAAGAATGCCAGAAAAGTGTTTTAACTAAAAATATTGTAACTGAAAAATACTATCAGCTGCAACTGTGTTAAAACAGTGTACAGTAAGTGTATATTTTGCATTTGTAAAAGGATTTTGGTCTTTATAGTTCTATCCGTTTTTCTTCGTATTATCTTCAGAAAATTGGCATGTCAGATTGGCCTTGGCGGCGCCGGAGAGGATGGCTGCCGTTTTATGGGCTCTTAACAAACCGTGCTATTTTGTTTGTTTTTTCGCATTGTTTGTAACTTATTTTGTACATGATGTTGCTGCTACTGTCTCTTATGACCCAAAAGAGCATCTGGACATCAGAACAGCGATTACTCACCTTGAACTGGACTAATAATTTTTCTTTAATGAGTCGGACGAGAGGGATTTGCTCCAGACACCCGACAGGGCCCTCATCCCCATCATTCACAGTAGAAAGAGAAGGAGATATCGCAGAAGGAGATCGGGGTGCCTGGTAAGGAGCTGGCGACGAGTGGCTAATCTGCCTTTGCCATCGGTACTATTGGCCAACGTACAATCACTTGATAATGAAGTGGACGACCTACAAGCACGTATATCCTACCAACGGGACATTAAAAACGGTAATATCTTATGTTTCACAGAGTCGTGGCTGAACAACGACACGAATATCATACAGCTGGCATGTTATACACTGTATCGGCAGGATAGAACAGCAGCCTCTGGTAAGACAAGGGGTGGCAGTCTATGTATATTTGTAAACAAAAGCTGGTGCACGATATCAAAGAAAGTCTCAAGGTTTTGCTCGCCTGAGGTATAGTATCTCATGATAAGCTGTAGACCACACTATCTACCAAGAGAGTTTTCATTTATATTCTTCGTAGTTGATTATTTACCACCACAAACCGACGCTGACACTAAGACCGCACTCAATTAACTGTATACGGCCATAAGCAAACAGGAAAACACTCATCCAGAGGCGGCACTCCTAGTGGTCGGGGACTTTACTGCAGGGAAACTTACATCCGTTTAACCTAATTTCTACCAGCATGTTAAATGTGCAACCAGAGGGAAAAAACTCTAGACCACCTTTACTCCACACACAGACACACATACCAAGTTCTCCCTCGCCCTCCATTTGGCAAATCTGACCATAATTATATCCTCCTGATTCCTGCTTACAAGCACAAACTAAAGCATCAGTGACTTGGTCAATAAAAAAGTGGTCAGATGAAGCAGATGCTAAGCTACAGGACTGTTTTGCTAGCACAGACTGGAATATGTTCCGGGATTCTTCCGATGGCATTGAGGAGTACACCACATCAGTCACTGGCTTCATCAATAAGTGCATCGATGACGTCGTCCCCACAGCGACTGTACGTACATACCCCAACCAGAAGCCATGGATTAAAGGCAACATCCGCACTGAGCTAAAGGGTAGAGCTCCCACTTTCAAGGATCGAGACTCTAACCCGGAAGCTTAGAAGAAATCCCGCTACGCCCTTCGACGAACCATCAAACAGGCAAAGCGTCAATACAGGACCAAGATCGAATCGTACTACACCGGCTTCGACGCTCGTCGGATGTGGTAGGGCTTGCAAACTATTACAGACTACAAAGGAAAGCACAGTCGCGAGCTGCCCAGTGACACGAGCCTACCATACGAGCTAAATTACTTCTATGCTCGCTTCGAAGCAAGTAACACTGAAACATGCATGAGAGCATCAGCTGTTCCAGACGATCAAGCTCTACGTAGCCGACGTGAGTAAGACCTTTAAACAGGTCAACATTCACAAGGCCGCAGGGCCAGACGGATTACCAGGACGTGTACTCCGAGCATGCGCTGACCAACTGGCTGATTCTGTAATATCATCATGTTTCAAGCAGAACACCATAGTCCCTGTGCCCAAGTACACTAAGGTAACCTGCCTAAATGACTACCGACCCATAGCACTCACATCTGTAGCCATGAAGTGCTTTGAAAGGCTGGTCATGGCTCACATCAACACCATTATCCCAGAAACCCTAGACCCACTCAATTTGCATACCGGCCCAACACATCCACAGATGATGCAATCTCTATTGCGCTCCACACAGCCCTTTCACACCTGGACAAAAGGAACACCAATGTGAGAATGCTATTCATTGACTACAGCTCAGCGTTCAACACCATAGTGCCCTCAAAGCTCATCACTAAGCTAAGGACCCTGGGACTAAACACCTCACTCTGCAACTATATCCTGGACTTGCTGACGGGCTGCCCCCAGGTGGGAAGGGTAGGTAACAACACATCCGCCACGCTGATCCTCAACACGGGGCCCCTCAGGGGTGTGTGCTCAGTCCCCTCCTGCACTCCCTGTTCACTCATGACTGCATGGCCAGGCACGACTCCAACACCATCATTAAGTTTGCAGATGACACAACAGTGGTAGGCCTGATCACCGACAACGACGAGACAGCCTATAGGGAGGAGGTCAGAGACCTGGCCGTTCGGGAGGAGGTCAGAGACCTCCCTCAATGTGATCAAGACAAATGAGATGATTGTGGACTACAGGAAAAAGAAGAGGACCGAGCACGCCCCCATTCTCATCGACGGGGCTGTAGCGGAGCAGGTTGAGAGCTTCAAGTTCCTTTGTGTCCACATCACCAACAAATTAACATGGTCCAAGCACACCAAGACAGTTGTGAAGAGGGCACGACAAAACCTATTCCCCCTAAGGAGACTGAAAAGATTTGGCATGGGTTCTTAGATCCTCAAAAGGTTATACGGCTGCACCATCGAGAGCATCCTGACTGGTTGCATCACTGCCTGGTATGGCAACTGCTCGGCCTTCGACCGCAAAGCACTACAGAGGGTAGTGCGTACGGCCCAGTACGTCACTGGGGCCAAGCTTCCTGCCATCCAGGACCTCTATACCAGGTGGTGTCAGAGGAAGGCCCTAAAAATTGTCAAAGACTCCAGCCACCCTAGTCATAGACTGTTCTCTCTGCTACCTCACTGCAAGCGGTACCGGAGTGCCAAGTCTAGGTCCAAGAGGCTTCTAAACAGCTTCTACCCCCAAGCCACAAGACTCCTGAACATCTAATCAAATGGCTACCCAGACTATTTGCATTCAGACATTTATTTCACAGCAATTTATGACTTGTTGGTCTCATCATTTTATTAATATCAGACTATTATCAATCATCATATTGTTATTAATATCATAATTTTAACCCATTACTTGACCTGGGTTACATGTACCACAACCAGTATTTGCAATCTTAGAGAGCTATAAATACTGTATGCTGACTGCTGATTGCAGTATTTATGTCCTTGTCCTCTTGTCCCTTTAGGATGGTCATCACCATGGCCTACTATGCACTGCTATTCAATACCACAAACCTGCATGGGGATTCCTATATCAACTTCTTCCTGTCTGCAGTTATAGAAGTGCCAGCCTATATAATCGCTATGTTACTGCTGAAATTTTGCTATCGAAGATTCTGCCAGTCATCAACTCTGTTTCTTGGCGGTTCTGTTATTCTCTTCATCCAGATTGTCCCAGCAGGTAATATTAAAATGTCATCTCTAGTCTAGGGGACACACTATATTATGTTCAGTTCATTATTAACAAAGCAATGTAAAAGCCATAAGTGTTTCCTACTTCACATAATTAAATACTGTTTTATTTGTGTGAAAAAATGAGCTCTTCATGGCCATTTGATATGCGTGTGTGAAAGTCAAGTATGTCTTGTCAGAGCTCTGATACAAGATATTAACCCCTGGCTAAAGTCGCCCCTCATATCTCCCTGGAGTGGCCATCTTCCTGGAGATGGTGGGGAAGTTTGGCATCACCGCAGCGTTCTGTGTGGTGTAAGCCGTCACGTCGGAGCTCTTCCCCACTGTGGTGAGGAACATGGCCATGGGGGCGTGTTCCATGGCAGCACGCATAGTCACCATCTCCCCCTTCATCATCTACCTCGGTAAGACTAATCAATCAGGTAATCAATCAGTTAATTAATCAATCAATGTCAATATTGGACTGTTAACAAAGTGTATCTATCTAATCTTGCTCTCTTTTACCAGGTAATTACTACAAGTATCTGCCATATATTTTGATTGGGAGTCTGGCTGTGTTATCCGGCCTACTGTGTTTCATTCTACCAGAGAGATTTGGATAAGTCTCCCTGAGACAATACCACAGATGCAGAACCTTAGAGGGTAATTCATGTATTTCATAGGTGTTATAATAGTTAATAGCATATGGTAATGTTTCATAGCTTGTTCTTATGATGGCATAATGATACTAACAACAATAATGAAAACAACAATGTTTATTAATATCATAATTGCAGCAATTATCATTAGGAATAGTATTAGAATTATAATAACAATTGTAGTAGTAGTAGGTTGCAAGTATATGTTATATAATGTGCTACACTTATACATCTCTCATTTTGCAATAAGTTCGGAAGTAAGAAAAAAACTGCAAATACAAGTAACAATCCCATTGTAGAAAAATAAGAAAGATTTTAACTGACTCACTTTGTTACTTCCCACAAGACACTGTACATAATAAAGGTTTTTAATGAAAATGTTTTTATTTATATCTCATATGTCATTATTCATATACACTGAGTGTACAAAACATTAGGAACATCTTCCTAATATTGAGTTGCACCCCCTTTTGCCCGCAGAGCAGCCTCAATTTGTCGGGGCATGGACTACAAGGTGTCGAAAGCGTTCCACAGGGATGCTGGCCCATGTTGACTCCATTGCTTCCCACTGTTGTGGTTGGCTGGATGTCCTTTGGGTGGTGGACCATTCTTAACACACACAGGAAACTGTTGAGCATGAAAAACCCAGCAGTGTTGCAGTTCTTGACACACTCAAACTGGTGTGGCTGGCACCTACTACCATACCCCGTTGAAAGGCACTTCAATCTTTTGTCTTGCCCATTCAAGTCTCAACTGTCTCAAGGCTTAAAAATCCTTCTTTAACCTGTCTCCTCCCCTTCATCTACACTGATTGAAGTGGCTTTAACAGCTGACATCAATAAGGGATCACAGGATTCACCTGGTCAGTCTATGTTATGGAAAGAGCAGGTGTTCTTAATGTTTTGTACAATCAGTGTATATACAGTGGTTTCGGAAAGTATTCAGACCCCTTGACATTTTCCACATTTTGTTACGTTACAGCCTTATTCTAAAATGGATTAAATAAATACAAATCCTCAGCAATCTACACACAATACCCCATAATGACAAAGCGAAAACAGGTTTTTATAAATGTCTGCTAATTTATTAAAAATAAAAAACAGAAATACCTTATTTACTTCAGTATTCAGACCCTTTGCTATGAGACAAGAAATTGAGCTCAGGTGCATCCTGTTTCCATTGGAAAGGCACACACCTGTCTATATAAGGTCCCACAGTTGACAGTGCATGTCAGAGCAAAAACCAAGCTATGAGGTCAAAGGAATTGTCAGTAGAGCTCCAAGACAGGATTGGGGAAGGGTACCAAAACATTTCTGAAACTTTGAAGGTCTTCAAGTACACAGTGGACTCCATCATTCTTAAATGGAAGAAGTTTAGAACCACCAAGACTCTTCCTAGAGCTGGCCGCCCGGCCAAACTGAGCAATCGCGGGAGAAGGGCCTTGGTCAGGGAGGTGACCAAGAATCCGACAGAGCTCCAGAGTTCCTTTGTGGAGATGGGAGAACCTTCCAGAAGGACAACCATCTCTGCAGCACTCCACCAATCAGGCCTTTATGGTAGAGTGGCCAGACAGAAGCTACTCCTCAGTAAAAGGCACAACCCGCTTGGAGTTGAACAAAGGGCACCTAAAGACTCAGCATGAGAAACAAGATTCTCTGGTCTGATGAAACCAACATTGAACTATTTGGCTTGAATACCAAGCGTCACGTCTGGAGGAAACCTGGCATCATCCCTTCGGTGAAGCATGGTGGTGTCAGCATCATGCTGTGGGGATGTTTTTCAGCGGCAGGGACTGGGAGACTAGTCAGGATCGAGGCAAAGTACAGAGAGATCCTTGATGAAAACCTGCTCCAGAGCGCTCAGGACCTCAGACTGGGGCGAAGGTTCACCTTCCAACAGGACAACGACACTAAGCACACAGCCAAGACAACGCAGGAGTGGCTCCGGGACAAGTCTCTGAATGTCCTTGAGTGGCCCAGCCAGAGCCCGGACTTGAACCCGATCTAACATCTCTGGAGAGACCTGAAAATAGCTGTGCAGCGACGCTCCCCATCCTACCTGACAGAGCTTGAGAGGATCTGCAGAGAAGAATGGGAGAAACTCCCCAAATACAGGTGTGCCAAGCATGTAGCATCATACCCAAGAAGACTCAAGGCTGTAATCGCTACCAAAGGTGCTTCAACATAGTACAGAGTAGAAGGTCTGAATACTTATGTAAATGTAATATTTTTTATTTATTTGTATACATTTGCAAACATTTCTGAACCTGTTTTTTGCTTTGTCATCATGGTGTATTGTGTGTAGATTGATGAGGGAAAAAACAATTTAATCAATTTTAGAATAATGCTGATACCTTACAAAATGTGGAAAAAGGCAATGGGTCTGAATACTTTCCGAAGGCAATGTATTTACAATATCATCACTAATAGGCTTACATCTACATTTCCTGAGCTGATCAAATATACAGTCAAATATACAGTCAAAGCTGGTTATATAGAAGCAAATAGTTTCCATGCCAGAGCCCTCCCCCCACAGGATCACAACTAAAAGCGAAAGTAAAACTGGCTGCTATGAAAACACAGCGCAAGTCTGTTATCCTTGGTTCCCTCCAACTTTATTTATGTTAAGGATATTTTCTGAATATTTATGGATGTATTCATTCAAATGCATTTTACTATGGAATATGATCTTCTCACTGCATTGAAGGTGAGTTTGCATGTTGATGTCCAAGGATATGATAAAACAATTACTTAGGCCAAAGCAATGTTTTCACAGAAGATTGGTCAAAACATGGTTGTGTATTTCTGTTGTTCATGTAAGAATATAATACTAAAATACACTCAAATGTGTATATTGGTAATAAAGCATTTAATAACTTGCTCCATAGTTTCATATAATCTGTTACTCACATGCTATGTGAGAAAGCAAAAGTGAAAGTGAGGGATTGTTAAGAAAATGCCCTTCTCTCGTAGGCTACTACGCATTTTTTTTTTAACTCGTCCCCCTTACCTTGAATTGCTGTAACACATAAGCAGCGTAGTTTCATTCAGGCTTTATAATTGATGGACCTCAGTTTTAGAATGTATAGGTGTTTGCGCTTGTGGGTGTTTTTGTGTGGGTGTGTGTGCTTGCGAACGTGTGTGTCCGTGCTTCTATGCCTTTGTTTGTACATGTTGCAGATACATGTGAATATCATTACAGAACATTTGTATTTCCGTACTTTAATGTCTCTTTGGTGTCAGAGTTTGTGTATATTGGAGGCAAATTGTCACTGGTAGGGTTTAAGTAAAATGTGTAGGGTGCTGTTTTATACATTTCCAAATATTCTGTGTAGGTTGGCCCATTGAAGAATGTATTACATCAATGCTTCTCTTTCTTTCCTTGTGACATACAGTACCAGTCAAAAGTTTGGACACACCTACTCATTCAAGGGTTTTTCTTTATTTTTGGGTAATTCTTCAACTATGGTACTCTTTGAGCTAGACAGTTTCAGAAAATAAAAACATTTCTACAAACAATTTTTTAGTATCAGTTGGTTTCTCAATCTGTCTGGAAACCTTCCCTGAAGTTGGCTGTGATGATTTGTATTTACTAATATATATTTTTTGCCATTTTTATCTGACAGTCCAAGAAAACGGTCATTTCCATCACATAACAAAACATGTATTTTTAAGAGAAAATAATGAAATATCTTCTGTTATAAATATATTTGATTAAATAGCACACACATATCTGTTCAAATTTGTAATTTATTATTTTTTTCAGAAATGTAACACTAAAAAACACCTAAAACTAGGTCAATGGAACATTTCATTTTCTTATCATAGCTCAAAATCATATATTTCTCAAAGTGTATACACAAATCTTAGCCCTAACTGCACAATTATCAACACCACTGAATATAGTTGGTTTGATTGTATGTTTTTTATATGTTTTACTTTAAAATATGTGTTGTGGTGGAAATGACATGGCGTGGCGGAAGAGACAGTGTGTGGCGGAAATGACAGATAGGCAACTTCCAATTAAAAACAATTTTTCTACTGCTCTATGTGGTGAACCAGAGCAAATCAATAAGCAACAGCATTTGTGAACAAAAACATATCACCAATATTTTTAAATTAAAAACAATCCAAAAAATGAAAAAACATGAATTTGTGTTAAAAATCAGCAAATCATTTGTTCACTGTTTTCTACATGCTGAACTAGAGCAAACTAGTACAAACTAGAGCAAACCCTTTATGTCATCATTACCTTAACATAACCTTAATATAACCAGTTGAATAACAGATAAAATAGGCAATATATTTTGAAATTGAAAACTTATATGCCTATGCTGAACCAGAGCAAACACTCTGTACTTAAACATTACTGTCATGTGTGTTATATCGTAAATCCATGTACTGTCAAACGTAATCATGTGGAATAACAAGTTGAATCTGACTAAATAGACATTGTATTTGCTAAATACTGTATCTGTCAAACTTGCATATGGGCCAGAGGTTCAGTTATGTTTCATGGTCAAGAACAGAGCATATTTCTTTCCAAACTGTTGGCTCCACCATCACATGCCTCTTTGTTACTGGTTGAGGCTCTGGGACCAGCCTGATCACATCTTCTGGCCGGTACCAAATAACATCGTCTCTCATAGGCCAGAAGAACTTGAGTCTGACTTCGGGATTCTCGTGTCTAAACTTCAGGTTCAGTGTCTGCATAGAATCCACCAGGAAGCGCTTTTGCATTTTATTTTTCATCTTTGTAATTGTCTCTTTCTTTCCAGTAGTGGCCCTACTGTTATCGTCGCGTTCTAAAAACTTTGTTATCTTTTCCTTCACTTCTTGGCTGACTCTGTTTCGTTGTGTTTTGCGGGTGTATTTGAGTTTGTCGGCCCTTGTCATGTTTGTCCTGATTAGTTTTGTAGAGAATCCAAACTCCTTCTTGGCCATGGTGACCAGGCGGTATTTTTTTAAGATCTTGCCAGCCACAAGTTTGGAGATCAGTTGCCGAGCTTTACGATTGTCAACATTCTGATACTTTTTTCTTATTTCTGACATAATGGTGTTATGGAATAGGAGTGTCTTCTTTAATTGCTTGCTTTCTTGCTGCATCTGTTGCTTTGTTTTCATTTTAGGTGACTCTAGGATCCCAGGTTCTTCTTCAGTCGATTACTTCTTTTTTTGTATTTTTCAACTTTTCTGAGGGCATCCTCAAGCTTTTGTTTAATGTCATTAAGATCTCTGTACACCTTTGCTTTTGCCTTCGCAACCTTTTTTCTCCCTCTTTTCCTCTGTGGAGTTCTCTCTGGTGTAGGCTCACACAGCTGAGGTGTTTCAGGGATGTCTTCTGCATTAACACTCATGTTGTCTGGTGATGGTGGTGGTGTTGTATGTGCCATGAAACTATTCACTGCTGAGACCATTTTCCATTTCCTACGTCTGTTTCGTTGAGAAATTCGCCACTGTCTTCTCATTTTTCGTTGTTCTCTTTTCGGCATTTCTGTCACAGATTTAACAACACCTTGTTGCTTTTTCTTCAGGTATCTTTCTCTGTCCTTCTTGAGGGACTCTGCATATTTAAGTGGATCTGATTTTATTCTTTCTCTGTATGATCTTGACCTCTGTGCTGTGGTATTGCTTGCCATCTTAAAGAAAGAGCCAAGACATCATGTCAAACCTACTTATCTATTGTTCTCTTATTTACCAACAATATTGTAATATTGTTAAAACTGTTTTTGAATTTAGTATCAGTATTATAGCCCAAATAATTTGCTGTTTAGCACGAACAATGTCATTTCCACCACAACCTGTCTTTACCACCACAATGAACACCGTGGTGGAAATGACTGTGGTGGAAATGACATTTCCCCACTTTCCCTCTAAAATCTCATGCTATGTTAGCCTGCTAATATTAGTTTTAGAGTTAGCATTAAATATACACAAATTACACATTATTAAATTAAATGTATCCAGTTATTTTTACGTCCATGTGAAATATGAGCTGTTTGGAAATGACGACCAATAAACATACTCTCAGTTTTACTCATATTTACCTTGATTTTTCTTCTTTTCATTACCCCCTGTAGAGGACACCATTTCATCCAGCCATGTGTTCCACTGTGGAGTTTCTGTTGCTATGGTTACTAAATATACAAACCTAAAACACTGATCCCAGGATTCTATTTTGTACAGTGTGGTGGAAATGACAGTGACCCCAAGGGACAAGGGTTCTATTTATGAAAAATATAGGAAAATGTGAATATGTATCACAATATATAATATGTAGAATTGAAATAAATGGTATTTTATCATTTGTACTTGAAATCTACATTATTTAAATATTTAATTTAGAATTAAGCGAGGTTGAAGATACAAAGTCTGGCTTAGGGACAGAGGGAAAACAGTAAAAACCATGCATAAAAGGCCTCATATTATATAATAAAAAGAATGATTGAGCCATGATACATTTTTTATAAGTTCCCCTTAGGGTGGAGTAAGTATGACAAAAACAAAAAAGAAGAAATGTTTTTTAGTTTTTATTATTTCATCCAGGGACAAGAAAAGTACCATAGTTAAAGAATCACCCTTTTACTATTGTCTACAACCAGATGGGATGGTGTATCGCTGCAGAATACTGTGGTAGCCATGCTGGTTAAGTGTGCCTTGAATTCTAAATAAATTACTGACAGTGTCACCAGCAAAGCACCCCCACACCATCACACCTCCTCCTACATGCTTCACGGTGGGAACTACACATGTGGAGATCATCCGTTCACCTACTCTGCGTCTCACAAAGACACAGCGGTTGGAACCAAAAATCTCCAATTTGGACTCATCAGACCAAAGGACAGATTTTCACCTGTCTAATGTCCATTGCTCGTGTTTCTTGGCCCAAGCAAGTCTCTTTTTATTATTGGTGTCCTTTGGTAGGGGTTTCTTTGCAGCAATTCGACCATGAAGGCCTGATTCACGCAGTCTCCTCTGAACAGTAGCCTCCTGTAGCTCAGTTGGTAGAGCATGGCGCTTGCAACGCCAGGGTTGTGGGTTCAATTCCCATGGGGGGCCAGTATGAAACATTTATGCACTCACTAACTGTAAGTCGCTCTGGATAAGAGCGTCTGCTAAATTACTAAAAAAAAAAAAAAAAAACAGTTGATGTTGAGATGTGCCTGTTACTTGAACTCTGTGAAGCATTTATTTGGGCTGCAATTTCTGAGGCTAGTAACTCTAATGAACTTATCCTCTGCAGCAGAGGTAACTCTGGGTCTTCCTTTCCTGTGGCGGTCCTCATGAGAGCCAGTTTCATCATAGCGCTTGATGGTTTTTGCGACTGCACTTGAATAAACTTTAAAAGTTCTTGAAATGTTCCGTATTGACTGACCTTCATGTCTTAAAGTAATGATGGACTGTCATTTCTCTTTGCTTATTTGAGCTGTTCTTGACATAATATGAACTTGGTCTTTTACCAAAAATGCTATCTTCTGTATACCACCCCTACCTTGTCACAACACAACGGATTGGCTCAAACGCGTTTTGAAGGAAAGAAATTCCACAAATTAACTTTTAACAAGGCACACCTGTTAATTGAAATGCATTCCAGGTGACTACCTCATGAAGCTGGTTGAGAGAATGCCAAGAGTGTGCAAAGCTGTCATCAAATCAAAGGGTGGCTACTTTGAAGAACCTCAAATATAAAATATATTTGTATTTGTTTAACACTTTTTTGGTTACTACATGATTCCATGTGTGTTATTTCATAGTTTTGATGTCTTCTCTATTATTCTACTATGTAGAAAATAGTACAAATAAAGAAAAACCCTTGAATTAGTAGGTGTGTCCAAACTTTTGACTGGTACTGTATGTGATTGATACAACAACATGAGCTTTATTGGCCCAACAAATTCACCACTTCACAGGCAAAAAATAAACAGTTTGATAAAAGACCACAAGATGTCGCCAAGAGTATACTGTAAACACATTGATTGCCCTAAGCCTGTTCTTGCGAGGACTCGGTTACTCTAGTTCACAGTTTATAACAATAAAAGTATAAACTCATCTTTTAACCAGGTGTCATATGGTTATTACTATGACAGTATTGTTCATGTGAAACAATCTTTATTGTATTTGCATAACTGTGAAGAGTTTTGTCACTAAGCCTAAAGTTAGTTAGAAATATTGTGCTTGTGTACAATGCACTGGTAGGCCTTTGTGTATGCAGGTAATTATCTAGTATTAAACATGTTGAATTCTAAATAAAGGCCTATTGAATGTATCAAAGTTAGGATGATGATCTCTCACTCTACTTGCATGACGGAGCCAGAACAACACTGGGATGCTTTTTATAGTGTTTTGCATATGGACCGCTGCCAAGCAAGATGTTTTTCTTTCTCAATTGTAAGACAGTGATAGTGATCAAGGAAATTGTGACCTACTAGGTCAGAAAATGCAATGCACCCAGACTTGTGAACAGGGGTGGAAAAAGTACCCAATTGTCATACTTTAGTAAAAGTAAAGATACCTTAATAGAAAATGACTCAAGTAAAAGTGAAAGTCACCCAGTAAAATACTACTTGAGTAAAAGTCTAAAAGTATGTGGTTTTAAATATACTTAAGTATCAAAAGTAAATGTAGTTGCTAAAATATACTTAAGTAGCCAAAGTTAAAGTTAAAGTACGAATAATTAAAAAATCCTTATATTAAGCAAACCAGACGGCACAATTTAATTGTTTTTTTAATTTACGGATAGCCAGGGTCACACTCATCATTTACCAACAAAGCATTTGTGTTTAGTGATTCCGCCAGATCAGAGGCAGTAGGGATGACTAGGGATGTTCTCTTGATAAGTGTGTGAATTGGTCAATTTTCTGTCCTGCAAAGCATTCAAAATTTTACGAGTACTTTTGGGTGTCAGGGAAAATGTATGGAGTAAAAAGGACATCATTTTCTTTAGGAATGTAGTGAAGTAAAAGTAAAAGTTGTCAAAAATATAAATTGTAAAGTAAAGTACAGATACCCAGAAAAAACGACTGAAGTAGTACTTTAAAGTATTTTTACTTATGTACTTTACATCACTGCTTGTGAGCCAGAATTCCAATAATGTGAGGTCTAGTACTGGTGTAATCCTGATGTGTAGCAGTCTACAGGTATTCACCTCAAACAATTAGCGCACAGAAAACAAACTACAGTTCTTAAATGCCCATTGAGATTCACATCAAGGATCAAATCTTTCAATAGAATTCTGTTTTCATGCTGCGGATGCAGAGATAATGGCATGTCTCTGGTATGTGTGTCAAGTCAGCCACCGGTATGTACCCTAGTTCTTATGTGAGGGCAAGTATAATTACCTGGTATTTGTCAGTGTTGTGTATTGTGTGAATTGCAGTAATAATCTGACTTAGGTTTATTATATAAATTGGTGTGGTTGGTTCTAACGATGAACTTAGCCTTAAGATGCTTTTGGGAAGCCGGGCCCTGGACGATTTAATGATGTGTGCACAGGGCAATGGATGTGGATCCATGACACGGCCCCATAGTTTCCTGTAAATGCTTCTCTCTTCTTGTCAGTGGTGACACTCCTCTTCTCAGTAGCGACACTCCTTGGCCAGAGGCCCACACTGCAGCCCTAGGAAAAGTCACGTGATTTACAAGAAATCGGACCTGCAGCTCAGAGCAGCAATCACAGCCTGCTATAGACAAAAACAACTGCAGACATTTGAGCTTGTCAACTGAGATTGTTTTATCGCAGTATCATGTATGTCAATTGTATTTTATTACTCTCAGTCCAACCTTTGATTTATCAAGTCAGAGGGAGAGTGAAGAAAGGTTCAAGGTTGTAATTTGGATACCTTGTATAATATCTTGATTATCCAAAAATAGTTTATTCGTGGTTTTGTCTTTCACTACTCCTACTGTAACTCTTCATACTGGTTTCTGTGATTCTGATGTTTCAACACTTGCCTGTTTTGACCAAAGAAACTATTTGGTCATTGTAGGAATTTCAGGGTTTAAATTGCCCTCTGCAGAACTGAAGTTATGTTGGTTGTTTAGCAAAGTTTATATGCATCATAGGCTAAATTGCCACAATGATGGGGGGAAATTGCCAATGTGTAGGATTGCAGGAAATGTGCTTTAACGGTCCACTTTGGGCACGCAAAACGGTACAACTCATCTTCTTTCTCAATTTTCAAACAGAAAATAGTAGTTATACATGTGCCGCGTTCAACCAGTTAGCATGTCGTAAATTTGGAGTTTCCTAGTTCTGACTAGCACTTGAACGCGGTTTAAACTAGCCACTTGTAGCTAGCCAGTAACTCCTCCTGTATGTGTTGACGTCATTTCACAGGATTTGTTTTTGGAAAGAAGCTGTAGAGATCGGTAAAAAATGGCACTTCTGTAGCCAAATATCTTATTCACATGTGCGTCAATCTAAGGAACATAATTAAAAGATCCCCATCAAAATCTGTCAGTTTAAACTAGAGATATCCGTTTTTTTTGCATGGGCTGCGTCTCAATCCACCACATCCGCCTATGTCGCCCTTCCTCATCTGCTGTGGAAGGTGGCCGAGCTACAGAGGTGTGTCAAACCATGAGATATCCCGAAAATTGGTCTTCTCACAAAAACATCTATAGCGTTCGAACGGCCTACAAACTATTGTGGAGACTCTCACGAATACGATGGTGTTCTCCGTTTTGCTCTACGGCCCCCATAAGTGTCACAGGACTCGTCTGAAGTCGGTAACGCTGACGTGGCAACTTCTGTCTGTAGCGTTCTAACCATTTGAGCTACACACTAATACGACCCCACTATGGATAGGGGGGACTCTCACGAACACGATGGTGTTCTCCGTTTTCTCTACAACCCCCACAAATGTCACAGGACTCGTCTGAAGGTAACCCATACAAACGAATGGAAGTATGGAGGTAGTTTTGTGCCAACAAAAATGACAGGTTAAATATGTGTCCAAAAAACAATAATATATCCTGAGCATTCATATAACTCCTAGATCCAGTATAGGACAGACACTTCAAAACCTTGTTACTTATTTTGTATTTTTTGACTGTCTTTTTTGCCATTTTGCCTCTGGATGAGCATTTCCTTGTTGGCTTATGGCCCTATATACCCTGAAAAAAATATAAAAGCAACATGCAACAATTTCAAAGATTTTGCTGAGTTACAGTTCATAAGGAAATCAGTCTATTGAAATAAATAAATTAGGCCCTAATCTATGGATTTCACATGACTGGGAATACAGATATGCACCTCTTGGCCACAGATACCTTTTTAAAAAAAAGGTAAGGGCATGGATCAGAAAACCATTCAGTATTTGGTGTGACCACCATTTCCTTCCCATAGAGTTGATAAGGCTGTTGAATGTGGCCTGTAGAATGTTGTTGCACTCCTGTTCTGTGCGAAGTTGCTGGATATTGGCGGGAACTGGAAAACGCTGTCATACGCGTCAATCCAGAGCAACCCAAACATGCTCAATGGGTGACATGTCTAGTGAGTATGCAGGCCATGGAAGAACTGGGACATTTCAGCTTCCAGGAATTGTGTACAGATCCTTGCGACATGGGGCCGTGCATTATCATGCTGAATCATAAGGTGATGGTGACGACAATGGGCCTCAGGATCTCGTCACGGTATCTCTGTGCATTCAAATTGCCATGGATAAAATGCAATTGTGTTCGTTGTCAGTAGCTTATGTCTGCCCATACCATAACCCCACCGCCACCATGGGGCACGCTGTTCACAAAGTTGACATCAGCAAACCGCTCACCCACACAAATTCATACACGCTGTCTTCCATCTGCCCGATACAGTTGAAACCGAGATTCATCCATGAAGAGCACACTTCTCCAGCATGCCAGTGGCCATCGAAGGTGAGCATTTGCCCACTGAAGTCAGTTACGACGCCGAACTGCAGTCAGGTCAAGACCCTGGTGAGGACGATGATCACGCAGATGAGCTTCCCTGAAACGGTTTCTGGCAGTTTGTGTAGACATTCTTCGGTTTTGCAAACCTACAGTTTCATCAGCTGTCCAGGTGGCTGGTCTCAGACGATCCCGCAGGTGAAGAAGCCGGATGTGGAGGTCTTGGGCTGGTGTGGTTACACGTGGTCTGCGGTTGTGAGGCCGGTTGGACGTACTGCCAAACTTATGGAACAGATGGCAAAAATTCTGGTGGACATTCCTGTAGTCAGCATGACAATTTCATGTTCCTGTGTCATTTTGTTGTGTGACAAAACTGCACATTTTAGAGTGGCCTTTTATTGTCCCCATCACAAGGTGCCCCTGTGTAATGATCGTGCTGTTTAATCAGCTTCTTGATATGCCACACCTGTCATGTGGATGGATTATCTTGGCGAAGGAGAAATACTCACTAACAGGGATATAAACACATTTATGCACACAATTTGAGAGAAATAAGCTTTTTGTGCATATGGGACATTTCTGGGATCTTTTATTTCAGCTCATGAAACATGGGACCGACACTTTACATGTTGCGTTCATATTTTTGTTCAGTGTAGCTCAATGAGTGCGATCTTAGTGCCAGCATCAGTTTGTGGTGGTAAATAGACAGATAAGAAAAATATAGATGAAAACTCTGTTGGTAAATAGTATGATCTACAGCTTATCATGAGGTATTCTAACTCAGGCGAGCAGAATCTTAAGAATTCCTTAGTATTAGAGATCGCACACCAGCTTTTGTTAACAAATCTAAGTTAGCCAGGCTAATGTTGCTAACTACACTACATGGACAAATGTATGTGGACACCTGCTTGTTGAACATCTCATTCCAAATTCATGGGCATTAATATGGAGTTTGTCCCCCCTTTGCTGCTATAATATAATATAATAACTCTAATAGGAAGGCTTTCCACTAGATGTTGAAACATTGCTGCGGGGACTTGCTTCAATTCAGCCACAAGAGTATTAGTGAGGTCGGGCACTGATGTTGGGCGATTAGGCCTGGCTCGCAGTCAGCGTTTCAATTCATCCCAAAGGTGTTTGATGGGTTGAGGTCAGGGCTCTGTGCAGGCCAGTCAAGTTCTTCCACACCGATCTCGACAAACCATTTCTGTATGGACCACGCTTTGTGCACGGGGGCATTGTCATGCTAAAACAGGAAAGGGCCTTCCCCAAACTGTTGCCACATATTTGGAGGTACAGAATTGTTTAGAATGTCATTGTATGCTGTAGAGTTAAGATTTCCCTTCACTGGAACTAAGGGGCCTAGCCCAAACCATGAAAAAACAGCCCCAGACCATTATTCCTCCTCCACCAAACTTTACAGTTGGCACTATGCATTCGGGCAGGTAGCGTTCTCCTGGCATCCGCAAAACCCAGATTCGTCCATCAGACTGCCAGATGGTGAAGTATGATTAATCTCCAGAGAACGTGTTTCCACTGCTCCAGAGTCCAATTCGGCTATCAGATGAATTGCAATTAATTGCAAAGTCCCTCTTTGCCATGAAAATGAACTTAATCCCCAAAAAACATTTCCACTGCATTTCAGCCCTGCCACAAAAGGACCAGCTGCCATCATGTCAGTGATTCTCTCATTAACACAGTTGAGAGTGTTGACGAGGACAAGGCTGGAGATCACTCTGTCATGCTGATTGAGTTAGAATAACAGACTGGAAGCTTTAAAAGGAGGGTGGTGCTTGAAATCATTGTTCTTCCTCTGTTAACCATGGTTACCTGCAAGGAAACACGTGCCGTCATCATTGCTTTGCACAAAAAGGGCTTCACAGGCAAGGATATTGCTGCTAGTAAGATTGCACCTAAATCAACCATTTATCGGATCATCAAGAACTTCAAGGAGAGAGGTTCAATTGTTGTGAAGAAGGCGTCAGGGCACCCAAGAAAGTCCAGCAAGCGCCAGGACCGTCTCCTAAAGTTGATTCAGCTGCGGGATCGGGGTACCACCAGTACAGAGCCTGCTCAGGAATGGCAGCAGGCAGGTGTGAGTACATCTGCACGCACAGTGAGGCAAAGACTTTTGGAGGATGGCCTGGTGTCAAGAAGGACAGCAAAGAAGCCACTTCCCTCCAGGAAAAACATCAGGGACACCCTGATATTCTGCAAAGGGTACAGAGATTGGACTGCTGAGGACTGGGGTAAAGTCATTTTCTCTGATGAATCCACTTTCCGATTGTTTGGGGCATCCGGGAAACACCTTGTCCGGAGAAGACAAGGTGAGCGCTACCATCAGTCCTGTGTCATGCCAACATTAAAGCATCCTGAGACCATTCATGTTTGGGGTTTCTTCTCAGCCAAGGGAGTGGGCTCACTCACAATTTTGCCTAAGAACACAGCCATGAATAAAGAATGGTACCAACACATCCTCCGAGAGCAACTTCTCCCAACCATCCATGAACAGTTTGGTGATGACCAATGCCTTTTCCAGCATGATGGAGCACCTTGCCATAAGGCAAAAGTGATAGCTAAGTGGCTCGGGGCTACAAAACATTGACATTTTGGGTCCATGGCCAGGAAACTCCCCAGACCTTAATCCCATTGAGAACCCACAAATTCTGACAAACTCCAAGCATTGATATGCAAAGATGGGCTGCCATCAGTCAGGATGTGGCCCAGAAGTTAATTGACAGCATGCCAGGGCGGATTGCAGAGGTCTTGAAAAAGAAGGGTCAACACTGCAAATATTGACTCTTTGCATAAACTTAATGTAATTGTCAATAAAAGCCTTTGACACTTATGGAATGCTTGTAATTATACTTCAGTATACCATAGTAACATCTGACAAAAATATCTCATAACACTGAAGCAGCGAACTTTATGAGACCAATACTTTTGACCATGACTGTATATACACACGACTGTGGTGGGAGGCCTTTGTTCAGTGTCACAACGCTTCCTGTCGCCATGTTAAAGACAGGCCTTTCTCTTAGTTACATAATGAGGTCTAAGCCTACTGCAGATGATTTACAGTATGAGCTTCCTGTGCAGTCCACATTATCATACATTGGTTTTGCATGTTCAGATAAGCCCTTATTCCCAAAGACTCAGTCTAAGACAATCAGCAACTTTATGGATTTTCTTGCTCCATCCTTTTAATAGTCTTGGTCTCACAATTTACTAAGGGAAGGCCTACTTTAACTGATTTACTACTGTTTACAGTATGAGTACTCACTGTATTGGCTGTTTACGTCTGCAAGGAACACTGTTGCATTTTACAAGGAAACCTTTTTTATCCTTTATACATTGAGGTTACGCTCAGAGTATGGAAATTGTCATTTACAGATCATATATACAGCTTATAAAAAGTAAAGATACAGTGACATCATCCATGACATCATTCTGTTTTCCCATCGTTAGTGCATTTAATGATCCATCATTTGGTCATATAGCCTACCAATGTTTTGTTTTAAGTATCTGTACTCGGCACTGTGTTTCTATTTACTGTAACAGCCCTGCTTTAAATTCCAACAGATGCAATGTATCTTGACTTACCAGTTTTTCATCAACCACTATTCCACTGCATGATAGATGTCATGCCAGGCATTCCTGGTCTCTGTGTGTTTCAGAGAATGTCTTTCCAGTAAATCAGCAGACAAACATAGAGAGGCAGGGAGGCTTAGAGCCTGAATCACTCAGGGATCTCTTCCTCCTTCTGAGCCTGCTCTCAGCCATAGGGCTCTGGTCAAAGGTAGTGCACCATATAGGGAATAGGGTGCCATTTGGGACGCGGACCCTGGTCAAAAGTAGTGCACCAAATAGGGTGCCATTTGGGACGCATGGGCGACCGTGCCACATCAGATCATTCAGTTAGTTTGATTATATCCAATGCAATGAAAGTCAGTATTCATACTTTTGTGTCATTTTTGTATTGTGGTATTGTGGTAATGTTGTATTGTAGTGCATTGCGGTTCCCACTGCCACGACAGTGATTGTGCATTAGTAGCCTGAGTCATCATTGTGAGGAGTAGCTACCAGTGTGTACGTGTGTGTGCCTGCCTGCCTGCAGAAGGGTTTCCAGAGAGGCCAAACAAAAGCATCAAAGTCTAAATAGAAAGTCAACACAGCAACTAAACCTGAAAATCAACCTGCCAGCCAGGTCTATTATGTTGTTTTGTTTGGCCTTTGTTATGATTCCTAGCATTCATTTCAATCATTCTGCCTTGACGTATCAAATATTATTAGTTTGATTATTAGTTTGAGCAAGTGAGTTTGAAGAGTGATTTAGTGGTAAAGGAAGGGATTTAAACAGAGGGGTTTAAAGTGATGGTGATGGTGTTATGTTCAACAACATCATGCAACATGATCTCATCAACAGTAGTATCACCACCATACCACAATGGTTATGGCACTTCCATTGCTGCATGTCCATCCAATTTGATTATAGGCCATAGTGTAATAATGAATCTATAATAGGAGAGTTTGCATAGACAAAACTGAGTTTAATATTAGCACATTTACATATGTTCAAAATGCATGCATATCAGCTGAGTCTTGACTATGACTCATAAATGCATTCCATTGCTGAGCATAATATTCAGAATCACTGCCCTAAAATGCTCTCTACTCTACTTTATCTCTGCCTATTGGCATCCTGTCATTCAGAAATGCCTGTGATCATAATCATCCTGTTGGCTTTTTCACACTATCTGGTGCAAAGACATATGGGCAGGTGCAATAAGTCAGGTGATATATGTCTGTCATGTCTGGTTTTTCAGTAAAAGGGGACAATGAGGACAATGAACTCTGAGGACAATGAGCTCTGATTATCATCAAACATCTGAGTGATTGGTTCCTTGGTAACCCTTGGATTTGATTGAGCGAGAACAAATGATAATTCATCATTTTGAAATAAAATTCAAAATCCCATTGAAATAACAACCTCACCCTCAGTTTCGTTCCTGTACTGAGATGAGATATTTGCTCATTCAATTCAGAACCTGCACATACACTCACGAACACACTTCTCACCTTTTCTGTCGCCCACATTGTATGTTTAAACTGTGTCATTGAGAGTCTTCACCCTTGATATCCTTGACCCCCCTAATAAGGACTATACATTTTGTTTGTTAATGAGTGGCCTGGGTGGGTAGTATTTCAGCTCTCACCCTTTCTGTCACACGCTTTGTGTGCTTGATATGTGACAGTATGAGTCAATATTACAGTACTAGACCTACTAAATCATTTATGTCAACACATTATGCTCTTACAGTCATTGATAACTTATCTTCTCTCTGGGTAATGTTTGCAGAAGACCAGTATGTACAGCCATGCTGGGTCATGAGGGCTGAAAATTTGGGAAATACCAAACAGACTTTTCTCTCCACTTGTGATAAGGGAAGTTACCCATGATGCTGTGCTGTGGTGAGGTTGTGTGGCTGAGATCATTTCACAACCATCAAAACAACTCATGTTAAACTTCTGCTTGTTCAGAAGCAATAAATCAGCACTTTAAAGTGGTAAAATGTATATATCTTCTAAAAAATAAGAAGGTGCATACTTTTATGCCTGAGAATACATATTCTGGTAGGGTACTGTAATTGTCAACTAAGATACTGTTTGCTGGATAGCATCTTAATGATAACAGTAAAATGATCCCATTATAGATATGAAGAATAGCCCCTATGGTCAATGATAAATACAGTATGCACTGTACAATGTTATGCTTCTGTCATTATAACTATATAATTCCTTACCATCTAACTAAGAAGTCACATAGGATAGATGTTTTCTTTTGCATGGGAAATTCTGTTCTTATGGGACAGCATTATATGTACACTATAGTGTGTGTAGATTGGAAAGCACCTCTGTTTTTCATCTGTCACATGATTTTGGTACACTCCCTTCCTCCTTTCCTCCCTCCCTCTCTCTGTGTGTTTGTGGTTACGTATGAGCTACTGTGACAGAGCTTGCTAGTTCTTTGCACAGGCAGGATGGATCATGGATTAAATCTATTGTAATATACATGCATGAAATAAAATATGAAGCTGTGTAAAGGTTTTGTATACAGATGATAATTAAGTGATAATGCCCGAGAAGCTGGTGTTTGGAGGATATACAGTATTGGCACGGGTGTTGTTAGGCCCTAGACCATTGGTTCGGTTGCCAGGGACGCGACCCAGTCGTTCAGTCTTTTTGTTCTGTATCTATGGACGCGACCCAGTCATTAATTCTAAATGTTCCATTGCCATACTGGCTGGCAACGGTCTTATCCCTTGCCTGCTAGCTACCCAACTACGGCTAACTTACAGTCACGTCAAAAAGAGCAGCCAGAATAACCTCCCCAGTGGCGCAGTGGTCTAAGGCTGTGCCACTAGAGCTCCTGGTTCGAATCCAGGCTCTGTCGTAGCCGGCCGCGACCGGGAGACCCATGGAGCGGCGCACAATTGGCCTAGCGTCGTCCAGGGTAGGGTAGGGGAGGGAATGGCCGGCAGGGATGTAGCTCAGTTGGTAGAGCATGACGTTTGCAACGCCAGGGTTGTGGGTTCGATTCCCATGGGGGACCAGTATGAAAAATAAAATAAATAATGTATGCACTCACTAACTGTAAGTCGCTCTGGATAAGAGCGTCTGCTAAATGATGTAAATGATAACAGCAAAGTAGCTGCATTTTAACGATGAGCTAATGAGGCGCGATTCCGCCTGGCTTAGAAAATGTGCTCACTCGTCAGGACAATGTTGCTCAGAGGAGCTAACCAATCACTTCAAACGGAAGCTGGAAAGACTGCAAACTAGCTGCACTTCGTTTCGTTTTACCTTTTTTCAATTGACATTTTCTTTGTATATATCCATAAAAATAATGCCAGCTGATTTATGCTTTCGACTGGCTGAGAAATGCTGCCGGTCTGTCTGTCTCGTCCCTACTCCTGACACGTTCATTACTATGGGACAGCTGGAGATCGAATTTGACTATTGAAACAATGTTGCAAATGTCGGAGAGACAGACAACAAGGTTTATATTTGTCTCTCACTGTTCAAATAAACCAACCATTAAAATTATAGACTGATCATGTCTTTGTCAGTGGGCAAACGTACAAAATCAGCAGGGGATCAAATACTTTTTGCCCTCACTGTATCCTCCTTGCTGTGTCATGGGTATATTGGAGATGCCCATCCAAAACTGCTTACACTGGTTTCCATACCAATTTACTAATGCTGAGTGGTTCCTTATTTTGATATCTTCCCATGCAGAATAAAGGCTACAAGTTGAAACAAAACCTGTGGGAGGCTTGTCCTCAAGGACAAACTGAATGCATCTCCCTCTCAAAGATAGTGGTGGAGTTTGGATTAACAAAGTACAGTACAGGAGAAAATGACAAGTTAGGGACTGTCAGAGAGGAATGTTCCTGACATGAATCAGATAGGCCAGATTAACATTTAGAAACTAGAACCAACTTATTGAGAAGCAGCTGAACATGCATGGAGCTGGAAGCCATATAATAAACTCACATGACCAGGTGTCACGCCCTGACTCAGGGGACGTTTATTTGTTGAGTCAGGGTGTGTTTATTTCGTGTTGTGTTTATTTCTATGGTGAAAATCTAGTATGTCTATTTCTATGTTGGCCGGTGTGGTTCCCAATCAGAGGCAGCTGTTGCTCGTTGTCTCTGATTGGGGACCATACTTAGGCAGCCTTTTGGCACTAGTGGGTTGTGGGATCTTGTTCCGTGTTAAGGTATGTTGTGTTGTGCTGCCTTGGACTTCACGTATCGTTTGTTTATTGTTTTGTCGTTGTGTTTATTCGTTAATAAACATGTATGCATATCACGCTGCGCCTTGGTCCGTCCCGTTCGTCAACGATCGTGACAGAAGATCCCACCAAAATAGGACCAAGCAGCGTGTCCAGAAGCAGACAGCCTGGACCTGGGAAGAGATCCTGGACGGTAAGGGATCCTGGACTTGGGAGGAGATTCAGGCCGGGATGGATCGCCGTCCTTGGGAGGAGACAGTGGAGGCGCGATATAGAGAGGAGCAGCGGCAACGCGGAAGGCGCCGGCCGAGGAAGAAGCCCGAGAGACAGCCCCAAGAAAATTTTGGGGGGGGGGCTAAAAGGGTGGTTGGCGGAGCCTAGAGGTAGAGCAGAGCCAACTCCCAGTACTCACACGAGGAGGAGTGTGACTGGGGAGGCTCCGTGTTATGCGGAGCTATGTACTGTGTCGCCAGTGTTCCGGCACAGTCCTGTACGTCCTGTGCTAGCACCACGCACGTGTCGTGCGAAGATGGGCATTCAGCCAGGACGGGGTGTGCCGGCTCAACGCTCCTGGTCTCCAGTACGCCTCCTCGGTCCAGCATATCCTGCGCCTGTTCTATGAGCTGTATCGCCAGTGCGCGTGCACAGCCCAGTGCGTCCTGTGCCAGCGCCCCGCAAATGTAGTGCGAAAGTGGGCAGCCAGCCAGGACGGGTTGTGCCAGCTCTCCGCTCCAGACCTCCAGTCCGCCTTCGCAATCCGGTCCGGCCCGTTCCTGCTCCTCGCACCAAGCCAGTGGTGCGCGTCGCCAGTCCGGTCCGGCCTGTTCCTGTCCCTCGCACCAAGCCAGTGGTGCGCGTCGCCAGCCCGGCCCGGCCGGTTCCTGCCCCTCGCACCAAGCCAGTGGTGCGCGTCGCCAGCCCGGTCCGGCCTGTTCCTGTCCCTCGCACCAAGGCAGTGGTGCGCGTCGCCAGCCCGGCCCGGCCTGTTCCTGCTCCCCGCACCAGGCCAGTGGTGCGCGTCGCCAGTCCGGTACGGCCCGTTCCTGCTCCCCGCACCAAGCTAGTTGTGCGCGTCGTCAGCCCGGTACAGCCCGTTCCTGCTCCCCGCACCAAGCCTGTGTTGCGCGTCGTCAGCCCGGTCCGGCCCGTTCCTGCTCCCCGCACCAAGCCAGTGGTACGTGTGTCCAGTCCGGCACGGCCCGTGCCTGTTCCACCGGGATCCAGTCCAGCTCCGGTCAGCGGCTCCACTCCGGAGCCAGAGCAATCCGCTCCACCGGGATCCGGTCCAACTCCGGTCAGCGGCTCCACTCCGGAGCCAGAGCAGTTCGATCCACTGTCATCGGGTCCAGCTCCAGTCAGCGGTTCCAGTCCAGACCCAGACGTCAGCCCCTCTCCAGGTTCGGGGTCTCCCACACCAGGGTCCAGACAGGGCTTGGTACGTCATGGGAGGAAGGAGAGGGGAAGCAGCGCGCCGAGGTCCAGACCTGACCAGGGGCGCAACAGGGAGGCGGAGAATACAGACTTTTTCCACATTTTGTAATGTCACAGACTAATTCTAAAACGGATTAAATTACAAATGTTCCTCATCAATCAGCACACAATACCCCATAATGACAAAATTAAAACTGTTTTTAATAAATACCTTATAAACATAACTATTCAGACCTTTTGCTATGAGACTCGAAATTGATCTCAGGTGCATCCTGTTTCTTTTGATTATCTTTGAGCTGTTTCTACAACTTGATTGGAGTCCACCTGTAGTAAATTAAATTGGTTGGACATGATTTGGAAAGGCACACAACTGTCTATATAAGGTCCCACAGTTGACAGTGCATGTCAGAGCAAAAACCAAGCTTGAGGTCAAAGGAATTGTCCATAGAGACAGGATTGTGTCGAGGCACAGATCTGGGGAAGGGTACCAAAACATTTCTGCAGCATTGAAGGTCCCCAAGAACACAGTGGCCTCCATCATTCTTAAATGGAAGAAGTTTGGAACCACCAAGACTCTTCCTAGTGCTGGCCGCCTGGCCAAACTGAGCAATAGGGAGGTGACCAAGAACCCGATGGTCACTCTGACAGAGCTCCAGAGTTCCTCTGTGGAGATGGGAGAACCATCCAGAAGGACAACCATCTCTGCAGCACTCCACCAATCAGACCTTTATGGTTGAGTGGCCAGACGGAAGCCAATCCTCAGTAAAAGGCACATGACATGATAGACTAGCTCAAATTCAGCACAGTTCTTTCAGCTCCTGTTATAGAATGTAGAACAAGAAGGTTCAAAATAATACAATGGCCAATAAAATGTATACCTTGTATTAAGTACACTGCAATGATTTGACAAACTACCTAAATAGGAAATGAGAACAATTATAATACATGGACTAACACAAAGCATATGGAGTAAGGCAGGTTTGGGTCTGTTCATCAGCCTAAGAGGAATTGTAACTTCTGTCTATGGCTGAAACTCACATGAGGAAGAATAGATCGTATGGGAATGGATAAATAAGACTCAGCAAAATACCAAAATAAAGCCTCTGTGGACAGCAGTTGTCAAAGCAGTTTGACCCGTTTCCGAGAAACGTTACAAACCTGTCATAAAAAAATGTGCATCGGTATTCAACAGTGGTTCATAGGCTTGAGTCTGAGAAAGTAATTCCTCTCTAATTTATGTATGGAAGTAGTTTACAACAGCTGGGACTAATCATGTGATTTACACACAATGCTGTGTTGTCACCTTCACCATTAAAAAACAACAATTGTATGCTCAGTTAAAAGCTCTGCCACTTTGAAGAATGGCAATAAGAGACTCCCTTCAAAACAAATCTGTTTCCAATAAAATGTTATTTTACAATAAAATGTTATTTGACAATTATTACATTGTAATTTACAATGTTACTATAACCTTGAATCAGGATGTTGCCTGTTGCGCATTGATGCGTTGGACACTGTCAGCTCCTCATGTCTTAGACAGCTAACTAATCAGGTCATACAGGCTCTTCTCCCCTCATCAAAACCTCTCTAAAAGTATGTCATGGCAGATATAAATATTATTAGATATTAAGTATAGCATAGTATACAATATATACACTATATAGTATAGTATACACACAACTCACAAAAGAAGTTGGTATTTCATTTCATTTATTTTGTAGAAAATAAACAGTGACACAAAAATATTTACAAATATTGAATACAAATATACACAAAATGACATCTTTTAGACCTTTCACCAAATGGACAGTTTGTTATGAATGATTATCATGCGGGAATATACTGCTGTATATTATATAGTGTGTAAATAACGGAACATTTTGTCACAGTAAAACAGAAAAATCTGTTCTTTGTTGTGCTGGCAATGGGCTAGGTGCCCTCATATCAACTATGGATCTTGTAAATGAGCTATTCATACTGAGAACAATACAGCTATGAGCACAACAATTTAACAAAGACTAGAAACACAGTAGAGAGTCCCAGACTTACTTCCTGTCAAAAATGCTACCTAAGGTTTTAGAGATCCTTCAACTGTCACAGAGCAGCAGACGCCAAATGGCAAAGATGGTGTAGCTTGAGGTCATGAGATAAAGAAGAAGTCGGAGTGAAGTCTTTTGGTTCTGTACAGGGTCTGAGAGAGTGCAGAGCGGGGGCTCAGAGTGGGCAGGGGATCTGTTGGAGATAACTGGTTGTGTTGTTGTTCAGTGTCCAGGTGTCGGCGCAAGAGAAGAAGTCTTCAGTATATGGTAGTCCTTGGAGTTCTGTGTACAGACGCAGCTCTATTTCCGTCCCTGTAAAACAAACAAAACAAAGCAGGTCAGGGATGCAAGAGAAACACAGCTGAAAGATGGTACAGATTTCTTCTTACGTTTTGCAATATTGACAGCAGCCTTGTTAGATGGTTTTGATGTAATAACACAAACTGAAGCTTAGGCTCTGGTGTAATCATTCACTTCTATCTCTGCCATCTGTTTACCTTACATGCATTATTCTGTTTCACACCTTATGCATATGAGAAGGAAATATTATTGATTGAAACACCTTCCTCAATCGTCTCAGTGTTTTACATATGACAGTTTTGTTTAACAAATCTGTTTCCAATGGCCTACGGAATCCAGAGTTTTCCTCCTCCTTTTCCTTTTGTAGTCTTTCATTTTGACTAACAAATGTTTTACAAAGACAATACATGCAGACAGGATTTAATCCTGCCGTCGAATACTACAGTATAACAAACAGCCTGATTCCATGTAGCATAATTTACCTGAGTTATCACTCCATTGGCTCTCTGAACTGTGATAAGACTCTGCGATGTTGAATGACTCTGCTGTGCTTACTTCACTGCTCAGGATCCCCTTGTCGTTTGCACTGCCTTGCTGCTGCAATTGCTCCCAATACTGTGCAATCTAAATGAACAAAACACAGGGGATGAACCTGGTTACATTTTTGCTTGATTTAGCTGTGTTAGCATTTTTAGTATTCAATAAAGAATATCTGGCAGACATGGTTATTCCTGATAATGAAAAAAGCACACTGAACTTGTAGCGGTAGTGTCAAACTTACCTCAGTAAGGGATTCGTTGTCTTCATATTCTGTAAAGTTGAAGAAGGAAAATTGACATGAGCATTGGTCAAACCTCAATTACATTTGCAGCTCACACTCAAAC
Source organism: Coregonus lavaretus (assembly GCF_964263955.1). Lineage (NCBI taxonomy): Eukaryota > Metazoa > Chordata > Actinopteri > Salmoniformes > Salmonidae > Coregonus > Coregonus lavaretus. Next base: position 51,840,037 of record NC_139997.1, on the reverse strand, counting down.
ACAAAGAGTTTAATCAAACCCAAGCATCCAGCAAGGTTAATCTTACCTGTGGAGTGCTCTGGTGACACTTCGAAAGGCACGTGGTAGTCGTTGGTGCTGTCTGGGCCTATTTCCACAGAGATGGAAAAGTCTGGAGTATTAGTTTCGTATGTTGTAAAATCTTTACAGAAAAGACACAGAAAACCATAAGGACTACCATTCATTTGTACCCTCACGTTCATACACATCTCACACACAGTTTTGTGAATGAATTAGTGAATTCATAGTCTCTAGTCCTTTGTATCTTTTGTTGGGACAAAGTTTAAAGTAAATTCTGCAGCTTTTGTATATCAGAGTCTGGTAATCATTTATAGAGACATCAAGACATGATGCTGCTGTGATGTTCTCACCTAGGTTGTCTGTGCTGTCTACCATGCTTTCATGTTTAATTTTGTCCTCGTGCAGGTGTGTGTTGGTATTGCAGTCCTCGGGGCAACAGGTTTCACTGGAGTCCATTCCCTCTGTCTTGGTCTTTGACCCCTAGAAGAGACAACAGCAAAACTTGAAGTAAGATTATAATTTTCATCTCTGTTGACACTGGTCTGGATACAGCCAGCTAAATACACATGCACAGGTCTTTATATAGCAGAGGGAATACATAACTACAAGTGATGATAGGGATTCTAAAGTGGGTTGAAGGGATTCTAAAGTGGGTTGAAGGGATTCTAATGTGGGTTGCAGTTAAAAAGTAATATAACCTTACCTTGTTATTTTTATTGACATTGTTTGCTTTTGACCTCTTGTTATTTCGCTTCGAGCAGACGTCCAGCATTTTGTAGACGCGCACCGCTCCACACCCTCTGTTGATGCTTTTGTCTTTCACTTGCTCTATGTCAGGAAGGGAGTTCATTGCACAGCGGAAATTAGCCTTCCATGTCTTAGGGTCTGGTTCAGTCTTGCCTTGTATGAATTTCCCTGCATCAACAGACAAGTAATATCATTGTTATTACAATGCAGTTAGTATATTGAAAAACCTTAAGGTGCTGAAGTGCATATTGTGCAGAGCATATGATGCACCTTAAGGTGCTGAAGTGCATATTGTGCAGAGCATATGATGCATCTTGGTGAAAATACATTTTATTATGAGAGGGGCTCTAGTAGGTAGTCTAGGAATGTGTTATTTGCACACCTGTGTGCATGGCCCATTGCTGGAACAGACAGGCATCCTTGTTCAAGTCCCATCCATGACGTGCAGCATGCTTCCATGGGATGGAGAAAATCATCTTGGCCTGGACAAAAACCACAAAGCAATGGGTTTCAAATGAACGCCTCCTATCTCTCAACCCAGCATCTCCTCTACATGCCTAGTTTTGAGTAGTCCTTTTCATGGGTAATAGTGCTTAATATGTTTTGAGCTGTCAATGTCTGGACTGAGTTCTCTTCTTACAATGACAGTTTCTGCCACTGCAGTGTTTCAGGGAGTATTGCCTTTGTACATAAAAATGCATTAGATGAGTCTGATGAGTAGGAAAGTCTTACCTTGTCCACCCACACCAATCCACTGATGGAGTTGGACTCAAGCTTTTCCTCCAACCAAGGCCTCATTCTCATCCTAGACACAGGCATGGTTCCTGGGAGAGCAAGGAGAATAGAATAGATTAGCTTAGTTTTAGGCACATGGCATTTGGAATGTGAGGTAGATGTACAAGCATGTTACTCAGTCCCTCCCACTGCCATTCTCAGTTTTGGCATCCGATAGTGGGCGCTGGAGCTGCACGATAGTCTAGGATTAATGTGCATTCCCGTCAACACACTCCTGTCCCCCGTGGACCTGGAATGCGCATCAATCCTAGACAATAGTGCAGCTCTAGCGCCCACTATCGGATGCCTAGTCTAGTCATGACCAGGAAGTGTGATGTAGCTATGACCATTGCCAACGACAGTCAAATTACTGGACTATGCAAATCAGTGAAAGAGAGCAGTACTAGTATTTATATCATGTGCATTTAATAGGACTACATTGAACGTCTTTATAAGTCTTTCTCATGATCTTATTCAAGCAGATAAAGGGTTTGGTTATTTCTGGTGCATCCCAGGTTAAATGGAGCAGGTTCTTTACAAGTACTTAAAAATAACACGATAGACCAATAACAAGCATGCACACTCTCATGCACTGAACAAGCGCATGAACATTTAAACCAATGCATTACAGTGCCTAGATACGTTACAAACAGTGTTACACCTAGACCTACTAAAACGTGCAATGATTTATATTTTAACTAGAACTCTTAAAAAGTCATAATATCCGACTGCAATGTTATTAGCTACTTGCATTACATCGGCTAGGTCAATTCACCAACAGGTTGACCGCACCGCCGCAACCCTTTGCTTCTAGGCTTGTTCGTGTCAGTGTAATAATATCTGTCAAAATATGTGGACAGTGCCCCATGACAAGACGCACGCTGCTGCACACATGGAAAAACAAATGCGAGTCAATAGAAAAAAATGCCTATAGGCCTACTAAAAATACAAATTGTATTGTCTATAAATATGTACAAAGAGCACTATGAGCACAGTTTCTATGTAGCCTATTGCATGCAATAAGAAAACAAAATCACTTACAGCTGCAATATGATATCGCTTAATCCGATTGTTTAGAAATTGTGCCTAAAAGCAGGTATACTCTTTTGTAAAGATTGAGCGAGAAGTTGTTCCTCTGTTATTCCTTGTAATAGCCACTCCTTTCTTCGTTGACAGTGTGTACAGTCTGATGATGGAAACATGGCTTTTATACAGAGAGGTTGGGATTTCCCCCCAATGTAGTACCATGAACACGGTTTTGGCAGCTGTCCGCGTCTGCGCTGAATGTCACCCCAAGGCATGCGCGCTCAAACTACAGGCAACCTGATTTCCGAGAAATCATGCCTTTGTGAGCGAAGCTATGGGATGAGTTAGAACGCTTGAATAAATGTATATGCATGCTGCTCGTAGCAGGAAGTATCATTTTACAATATCTAGGCTTTTAATGTCTTATTGTTTTCAGTGAAAATTAATAATTATGCATGACTATTGATAGTTTAATTTAACTTGTGTTTATAGAATATATAGAGATAATGTATAGCAAACAAAGCCTATTTTATCAGTTAAGTAATCATCCCACACGTATTCCTATCATTTAATTTAATGCAGCCGATTATCCTCAATAATGAGACAACATTAGAGAATTTGATTCCATTATTTAATTGCATAACTATGCCAAATGCAACCAGCGGGTGAGTGGCCTATGCATTTTCTGTTATTGATGCAATTATTTCCCGCGAAGCATCAATAGCCCAGGCATAGGCAAGCCCTTTAAAATAAAGTCGCGCTTTTCCGGGAAATGGTGTAGGTATCAAAAGCACCGACAGGGGACGTGTTGACTATTCAGTTGATTTTGCGCGTCACGGACTCCAGTCCAGACTTCATGTAAGTCACTGCAGACACGAGCACGTTTCTTGTTTACATTTTTTAAAAGCACTTCTACCAAGAGCCAACTGCTAAAAAGTTAAGCAAGTGTTATGTATTACTATTCAAGAATGACCCTTGTTCGAATGTTAACAGCATGAAACTGCCATGCACTTTATTATAAAGACTTGGAGTGATCTGCTTTATTCTCAATAGTCTCGTATTGCGTAAGTACAGAAAGCGTATTTAACGGTGTTCTGATTTACAGTGCAGCGGTTGATCCGCCAGGAAACCCCTCGTCAAGCAGGAACAAACACGTCACCCGTTTTTGCCATTAAATTACTGTCATGTTTGAGCCCGGAGCGCGCGGGGGAGGTGTGTATTACAATGTGTGGGTGTGTCCCAGTCCTATGAGGAAAAGCAGGGTATTTTCCTGTTGCGGAATTTTTGCTCCGTTTAAAAAGCCCAGGGTTTTCCCAATAAAAAGAAAAAGGATAGATCTCTCTTTTAATGGTGGTCAATATGATTTGTCCTTTATACAAATTATTTGGATTACCACCAACCCATCGTGTGTATATTTGCAGAGTCAAACTATTTGGTATATATAATCCAGGAGTCAGCCTAATAACCTGTAGGCCTATCACATGCAATGGTTATTTAACTAAGTAGCCTAGTACTTCAGTAATTTTTACATGTTGGCTAAATCCCAACCTGGATGCTTAGTAAGACATTTCTTGTATTTATATAGTGCTTTTCATTTTACTAGGTCTCAAATTGCAACTCACCACAAATCTGTCTGACTGAAGAGGAAATAATGACAGCAAACTTCTTCAGATATTTCATTACAACTCTTCTAAGGTCATTGGCATATAATGCATGAATAACATTTTAGGTTGATTTGTTTAAAGGCCTTGTGAAGCGTCCAGTATTTCTATAGGGCTCGCCAGCTTGTAGTCCTTTTTACAAAACAAAAACTCACATTAATAATTGTCTGAATGTTAAACTGCTGAGGAAAAAGTAGCCTCCATGCCATGCTTTAGAGATCTGGAACTGAGAATAATACGTTTGCTCGTAATAAGAAGTCTGTAAACAAGAATAAACTCCCTCAAATGGGCATCTAAAGCTCCTCTGACAGAGGTAATACTACTATAGTGAGTACATTTACTGTAGCACGTGGTTTTCGAAGTGGGGGGTACATAATAACAAAAACAATGTAGGGGGTAGATCAGCTTTAAATATATTTTCCTTTTATATTTTCCCCTAACCCTACCATCCCTCCCCTAATTGGAGTAAACTAATGGACAACAACACTTAGGCTTCTCCTTCCAGCTTATACATACTATATACATTTTACGGACACAGTATATTTTACAATAGTTATATTTTGTTTGTTTCTAGTCCCATCCTTCAGCTCCACTCAACCCCTCCCATCTATCTCTGAACAACATCCAGTTTTGTGCTGTGATGTTTCACAAAAGTTCTGAACCTTTCTATTCTCATAGATTCTAGCTCAGTTGGTAGAGTATGGTGCTTGCAACACCAGGGTTGTGGGTTCGATTCCCACGGGGGGCCAGTATGAAAAAAGTATGAAAAATGAATGCACTCACTAACTCTAAGTCGCTCTGGATAAGAGTGTCTGCTAAATGACTAAAATGTAATGTAAATTAAAAATAATATTTTTGCTAAGAGTATTATTATATTATTGATCGATAGACTATGACTTTTTAAATCACCCAGCAGTGCTATTTGCAGAGGGGGACATAACTTGGCAGGAGGTCTGGGGGCCCTCCCATTTTGGGGGGCATCTAATGCACATTTCCTGCATTTCTACACAATCTAATATGACCCATGGTCCTTCTAGCCATCTCTATTTAGAACAACACAAAGTAAGCAAAAATGCCCACAGTCATCAAGCTAGGTAAGAGATTATTAAATATGTTTAAGTGATTGATAACACTGAACTAGATCCATGATAATTCAATAATCAATATTGTGCTGCACTTTTAACTAATAGCGTAACAAATGAACAACTCTTACAAATAATAATAATAATATGCCATTTAGCAGACGCTTCTATCCAAAGCGACTTACAGTCATGTGTGCATACATTTTTGTATGGGTGGTCCCGGGTATCGAACCCACTACCCTGGCATTACAAGCGCCGTGCTCTACCAATTGAGCTACAGAGGACCACAACTGAACCTACCTTAACTGAACCTGGACTGCAAAGTCGCACTTGGTCCCAGAGATGTCCATGGAGCTGCTGGTCTGCTGGACCTGCTGGGGCGTCAATGCAAAGGCATAACACGTCTCCTGAAACCGCTGACTGTTGTCCGAGGCCAGGCTGGTAAAGAACAAAGACAACTTTTGATTGTCTTTAAGACAGACCGCCCAGCCAACCAGAGTCGCCAACACGCCCGACCCCCACCAGTCTAGTCAATAACTCAACTCTCTCCCAACACAACTTCCTTCCCATTTTTTTAATGTCTCAAGGGAAAGGTTTGGAAAACAAAAGTTGAATGAAAACCCACATACACCTACACATTAACACACAGAAACAGTACACCCTCCATATCATTCATATCATAGTTCTAATAGTACTGTAGTACTGCTCTTTTAACTTGCACACAATATAACTGGGTCACCCCGTCCTGCCCCTAGGGGTCCACCGCACTGTAGTGCCCCAACCCAACACACCCCACTCAGCTTTAGGATGTTAGTGAAATATTCATTATTGGTTTCAGGTGTGTTAGACCAAGGCCAGAGTGACACCAGTACCACAGACCCCCAGGACCAGGACTGAGCAGCCCAGTAGCTAGGGATTGCCTAAATAGGTATCTCCCCTGACGTGGACATGTTTTCAAGACAGACTCCTTTTGTCGTACAGTATTCCATATAAGGCATCCAGATCTTATGAAAGTTGTACAGTATATACTTCAGCTTAAAACAAATCTAGTGATACTGAACATAACTTTACATTTCTTCCATACATTGTGGGAGGATAACCAACCTTCCAATTAATGGTAATGCATGTATTAGCCACTATAAATGCTAGGTTACACAGTTTATTCTGATAACAGTCTCCAGTATCAACATTTCCAAGCAAACATAAACAGGGAGAAGGGAGAATCTGTAGACATACTGAGATAAAACAACATACACTTTGCCAGAATTCAGCCAGCCTTCACAAGACCATAACATATGCAAATCCCCTTTTGTGCTTTACACCTCCAGCAGAATAATAACATTTCTGAGTGCATGATATTCAGTTTCACTGGTATATAGTACATTCTATGGATGGTCTTAAACTGCAGTCATTTATGTCTGAGATTATATGGACATGACTGGGCATTCGAACATATCTGTATCCATTCATCATCATCAATATCGTCTCCCAGGTCTTCCTCACATTTCTGTTTGAGATGTTTTGTGTCATCAGGAAAAGCCTCTATCAACCCTTGATACAGTTTGGAAATCAACTTTGGAGGTTTGTCAGACTGCCTTAAAATAGCATCTGGCTTGTCCAGTGTTTGCTGGACAGAGAGAATAAAGTGTGATATCTGCAAAAATTCACCTCACTTCTGTCACAGACTGGTCTTCCCTGGCTGCCTGACCCTGCTGCGACCCCTGTCACCATCTGATCCTCCTAAAATAAGGCATGACAAAGAATTACCTTGGTGTAAATGTATACATTATATTATCCAATAATAGAATCAATGGTTCAATAATTGAAATGACCGTTATTCCCAGATCCCAGACTGTAGCTTTAAATTTAAGCTGCTGTCCTGTAGGTCTGCCCATCAATTCAAGATGGAACTTTGTATAATTCACTGAATATACTGCAAAATTCACCTGAGCTCTGTAGACTGGTCTTCCCTGGCTGTCTGACCCTGCTGGGATCCCTGTCACCATCTGATCTGCTAAGACATGATGAGCATAGTGTTGTGTGCTGATGGCACTAGAGGGCTGCAGGTCCCGACAGAGATCATTGCGGCGCGGTCTGCATATTTCATGCTGCAGGTGGGAGCAGGTGGTCAGACAGACGACTTCGGGATGAAACAGTCCTCTTTTTGCTTTGTATGTGTTAGCCTACCTATTGTATTAAAAACACATATAAGTTTCACATTATTCACACAATCAGAATTTGCTGCTTCAACTTCAGTAGCCTCTCTCCTCTCCTGTTTGGGCGTGCGAGTTCAAGTGCGCCTAGTATGTGTGGTCTCATTGAAATAGAGTAGGCTGCCTACATGGGCGGAGAATCACGTGGCAGTTAACTTAAATATGAAATTAACTTAAATATGATTAGACTGTAGTTTACTACAGTGTCTGTAAATAAATATTGATATTGAAAAGAAGTGGAGGGCGCTCAACCATCATGAGTCGAAGTGCAATCAAAATATTGAATCCTCATTGAAAAGGGAAAGGCACACCGCGCACATAGGTTAGGCTACTATGGTGAGCCAGTGTTGCACCTTTTCATTTTCAATAAGTATGGATTACCCATTTATTTGTCTCTGCCTGCAAATCGTCCTCCTAAAAGGTAGGCTATATCCTATAGGACTATGCAAAACGTAGCAAGTGTCGCTGTCATCATTCTTGCTGCCTCCAGTTCAGTAGCCATACCTGCGAGATCAGGTGCGCGTGTGGTCTCAATTAAGTAGAGTAGGCTATAGCCTATGTATACATGGGCAGAGAAGCACGGGACAGTTATCTTTCCAAGGAAATGTACTTCCTAAATAGGCCTATGATTAGGCTATAGTTTACTACATTGCCTAGAAATAGGCCTAAATATTGATCCCCCATATTTCTCAGTCTGAAAATAAACACTCTAAACAGCCTACCAGACCGCTCGGAGGCATCCGCATGGTCCTAAAGCACACTGTTGCCTTATTTTGTATCACACATTCAATGATAAAACTGGGGGGGACAAAAATGCAATTCCAGTGAAAGTTGCGCCCCTGTACTGTAGTGCCCCTGTCTGTCCTGCCTTTCTGGCTGTCTTCAGCGGAGAACAGGAGCTTGGGGGCTTTGGATGAAGCAGCTTGTACTACACAATCTCCCCTCAGCCATCACCTTGCGAAAATAGTAATATCTACCCTGTTCCAGAGGAGAGATTTCCACCCTGACACCATCCAGAGGGTAAATGCCAGCCTCTCTCGGGACTGTGTGTTATGGCCAAATGTACACCTGGCCCACCATCCCACCCTCAGCCTGGACTGTCTTTAAGACAATGTACACCTGTACAAAGAGGCAGTCCCTACCTTCGCCAGCACGTTAAAGGATATTGCTATAACAGAAATAACAGTAAGGAGGCTATATATACAGGGGGGTACCAGTGCAGAGTCAATGTGCGGGGGCACCGGCTAGTTGAGGTAGTTGAAGTAATATGTACATGTGGGTAGAGTTAAAGTGACTATGCATAAATAATTAACAGAGTAGCAGCAGCGTAAAAAGATGGGGTGGGGGGTGGGGGGGGGGCAGTGCAAATAGTCTGGGTAGCCATAATTAGCTGTTCAGGAGTCTTATGGCTTGGGGGTAGAAGCTGTTGAGAAGTCTTTTGGACCTAGACTTGGCACTCCGGTACCGCTTGCCGTGCGGTAGCAGAGAGAACAGTCCATGACTAGGGTGGCTGGAGTCTTTGACAATTTTGAGGGCCTTCCTCTGACACCGCCTGGTATAGAGGTCCTGGATGGCAGGAAGCTTGGCCCCAGTGATGTACTGGGCCGTACGCATTACCCTCTGTAGTGCCTTGCGGTCGGAGGCTGAACAGTTGCCTTACCAGGCGGTGATGCAACCAGTCAGGATGCTCTCGATGGTGCAGCTGTATAATTTTTGGAGGATCTGAGGACCCATGCCAAATCTTTTCAGTCTCCTGAGGGAATAGGCTTTGTCGTGCCCTCTTCACGACTGTCTTGATGTGTTTGGACATTGAAGTAAATTATTATAATGTATTTAGATGTGACAGATTACAGAAAGGGGGAGTAGTGGCCATATATGTTAAATCTAATTCCATGGCGTACCAATCTTTAAATATTTCTGTACCCAAGAAATTTGAGCTCTTGGTTGTAGATGTTACCATAAACCAGAATACAGATGTATTTGTTACTGGGATTTACCGCCCCCCTGCTGCCATGGCAGATGCTATTGGTGCTATATCGGAGTGTTTAACACCTTTTTTGTCCCCGGAGTTGGTCATTTTAGGGATTCGAATCTGGATTGGCTATCCCCGGCCTCAGATCAATTTAAGAGTATATGCATTGATTTTAATCTGACTCAGTTGATCTGAAAACACAAATGGCTAAATGTGAAAAACCCTGGTAACTCCTCATTGATTGATTTAATTCTTACTAATAACCCCCATAAATATTTGTCTAGTGGAGTGTTTGCATATGATCTCATTGATCATTGTCCCTTAGTATGTATTGGATATATATTTAATTAAGAAGATACATTTTAAAGTTTTCTCCTCAAGGGTTTTTACATGACCTGTTCTACTCTGATTTAGCCACTATCTCCTGTATTCCTGACTCTGAGTTGGCTCTATAACATTTCTCCTCTATATTTATTCCTCTGGCAGATAAACACGCCCCTTTTAAACAATTTAGAGTCAAAGATAGATCTAACCCTTGGATTTCTTCTGAGTTATCTGAGCTCATTCAGATGAGAAATCAGACCTGGGCCAATGCAAGGAAAACCTACTCTGTAATGGACTGGCAATCTTTCAGACAATTGAGAAACAGATGTACTATCTAGATTAAGAAAGCTAAATCAATCAATTTTTTAAGCTTTATCTCTGACTCTGTTGGTGATCCAGCAGCTGCAAAGAAAAAGCCATATCTCAGACTGGCCAATAAAAATAAAAGATTAAGATGGGCAGTATGAGATATGGCTTTTTCTTTGCAACTCTGCCTAGAAGGTCAGCATCCCGGGGTCGCCTCTTCACTGTTGACGTTGAGACTAGTGTTTTGCAGGTACTATTTAATGAAGCTGCCAGTTGAGGACCTGTGAGGTGCCTGTTTCTCAAACTAGACACTCTGATGTATTTGTCCTCTTGCTCAGTTGTGCACCGGGGCCTCCTACTCCTCTTTCTATTCTGGTTAGAGCCAGTTTGCGCTGTTCTGTGAAGGGAGTAGTACACAGTGTTCTACGAGATCTTCAGTTTCTTGGCAATTCCTCGCATGGAATAGTCTTCATTTCTCAGAACAAGAATAGACTGACGAGTTTCAGAAGAAAGGTCTTTGTTTCTGGCCATTTTGAGCCTATAATCGAACCCACAATTGCTGATGCTCCAGATACTCAACTAGTCTCAGTTTTATTGCTTCTTTAATCAGCACAACAGTTTTCAGCTGTGCTGACATAATTGCAAAAGGGTTTCCTAATGATCAATTAGCCTTTTAAAATTATAAACTTGGATTAGCAAACACAACGTGCCATTGGAACACAGGACTGATGGTTGCTGATAATTTCCAGCTACAATAGCCATTTACAACATTAAGAATGTGTACACTGTATTTATGATCAATTCAATGTTATTTTAATGGACAAAAAAATTGCTTTTCTTTTGAAAACAAGGACATTTCTAAGTGACCCCAAACTTTTTAACGGTAGTGTAAATAACACCCCGTGTTCAAAAACGCTGTAGTGGCTGCACACCACGTAGACACTTTTCTTATTAATTCCTACAGACAGCTGTCAGTGGGGCTTTCCATGGTACCGTTATGCCCTCGCTCTAGTCTTCTCATAAGACTAGTGACTAGCCTTCTCTGTATAAGACTATGGGTACCTTTTTATGTGTTACTCGCCTTGATTTAATTGGTTTGATCATTTTTGTAAAAATATTTTTTACAAATTCATTTACATTGCCTTACTGAAATCAGTTGCCATCCCTCAATTGTTTGCGGAAGATGTGTCTCCTCCTGGGCAGCTCACAGTAAGGGTATGGTCTGGGCGGGTCTTGTTGTCTTTTGGTCAGACGGGAATTTCCCTCATGCTTCATAAAATGCGCCACCGGTTTTCCTCGCAGACCCCCACTGGAAAGCTCCGCAGGCAGAATCGGTCATCCTGTTAGTTGACGCCAAATTGTCGTGGAAATTCTTACACAGGGACACTCAAAGTCAATCTTAAATGAATCATTATTTATTATCAGTGCGCTGGAGAAGTTCCAACCAACTCAATGCACCAAGTACAAATGTCGATTAGGAGCTCTCATGGGGCAATCCCGTTAGTTCCCTTATATACTGGTTACAGACACGTTACATAGGCATAGTTCATAGGGTTGGTTCCGGCATGTGTCTGGCACCGTCTCCTATCTTAACTTAAAGAACATATTCTGGGCGTTCTGCCAGATGGTCCTAAGGAGGAGGTCATGACGGCCCCCCATCATATCTTTACCAGGCACAGGCAGGAACCAAGGATTGTTAATGACACCAAAGACAAGATGGACATTTTCAAGACTGTTTCTTCACAAAGTAAAATTTCCTTCACAGAGATATAACTCATTCTGTATCTACTGATGGTGCTAAATCAGGTTTCCTGGATATTACGAAAGGTGACCCGCAGGGGTCGTTTCGGGGTCCTGTACTTTTGACTGTTTACATTAACAATATCGGCTTGTCTTTAAAAAAACTGTAACCTGCACTTGTATGCCGATGATACTGTTGTGTATGCTATTACCCCCACGGTTGACCAGGCTCTATCTGAACTACAGTCTGCCTTCATTGTATTACAGAAAAACTTTATTGACCTGAAATTAGTATTGAATGCAGGTAAAACTAAGCATATGTTGTTATCTAGAGCGCATAAAAATAACTGATGATTTAAGCATATGTACTTTGGCTGGTGTCCATATTGATCGTGTCCCTGCTTACAAATATCTGGGCATCTGGATAGATGAAAAGCTGTATTTTAAAAAGCATATTGATGAGTTAGTAAAGAAGCTGAGAATAAAAATGGGCTTCTTCTATAGAAATAGGTCCTGTCTCTTGCTAAATAGTAGAAAGCCGATTATTCAGTCGACGTTCCTATTGGTCCTAGACTGTGGCGACATCATCTATTTGAACGCAGCTGCCACTTCACTAAAGCCGTTAGATGCAGTTTATCATAGCGAACAGCACTTTATTACGGGCGACAATTTTAGTACTCATCACTGCATTCTCTATCAGAAAGTTGGTTGGCCCTCTTTGATGTCACGTAGGTTGACACATTGCTATGTTTTCATTCATAAAGCCCTTTTACAAAAAGTCCCACTGTTCCTAACATCTTTACTAAACTTTAGTAAAAGTTACCACACCCGGTCACAAGGATGGTTAACGCTGGAAATCCCTTTGGTCTCTACGGAGTAAGGTAAATCAGCTTTTAGTTTTCTTGCATCTTATTTGTGGAACAATCTTCAAAATGTTCTTAAATTCGATGTTTTGGTGCCTCTAGGGCAATTCAGAAGGCTAATTGAGGACCTTATTAGTGATGAATGTGTTTGTTTTTTATGACCATGTTTTTCTTTCTACTTGCATTTTGTATTTATATTGATGTGTGTATTTTCTGTAATTTATGTAATTCAGGGCTCATCTGTAAAAGAGACCTTGGTCTCAGTATGACTCCCTGATAAAATAAAGGTTAAATAAATAAATACAAATCTGCTTTGACAGCTCTTTGACATTGGATCAAGTCAAAGCCACTGCTGGTACATCATGGTGGCGGCCCTGCCCCTTTTAACAGCTGCTCTGCAACAGTTCTCTACTTCCTCCTTTTACTCTCTCTCCCTCTGCCCCTCCCACTTCCACCATGCCCACTTCCCTCCCCATGCACACTCAGCGGTGAGATAGGCGGGCCTGAAGATGCTATAGATAACCTGACATTCTTAATGGACATGGAGGTACAGGGGAGGAAGAAGAGGATTAGTGTATGGGAAGATGTTTTATGTGTGGAGAACACACTTTGAACACACTTTGGGGAAATAAAGGCATGCGGTCTCTGTAGTACAAGACACGTCATCTTTTGAAGGAAATAACCCTATCACTCTGTTATCACTTAACTGCATGTGTGTGTTGTGTACCCAAACATCTCTGCAAGGGGCATTGCAATCATGCAATGAAATCCCTATTGTCCATCAGTAGGTAATTTATCTTGCAACTCTTGCATGACCTTCCTGAATTCCCTCCTCAGTCTGTGAGTACATCCCAAATTGCCTTTATAGTGCACTACTTTATACCAGCCATATAGACAGTAGTGCACTATAAAGGGAATAGGGTGCCATTTGGGATGCAAACAGTATCCACCTGTGTGATCTGGGGTGTAATCATTAGCCAGACAGTTGCAAAACAATCGTTTTTATTAGACATATTCATGTAGGTCCCTCCCCATTTAGTTCCATTTGCTTCACTTTAAGAAACGTTTTGCAACAGAATCAGCGTAATGAATACACCTCTGGCTGCCTGCCTCTGTTTAACATGTTTAATGTGGCCATGTTTGTATTTTCTGCAGCAGGAGGAGGAGGAGGAGGAAGATGTGACTGGTGGCAGGACAGGAAATGACAGATGGGAGGTCCTGACAATGACCCATTTGATAAGGTCAGTCACGTGATGCAGACACGCAATTAGGCCTAACGTTTCATGCCTACCTGAAGAGGAGCACTCCTCCCCTCCCTGGCTCCCTCCCTGGCTACCTCAGGAGACTGCCTCCAGGAAGTGTCTTAGGCTGCTCAAAATGTGTCTGAAAAAAACCCAATGGGGACATGTGTAGGCTAGGGCTACTCAAAATGTGTCCAGAATCCAGATTAACCCGTTGCATAAAATGTGCTACAGTAGGCTTGACATTTAAGGTGTGATATAATCAATGTATGACAAGACAAGAAGTAGAAATGATCTCTGTGTGTCCTATTAAATTATCACACAAATGTTATGTTTGTAGCAGCAGCAGCAATGGGCGCTCCCCCTGCTTTGGAGGGCAGCATTTTCAAGGTGATGTTTTAATTCTGGGGGAGTGTCATGTCATGTGAGGAGTGTATCTCCAACCCAAACATTCCCCATGCAGACCCACTGAAATGTACTAAACCCAACTCTAGAACCCACTGTAACTCGCATAGCCTATATACTGTAGGCTTATGATATACCTCCCCTGATAATAAAATGGCAGTATGTACAGCTATTATGACAGGACAGAGACTACACAGAACTATTATCGAACATCATGCATTATCAACGTTATTTAAATGTATGTACAAATCTAACCTAATCGTATACAACAATCAAACATACATTTGATCTGTTAACTCATTTATACCCAGCATCTAAAATAAAAAGAAATAGAGCCGCTATAATACCGCTATAGCCTAACAGTGCACATCACCCAGTACAGTTATCTCTGCGTAACCTTGCTCTCCCTGCATCTCACCTGCAACATCGGCTAAACGCTTTAATTTCAGTAGGTATGCTGTTGCGCAGGAAAGCCTATAGTCTACCTAGAAGGGAAATAAAATAAATAGTCCAGGAGGGATGGTAGGCTATATTCATTCATATTTGATGATGCATTTTTTCTCCTGCGCAGCTATAGCTATTTATGTGCTCCTATGCAAATAGCTATAGCCTAGGCTGTAACCGGTTGGACGTTGCAATCTGAATTGACTGGCTAGCAGTAAGTAGACTAGTAGGCTATTACTCGGTGATTCTCATACTCTCCCAGACTGTCGGCGAGTTACTGCAGTCGATGCTGCAGTTTGAGGCTCTTGCACCGGGCTGTGTGCTGCGACGTCAAACTCAATGAGAAAGACATGCTTTCCTTCGTTCTGGTCTCTGGGTCTGTCTGGATAATATTAGGTGAGTTTCATATATTTTCATTCATTATGTTCACCATAGAATAGCAGGTGCCATTTATTTTATGGGCGCAGCCTCTCTGAAATTGTGAGACATGTTAGTGATTTAGAATTCATATAGAATAGGATGCATTATTTTGACATGTGCCGCTTCTATATTTAGAAAAGCCTATAGTGTGGCCTGGATGATACATTTTCAAGATACATTTATTCGCGTCCTGCCTACACGGAATGCATCTTGGAAAGGTTATCTTTATGTGCATACCTGCCGGCCTGACAGTGAGTGCACTATTATAGCATAACCTATGTGATGTAACTTATAATAATAGGCTACACCAGTTGTTGAGACATTTTCACGGAATAACGATTTTATTTGCCTTGCAATTACAGGCATATGGCATGGCATGGCAAGCGCATAGCGCAACATAATGCAAAAACCTCTGCGCATAGGCCAACTAGGTCGATACAGTTTTTCTGCACATATAGCTTGTTTTGTGTTTCAATTAGTTATACACATTTCCGGTATTTTTATGCGATGTTATTCCACATGACAGGCTTCAATGTGAGAAATTCTTGTCGGCTGGTTATTAAGGTCGTGCAAGATACTGTAGGGTATATGCCTAAACCGGATACACGTAAATGAAAAAGCTAATCTCTCAACCATTTAGCAACTGTATTTCGCCTGGCAATGGCTCAGTGACTGCTGCTAACATGCATCGGCGTAAATGTAGGCTATTATCAGGACAGCCAGATAACATGTAGCTAGCTAGATCAATCAAATACTATACATTTAGCTAAACAATTGCAGGATAGGCCCATATACCAACGTGTTTTAGTGGTTGCGGATGGATGTCTTCTGATTCTACCCACGCCATATTGGGTAGTGTGACGTGCGCCTTCACGCGCTGAATCGGGCTTGTCTGATTGGTAGGAGCTGTCCAGTGGCGAGGGTCCTGAAATACTGCAGCCAGCCCGAGCGCATAATCACTTTCTTGGGTAATGCTCTGTAAAACACTATTTTGTTCTGCCAGTCAGGGGTGTGGGGGAAAATGTGACGATTTAAAAAAACATTATATATTAATCAACATTAGGCACATTTTCCACATATCAGCGTGTTTGATCTATAGTAACCTCGTCCCCAAAAGATCAAGTAGCCTAGGGACAGTTATACTGTTGCGTTGTCAACGTTTACTTTACAGCCATTGTGCGCTGTCAAAACTCCTCATCATGCATAATGCATTGTTTTAACATCTGAGGTAGGATAATACACATAGTGCATGAGCCAGACCCCCCAAATTTGGTCTCTCGGGCTCACTTGGGGTGACGATGTCTCATAGTGATTTTTTTTTAAGGTCTATGTCCCTGGAGTTGGAAAATGTGTGATAGCAGTGCAGCAATGGCAGCTTTCTCTGTTATCACTCTCTCATTCATCCCTCCATCCCATTCATTTTCCCATAGGGATTTTACCCTATGACAAACAATGTCAATATACAACAAGTTATTGCTCAGTTATACTTTTTAATCATATATCATTGGAAAGCTTAGATTCACAGCTATCCATCAGACACATTTTCGGAATGTTCAGGTCAACAGAACTCTGACCTTTGATCTCTAGGGTACATGTCAGAATTACCTGTATAAATTGCTTTTACAAAGGAAACCCTGGTACATTTTAAACTTTGTTTGACAAGTGGTTCTGAAAGATCATGAAATTACCTTTGAAATTATATAAAGCACCAGATACAACTATTGTTTAAAAATCACCCATATTGTGTCATTGAAATAAGAATGTTGGAAGCTTGGCCATAGAATTCCATGTAATTGAGTGATAGAGGCACCACATTTTGAGGACTATAAACCTGCCCTTACATTCCAGTAGTAAAATCCAATGTTGGGCCTTTTTGAGGCCACTTATATTACTTTTAGTATTCTAGTAACAGACCAATCTGCTATGACCCCATAGTAAGAATAGACATTCATTTAGATTAACTACATGTAACGGTTTGCTGCTTTCATCATCAGGTGAAAACGTATTGGTATTCCTATAGAATTATGCATTGTAATGTATGCGGCAAGTCTCTAGTCCTCTGTTTTATGAAAAAAGTTAATACGATAAGATTATATAATTTTAATCAGCTCACATCCATGACTATTCACATGTACATATCCATTTTACATGTTTGAAGCTGAAATATTGCAATTATTGATCATAACTCCTTCAGAAATCAGTGATTGGGAAAGCTTTTGGGCACATTCTTAACACAATTCTGTTTAGTCACTTCTTTATATATCTGGCACACCTGGCTCATTTGGTTGTGTATTCTACATCACTATGAAGATTTTAAAGGTCCAAAGCAGACATTTTTATCTCAATATCAAATAATTTCTTGGTAACAATTAAGTACCTTAATGTTATTGTTTTAATTTAAAATGGTCAAAAATAAAACATTTTGCTTCTTAGCAAAGAGCAATTTCTCAAGGAATAATTTAGCTAGGACTGTCTGGGAGTGGTCTAAGTGGGGAGGGGAAAACTGAAAGTTAGCTGTTATTGGCAGAGAGGTTTGGAACTCTCTTTCTTATTGGTCTATTAACTATTTTACTGCATGGTGATGTCACCATGGAAAGCCAAAACTCCATCCCACCAAAACAGGCAGAAATTTCAGGCAGTCTTTTCAAACAGCTATTCATCATTTTCACAATTTCACGGTATTATTCCGACCTCATAGTGTGGAAATATATATAAAACACAAGAAAATCACGTTTTTGAGTGCCTTTAAGACTGAATAAAAGAAACCTAGTAAAGCATGTGATGCATCAGGAGAGGACGTAACCCTTGTTCAGCACTTTCCATTTAGTCAATGCAGTCCAATAACCCACATTAAAGCAATGGGAATGCTTGGGATGCTGAAACATCCACACCATCCACCCCTACTCTTCATAACACTCACAACTGTCTGAGTGAGGCAATATTTTTGACTGCACTGGGCTTTTAAGATATTATTGGGCCTACTACAATTATATATCATACAGATATGGTCATGCGAAATTGTCCAATGAGAGCCCATTGAGTTGTTTGTCAGCCATATTGGAAAAATGGTTCTGTGGGGTTGATACTAGAATTCTGTGATGGCCCTGTATCTACAAATATTTTTAAAATCCTGTTCTAGCTGTGTGTGTGCAATTTGGTGCCTCTATCACCAAAGTTAGAATCCAAAAACATAACTGCCCCATTCTAATGTCGATGGAACAATATGGCCGATTTTCTAGCAGCTGATGCTTCCAACGTTGGTTTTATTATATCTAATTTGAAAGGTAATTTAATGACCACGTGTCAAACAAAGTTTAAAATGTTTACATGTTTCCTTTTTAAATCAATTTATAAAGGTAATTCTGATATGTATCCTAGAGGTCGATGATCGAAGTTCTGTTGAACTGAACATTACGAAAATGTGCCTGATGGATAGCGGTGAATCTTTCCAAATATATATGATTAAAGGGTATAAGTGAGCAATAACTTGTTGTATACTGAATTGTTTTGTTAGGGTAAAATCCCTATGGGGAAATGAATGGGATGGAGGGATGAATGAGAGATGAGACATTGTCACCCCCCTGGCTCATGGAAACCTATTATTTTCCCCCTCTTAATAATTTAGAGGATGAGACACATGCTCTACCCATGACAGAGTCACAGACTGAGAAAATATATGAGTGCTTCTCAGTTGAAAAGTTTTGCTACAATTCGGTATTTTTCGGACCATTGTAGGCTACATTTCTAAATCAGCCTACAATTTAATGACTTTTTAAGTCGTCATGGAACCTAGCTAGGCTATAGCCTATTTAGTCAAAGTAATATTATACCAGTGGTAGTTTAGTGTTGTCGCTATAATTTAGAAACATTGCATGAGAAGAGTGGGGATAATATCAAGCATAAACCTTTCAGCCATTACCCTATCAGCTAGGTTTGGCCCCTGTACAGTATGCTATGCTACTGTACATGTGTGAGGTGTTAATTTACAGGTTCATATTTATGTAAGTGCATTCCAAGTTTAAAGACAGGAAATTATATGATATCTACGTCTGGAATCTCATATAATCCATCACATTAATTATATTAATGGATGGATATTGCCTCACTCAGACAGTTGTGAGTGTTATGAAGAGTAGGGGTGGATGGTGTGGATGTTTCAGCATCCCAAGCATTCCCATTGCTTTAATGTGGGTTATTGGACTGCATTGACAAAATGGAAAGTGCTGAACAAGGGTTACGTCCTCTCCTGATGCATCACATGCTTTACTAGGTTTCTTTAGATCAGTCTTAAAGGCACTCAAAAACGTGATTTTCTTGTGTTTTATATATATTTCCACACTATGAGGTCGGAATAATACCGTGAAATTGTGAAAATGATGAAGAGCTGTTTGAAAAGACTGCCTGAAATGTCAGCCTGTTTTGGTGGGATGGAGTTTTGGCCTGCCTGGGTGACATCACCAGGTGGTAAAATAGTTAATAGACCAACAAGAAAGAGAGTTCCAAACCTCTCTGCCAATAACAGGTAGTTTTCCCCACTCAGACCACTCAAAGACAGTCTTAGCAAAATTCTTGCTTGAGAAATTACTCTTTGCTAAGAAGCTATTGTTGTTTCCTTTTGACCATTTTAATTGAAAACAATCAGAGTAAGGTACTTCATTGTTACCAATAAACTAGTTGATATTGAGATAAAAACGGTTGCATTGGACCATCAACTAGAAAAAGCATTGCCTGACATTCCCCATCTCTTTTAAAATGATTCATTGATCTGCTCACTGTATGAGTCAAACCTGTATGTTTGTATGTTAATGTATTTGGTTGAGTCTGCACTGTATGTATGTGTATGTTAGCTATTAAACTTGCATGTGTGTGTTTGTTTTTGTGTTGAGGTCTGCATGTGTATTATTTATCATTTGCTGGAGGAAGCGAAGCACCGTGGGTTTAGGGAGGAAGAGAGAAGGGGGGGTGGGGAGCGAGAGAGAATAGCTGGAGCGTCTGCTGAGGGTGGTGTGATACGGTGGCCAGCCAGGCACAAACTAGGCCAAATGCGCTTCTCCTTTTCCCCCCTCGCTGAGCATAATCTCCCAGCGGTGGGAGGTAATTAAAGGTTTGCAGAGGGCAATGTGAGATCTGCCCGGGGGCCCAGACACGACCGACCGACACAGACCGACCGACAGACAGACAGACAGACAGACAGACAGACAGACAGACAGACAGAGGTGAGGTGACTTTAAATAGAGAAGGCAGAGCCGAGGGGCGGGGGGGATGGGGGGTTACTGTGCATCCGTCTCTGCACTAATAGGCCATAATCTCATGGCAGAATAGCCTAATTGCTGGTGACGCTCTGCAGATGGGGAGAGGGGGCGGGACTCAGGCCTCTGAGGTTAGTGTGGGCAGCCAATACCTTCCGTTCACAACCCCTAGGCTACCGGTAGGTTACATGTACAGTATCTAAGGATTCAGAACAGACACAGTAGGCCTACATATGGAAAGAAACAGTACATCTAGGGAAAACTAACAAAATTAACTCTTCCTCCTGCATGGAGAGGGTGGAAATTGAATAATGGAAACTAATGTACACTGAGTGTACAAAACATTAAGGACACCTTCTCTTTCCATTACATAGACTGACCAGGTGAATCCAGGAGAAAGCTATGATCCCTTATTGATGTCACTTGTTAAATCCACTTAAATCAGTGTAAATGAAGGGGAGGAGACAGGTTAAATAATGATTTTTAAGCCTTGAGACAATTGAGACATGGATTGTTAATGTGTGCCATTCAGAGGGTGAATGGGCAAGACAAAATATTTAAGTGCCTTTGAATTGGGTGTGGTAATAGGTGCCAGGCACATCGGTTTGTGCCAAGAACTGCAACGCTGCTGGGTTTTTCACACTCAACAGTTTCCCGCCTGTATCAAGAATAGTCCAGCACCCAAAGGACATCCAGCCAACTTGACACAACTGTGGGAAGCATTGGAGTCAACATGGGCCATCATCCCTGTAAAACGTTTTCAACACCATGTAGTCTATGCCTCAACGAATTGAGGCTGTTCTGAGGGTAAAAGGGGGGGTGCAACTCAATATTAGGAAGGTGTTCCTCAGTGATGGAAAAAGTACCCAATTGTCATACTTGAGTAACAGTAAAGATACCTTAATAGAAAATGATTCAAGTCAAAGTAAAAGTAAAATACTTCTTGAGTCAAAGTCTAAAAGTATTTGGTTTTAAATATACTTAAGTATCAAAAGTAAATGGAATTGATAAAATATACTTAAGTATCAAAGTAAAAGTATAAATAATTTCAAATTCCTTATATTAAGCAAACTAGACAGCACGATTGTCTTGTTTTTTAAATTTACGGATAGCCAGAGGCAAACTCCAACATTCAGACATAATTTACAAACGAAGCATGTGTGTTTAGATCAGAGGACTTAGGGATGACCAGGGATGTTCTCTTGATTCGTGCGTGAATTGGACCATTTTCCTGTCCTGCTAAGCATTCTAAATGTAATGAGTACTTTTGGTTTCAGGGAAAATGTATGGAGTAAAAAGTACATTATTTTCTTTAGGAATTTAGTGGTAAAAGTAAAAGTAGTCAAAAATATAAATAGTAAAGTAAAGTACATATACCCCCAAAAACTACTTAAGTAGTACATTAAAGTATTTTTACTTAAGTACTTTACACCACTGGTGTTCCTAATGTTTGGTATACTCAGTGTATATCTTGCTGTCTGTGTACCCCTCCAACCACAAATATCATGAGCTCACTGTGTCCCTAATGACCCGAATTAGGCTGTGTTAGGCGACTTATGTGATTGGTCCATCTGATCAAGGTCATTACTGTTGATAATGACGATATGGTGGATTGGGATGTGGTGGTTGCCTGAGCAGCACTTCCACTGTCCTCTGCCCAGTAGTACTCTTCCTGGGCTAAAGATAGCTGGCTCTGACCTGTGTGTGAGTGATCCTCCGCAAGCCTAGCATAGGGCCAGGTTAATATAGGACAAAGAGTGCAGAGAAGGGACACTCCCTATTGGATGAGAGGATAGACTAACCCTCAAACAATGATACAGATGCAATCAGGGGATGGGCTGCCATCAATAATGGAAGGCTGTACAGACTGGGACACATCCCAACATGCTACCTCAACATAGCCTCCTATGTGTTTCAGTGGAAAGGTTCAGTTAAGAGTTAGATCAGAATATTTATCTAATTACACTATTAGGCCTATAAAGTCTCTCTCAAGTTTTTGTAAACGCTTTACATTGTAGGCAATCCAAATCCTTGTGAATAATTCTGGCCTTGCCTGTTTGTCTGTGGTGTTTCATGCTTAGTATGTTAGTGAAATCAATGGCCGTCATGAAAACTGTTAAACAAGCACTTTGGACAGCAGAGAGGTTGACTGGTGTTTGTGTTGAGGTGGGTAGACTTCCCAGACCAGAGCTTCTAATGCCTGTACCTTGAAATCAATAGCCTCAACAGCATCAGCTAATTTAGTGTCATTAGAATGAGTAAAACATTGACACAGACCGTGAAGTACAGTGTGATTCCCCGAGTTGGAGCAGGATGCCCATGTTGCTCAAGCATGTAGACTACCCATTATTCACGCTAGCATGTTCAATTCAACTAGCCAGAGACTTGGCAGTGTGGTGCCAGGATAACAACCTCTCCCTCAACATGATCAAGACAAAGGAGATGATTGTGGACTACAGGAAAAGGAGGGCTGAGCACGCCCCCCATTCTCATCGACGGGGCTGTAGTGGAGCAGGTTGAGAGCTTCAAGTTCCTTGATGTCCACATCACCAACGAACTGTCATGGTCCAAACACACCAAGACAGTCGTGAAGAGGGCACGACAATGCCTATTCCCCCTCAGGATACAGAAAAAATTTGGCATAGGTCCTCAGATCCTCAAAAAGTTTTACAGCCTCACCATCGAGAGCATCCTAACTGGTTGCATCACCGACCGCAAGGCACTACAGAGGGTAATGCGTACGGCCACTAGGGCCAAGCTTCCTGCCATCCAGGACCTCTATACCTCAATACAAAGGAAGTCCCTAAAAATTGTCAAAGACTCTAGCCACCCTAGTCATAGACTGTTCTCTCTGCTACCGCACGGCAAGCGATACCGGAGCGCCAAGTCTAGGTCCAAAAGGCTTCTTAACAGCTTCTACCCCCAAGCCATAAGACTCCTGAACAGCTAACCAAATGGCTACCTGGACTATTTGCATTGATCTACCTACATTGACTCTGTCCCGGTATCCCCTGTATATAGCCTCGTTACTGTTATTTTATTGTTGCTCTTTAATTATTTTGTTATTTTTCTATTTTCTATTTTTTTTCTTTTTTATTATTATTGATTTATTGTTTACTTCAGTTTATTTAGTAAATACTTTCTTAACACTTATTTTTTCTTAAAACTGCATTGTTGGTTAAGGGCTTGTAAGTAAGCATTTCACTGTAAGGTCTACACCTGTTGTATTCGGGGCATGTGACAAATAACATTTGATTTGATTTGATATCTACATATACCTTTGCAATAGAGTAATTCCCCTCTGTGCTATTTTTACTAAAGATACTAGGCCAGTGTTTTCCAAACTCGGTCATGGTGTCCCCAAGGGGTGCACGTTTTGGTTTTGCCCTAGCACTACACAGTTGATTCAAATAATCAAAGCTTGATGATGAGTTCATTACTTGAATCAGCTGTATAGTGCTAGGCCCAAAAATAAAACTTTCACCCCTTGGGGTCACCAGGACCGAGTTTGGGAAACGCTGTACTAGGATATGTAAATGGAGCCGTTGCAAGGTCACATTACACCACCAACCCCTCTGTGTGACAATAGATTTACACGCACCCCCCAAAAAACATGTTTAGACCGGCGACAACTCAGTTTGATTTGTATTTTGATATCGCGTTTTGTGTACTGATCGGTTGACTTTGCCATGATCTCTTTGCAGGGTAGCCACATGTAAATCATGTGCATCAATAGGCTCTGGGTGTAATGGCAGGTGTAGCCCTGCTCTTAGATCTACCTGGCAGCAGTGGCGTAAAGTACCTAAGTATAAATATTTTGGGGGGGGTATCTGTACTTTACTTTACTATTTATATTTTTGACAAGTTTTACTCCACTACATTCTTAAAGAAAATAAAGTACTTTTTACTCCCTACATTTTCCTTGACACCCAAAAGTACTTACATTTTGAATGCTTAGCAGGGCAGGAAAATGGTCCAATTCATGCACTTATCAGGAGAATAAGTGGTCATCCCTACTGCCTCTGATCTGGCGGACTCACTAAACACAAATGCATCGTTTGTAAATTATGTCTGAGTGTTGGAGTGTGCCCCTGGATATCCGTACATTTTTTAAACAAGAAAATGGTACCGTCTGCTTTGCTTAATATAAGGAATTTGAAATTATTTATACTTTTACTTTAACTTTTGATACTTAAGTATATTTAGAACAAAATACTTTTAGAATTTTACTCAAGTAGTATTTTACTGGGTAACTTTCACTTTTACTTGAGTAACTCTCTATTAAGGTATCTATACTTTTACTCAAGTATGGCAATTGGGTACTTTTTCCACCACTGCCTGGCAGTATAATTCACCCTCATCAAGGCTGAAAAAAACCACCAGAGATGGATAGCCTAATGCTTACACAGCAACACCCCTAGCTACTGGCCTTCTAGGCCTAGGCTAAGCCTATACGGTATAGTAGAAACTGAAACAAGGAAGGTCAGGATGGGATAGAATTGCAATGTGTGAAAAATCAGTTGCTGTAAAAAGCACAATGTACCGCATAGCACTATGAGCAATAATAGTATTACCATAATGTTGCACATGACTCATTATTATAACCTTGCTGTGACCTTTCAATAGAGATGGTACTGAATCATAGGGATGTAGTTAAAAACACTCACAGGACATGTAGGGTCAATGTGTATGAATGTGTCAGTTTTGTAGTGACAGAAGAGGAAGTGAGGCCTATTCTGTTCTGGTAGATGGTTGAGTCATGTGGTGGCTGCTGTAACTGTCATTACTGATGTCTCTCTCTGCTGCATAGTGAACCAAGAACGAGGAGGAAGTGATTGTGATTGGCCGGGCTTGTGGTTCTGTGTGACTCATACCACCAGGGAAGAAACACAAATTCAGCATTTCAACCGTCTACCAACCAACCATACAGAATAATGTATATTATTCAGTATTAATCAGTAATGTATATCTTAAGATAGCTAGGTGGGACAACGACATATCTCAGTTAAAGTAAGTACATTTTTCCTCAATAAAGTAGCTATCAGCAAAGTCAGCAAAAAGTCAACTGCGAGTGTTAGTTCACTAAAGAGGTAAAGAGGGGATGTGATAGGGGGGTGCTGTGGGATTAATTAAGATACTCTTTGTAGAGGTAGGGTTTCAGATGTTTTCGGAAGATGAGCAGGGACTCTGCTGTCCTATCTTCAGGGGGAAGCTGGTTCCACTATTGGGGTGCCAGGACAGAGAAGAGCTTTGACTGGGCTGAGCGGGAGCTGTCCTCCCGTTAAGGTGGGAGGGCCAAGAGACCAGAGGTGGCAGAATGGAGTGCTCGGGTTGGGTTGTAGGCTTTAAGCATAGCCGGAAGTTAGGGAGGGGCAGTTCCTCTTGGTGCTCATCCAAGCTGGGCTGACTTCCAAGCTGAGATATCTGCCAGGCACGCAGAGACCAATGGTTTCGGGATGCTTTGCTGCCTCAGGACCTGGGCCACTTTCCTTAATAGAAGGAACCATGAATTATGCTCTGTATCAGAGAATTCTACAGGAGAATGTCAGGCCATCTGTCTGTGAGCTGAAGCTGAAGCGCAACTGGGTCATGCAGCAAGACAATGATCCAAAACACGCAATCAAGTCTACATGAAAATGGCTAAAAAGCAACACATTTTAGGTTTTGGAATGGTCTAGTCAAAGTCCAGACCTAATCCCAATTGAGATGTTGTGGCAGGACTTGAAACAAGCAGTCCATGCTTGAAAACCCACAAATGTCGCTGAGTTAATGCAGTTCTGCATGCAAGAGTGGGCCAAAATTCCTCCACAGCGACGTGAGAGAATGATCAACAACTACAGGAAGTGTTTGGTTGGAGTCATTGCAGCTAAAGGTGGCACAACCAGTTATTGAGTGTAAGGGGGCAATTACTTTTTCACACAGGGGCATTGGGTGTTGCATAGCCTTGTTTATGAAATAAATTAAATAAGAATGTAATGTTGTGTTATTTGTTCACTCAGGTTCCCTTTATCTAATATTAGGTTTTGGTTGAAGATCTGATAACATTCAGTATAAAAAATATGCAAAAGTTGCGAAAATTAAAAAGGGGGCAAATACTTTTTCACAGCACTGTAGATCTACTGTTTTGTGGGATGACCGCAAGCTATAGCCTAAGTCTGTAAGTCATAACCCTGCATCTGACCTCTATTTTTCTATCTCTGCCCCGCCCTCCCAATTAATTTCCCCCTCTCTTCCTCCCTGCCCCCTCTCACTTTCTTCCCCACTATTCAATCTTCTTCCTCTCTCTGCTCCCTCTTTCTCTTCTCCTTTCTCCGCCTCTCCTTATCACTTACTCTCCTCTCTACCCTTCTCTTCCCCCCCCTCCCCCTCCTCCTCTCCCACCCCAGAGCTGAGTTCCACCCTGATGGAGAGGATGCAGGCCCAGGAGCTAATGAGCAGTCTACAGCTGCCTGAGCTGGACGAGTTAACCCAGTTCTTCCGCTCCCTGCCCACCTCCACGCTGGTGGGAATCGGTACCCTGACTGCCGTGCTGGCCTACTGGCTGGCCACACGGCCACGCGCCATCTCTCCTCCCTGCAACCTCCAGCACCAGTCTGAGGAAGTGCTGGTAAGCCAGAGATACGATGCGATCAGAGGAGGCTAGTGGGAGGAGCTATAGGAGGACTGGCTCATTGTAATGGCTGGGATGGAGTCAATGGAACGTAGTCAAACGTTGTTTCCAAGCATTTGATGTGTTTCCAAGCATTCCATTTATTCCATTCCAGCCATTACAATGAGCCGGTCCTCCTATAGCTCCTCCCACCAGCCTCCTCTGGATGCGATACGCCACCTCGGCCCGTATTCAGAAAGTGTCTCAGAGAAGGTGCGCTGATCTAGGATCAGTTTTGCCTTTTAGATCAAAAGGAATAATACAGGGTGTACCTGATCCAAGATCAGTACTCTCTGAGACACTTTGTGAATACAGGCCCTGTGCACCAGGGCAGCACACAACAAAAGGGGCTGACTAAGACATAAACCCCACAGAGGTTTACCTGAGGGTAAACGCAATACCACTTCCACCCAACTGTTACACCCACTCCATTTACCCTCATACACACATTATCATATCCTCACGTAAGTAAGAGAATAAAGGGTAACATTTTGGATTTCGAACCTACTGTATATTTGGACTACAGTAGAAATAGTAATGTTGTTACTTTGGTGTGTGTCTCTCTGTGTGTGTGTGTGTTCCCTAGCCTCACTGTGTCTATCTCCCCCTGTCTGTCTCTAGCATGAAGATGGGGGTCGCAGGTCAATGCTGGGGGAAAGCCCCAATAAGCTGCTGACACACTACCATGAGGATGCCAAGACCATGTACGAGGTGTTCCAGAGAGGCCTCCACATAGCCGGTGTGTACACACACACACACACACACACACACACACACACGCACAAACACACACACACACGCACAAACACACACACACACACACACACACACACACACACACACACACACACACACACTTACATGTGCAGACAGTCACAGACAGACAGACAGACGCATGTATGCACACACGCACACACACTAGCACTTTCTCAGAGACATGCACACACACATACACTGTGGTCTGAGTAATATATACACACACAGAAATTGTGGTCTGACAAAGCGCTAGTGCCCTGCCTGTGTGGTCTGTCTGTGTGAGTGAAACAGTGCCATCTAGATTACCATGGCAACTGAGTGTGGGAAATAGTGTCTGAGGCCTAAAGTCAAACTGCAGACAGACTAGACTGTATATAAAGTAGATAGTATCTCTCTATATCTGGTTCTGACTGACTGAAAAATAATGCTGAGGACCAACTGTCATTGTATTGTTAGTACACAGTGAAGAGATTGCTAAAGAGAACTAAATACAAGGAATAGATAGCGGAATCGAAATGTACTGTAGATGTGTGGTCATGAGCGTCAGTCAATAACTTCTGTGTGTCTTCATGTGATAGTTTGGGGGTTTCTGTGGTTTCATGTTTTTCCCTTACTCATCCTGTTGTTGTATTGTCTTTAGGTGATGGACCTTGCTTAGGCTCCCGGCTACCCAACCAGCCTTACAAGTGGCTGTCCTATAAAGAGGTAAGCACACAGTAGAATTACCTCTGTACAGAACACTGAAGCACAAGAGCAGCTCTCTGCTTTGCATACAGGCTCCGTGTGGTCTATTCCTTCATAGGGCTAGTGTAATCTATAGCTCTGTGTGTAACTCACTCCTTGTGGTTTGTGTTGCATTTGGACGTGTCGCATATGGTGTCTCAACAGATGCACAGGTTCAGTTTACAGTCTCCCCTACTTCAAGGAGAGACGTCTGCTACTACTCAAACCTCTGTAGTAACACAGAGTTGAAATTTGAAGTTGATTTACACTAAAGCTTTCTGTACCACTACTGAACTACTGGCCTTTTTAACACACACATTTGAAGGGCTTCCAAACACGATCAAAAGGGAGGGATTCATTTTCAGCATTCTGTAAATGGAACTCTTTAATGGTATTGAAAATGATTTATTTAGGAAGCTTTTAAACACTTCAGCATTGGAATGCTGCAGCTGGAAGGATTCTAGAGTTACGCAAACACTCTGCTCCGCTCCAATATTTAATCTATGACATCATGAGAGTTGAGCAGAGGTATGTTTTTGTTTTATACTGTCATATTTCTCGTTTCCCAATACGCTCAGCTGCTGTCCTATTTCTTTTTGACTTCCAGGTCACAACCCGGGCGGAGCACTTGGGGTCGGGGCTGCTGAGCCAGGGCTGCACGCCGAGCCCAGATCAGTTCATCGGAGTGTTTGCACAGAACAGGCCAGAGGTGAGGTCATCATCACAGCAACACACTGTGTGCGTCCCAAATGGCAGCATATTCTCTACATACTGCATAACTCTACATACTGCACTATATAGGGAATAGGGTGCCATTTGGGACGACACTGATTCACAAATGTTTTGACATGATATACAGTTTAACAGCCCCGACTTGTAGAGGCTTTTTTAATTATCTTTATGGCGACGCTGACCTCCTTTTGACCTGTCTGTCTGTACTTACAGTGGATCATTTCGGAGCTGGCCTGCTACACCTACTCTATGGTGGTGGTGCCTCTGTATGACACACTAGGGCCTGATGCCATACGGTATATCATTAACACTGGTAAGACTAGCAGCTTTCTGATGTTTGTGTCCCAAATGGCACCCTTTTCCTCATGCAGGTCACCTATGGGTCCTGGTCAAAAGTAGTGCACTACATAGGGAATTGGGAGCCAATTGGGACTGAGCCTTACTGTAAGTGTAGTGCTGTCTACTCTGTTAGCCCATAGCAATAGATCTGAGAATGTTCCTTTTAGTTTCATGGTCCAGTTCTTTTAATTATTTTCTTGATCAAGCTGCATTGGCAATGTCATGAAATGCATACAATCTATAGATGTGTCTGAAAGGATGAAAAGCTGAGACACTCAGCCTTCCCTTCCTGAATAACAGTTTTTCCTAGACTAGAGAATTGTTTTTTGTTGTGTTTAAGTTACACAATCCCTTTATCTCCGCATACTCACAGGAATCAGGCTAGGGCTCACCTTTGCCTTATGCTGGAGGTAATGAGCTTAGCTCAGTGGGTTTGGGAGGGAGCAGGCCTTGAGATCTGTCGTTACACTCTCCTTCTTTCCCATGACCTCAGGGCTCTCCATTCTTTAGTTTCACACTAATCAGACAGCTAACATTACAGTTATTTTCGATTGCTAACAAGCATTGTTCAATACTGCGGATACATGTGCAAAACTCTAAATACAGTTATCACATCAACACTATGTGGCAGCCTGTGGATCATTTGTCATTGCTTTGACACAAAATGCATTCAATGACAACATCTTTCAAATTACATAAATATTTGTCTCACAAAAACACATTTACCAACAAAACTCTATGTATCTACAGACCATTATGCAAATGTTAAGATACCCTTATAAAAACGGTTAAAATCAAGTTCAAAAGATACTGAAAATTGAATGAGACTGCAAAATATAAATAATAATAATAACTTAATTTTTCACATCTGATTTTCATTCTACATTACGTAACTGAAGACCTACCCAGGTGTTTTCCATTTTTATGTCATTACCATCTCTATAAAAGGGGACATCTTTGGAATACATTTTACATAAACATGGACCCAGCCAGAGATCGTGTAGTGGCTAACAGAGGTGGAAGAGTTGTCGGGAGAGGCAGAGGATTACGTATCCGTGGTGGAAGACGACTGAGGGGAAGACCCAGCGTTGTAGTGTCAGATGAGATTAGGGCTACAATCATTGATCATGTTGTCAATCATGGTCTATCAATGAGAGATGCTGGTCTCAGAGTGCTGTAATTGTTGACATGGTCATTAGCAACAATGCCATAAAACTCAGAGAAATTCAAGAGAGAGTGTTGGCAGACAATAATACATTTCATAATGTTGAAAGTGTAAGCACGACAACCATTGCTAGAGTCTTGACAAAGCATCATATCAGCATGAAGCAGGTGTACACTATTCCCATTTGAGAGGAACTCTGATCGTGTCATGGAACTCCGGTACAAATATGTCCAGGTAAGATGTCTATATCCTGTAATACAGTACTGTTTTTACTGTAAACAAAACCCACCAGAGCACTGCACAGTTACAATATACTGTAATGTAAACTACTGTTATAGAATAACTGTTATATTGCCCTGTGGATTTACAATATTTTAGAGTGTCATGGAGCTTGAAGCCAGGCCAACACCCCACATGTTCGTCTTTGTGGATGAGGCTGGTTTTAACATGGCCAAAACACGCCGACGTGGAAGGAATGTGATTGGGAAAAGAGCAACAGTGAATGTCCCGGGCCAGAGGGGTGCCAACATCACAATGTGTGCCGCAATATCCTCTGAAGGATTGCTGTTACATAAACCACTAATTGGTCCATACAACACAGAGCGCCTCATTTCATTCATGGATGACCTCTATGGAAGGCTTTTGCCAGGTGAAGAAAGAGGGCAAGTCAGAAGAAATATGGAAATCTGGGTGATTGTATGGGACAATGTGGCATTTCACTACTCCCATGCAGTCACAGAGTGGTTTGCAGCCGATCCCGGGATGGTGTCACTTTAACTCCCCCCTTACTCTCCCTTCCTCAACCCCATAGAATAATTATTTTCCTCATGGAGGTGGAAAGTTTATGACCACCATCCACATGATCAAATGTCACTCTTGGATGCAATGAATGCAGGATGCCTGGATATCTCTGCAGAAGATTGCCAGGGATGGATCAGGCATGCAAAGAGATTCTTTCCCAGGTGTGATGTGGAAGAGAACTTGTGGCCCAATGCAGCAGACAGGGTTGACTAGCATTGTTATATATCTGTTTCATTTGGACAATATGCTATGCATATTCATAGTGTGTATACACTTTTTGTTTGTTTAACAGTACTGGAATTATTTATTTTTGTGTATTTTGGAATTACTCTGCAAAAAGCAAAATAGAGTAATTTGCAAAAATACAGTCAATTGTATTGAAGCATATTGCAGCCTTTCTGCTTTATTTCTTTACATATCTCGCAGGACATTCTATACAGTACAGGTTTGCCACTCTTCTTTGTAAAAATGACTGTTGGTTCATCTAAAAAAAATATGATATTAAAGACAAATTGACCCATTTTCAAGTGGTATCTGTTTTTAGAGTTTTGTAGGTCATGATACTATGAATGACAAAGTGTGCATGTCATGAGAGACTCTTAGCTTTCATTTGGTAGAAAGATTCGCTTTTGAGACATGTAGGATGTGCATTGCCAAGTTGCATGTTGTTTTGATAACTATATTTAGAGTTTTGCACATGTATCCGCAGTATTGAACAATGCTTGTTAGCAATAAAAATAAAAAAAACTCACTCTCATCATTTTTTTGAAAATTTCCAACTGCCCCTCAGTGATACAGTGTGTTGGTTTTGGCCCAGTGCCCCAACAGGATTTGTCTCTGCTCCAAGGCCGTGGAAGGGAAATCTGTTTGTAGAGCAGTAGTTAGTTAGCTGTGTGTTTACTAGCTGATTGGATCATGTATGTGTGTTCTAGTTCTCACAAAAGGCATGCGGATCTCTTGTGTGCTGTCTTTCAGCCGACATCATCACAGTGATCTGCGACAAGCCTGAGAAGGCCCAGGTGCTGCTGGGTAACGTGGAGAGGCAGGAAACCCCCGGGCTGAAGAGGATCATCCTCATGGACCCTTTTGACCATGCCCTGCTGGAGCAAGGGGAGGGCTGTGGGGTCATCGTCCAGTCCATGCAAGACATTGAGGTACGTAGGGAGAGTGTAGGGGGGCAGGGGGGATGGGGGAGTAGTGTAGGAGGGTAGGGAGAGAGGCGGGAGGGAGCCGGGAGAGTAGGGGCAGATGGAGAGGGGAGGGAGGGATCTCAGGTAGGGAAGAAGAGGGGCCTCAGCCCAGCTAATATACTTTCAGGAGTGGCTACAGTTCCGGATTTTGTGGAACCCGACTTGCCGTGGCTATTGATACAGATTTCTGCGCAGGTGCAGGATTTTTTTTAACGTAGCTGCGACCTACTTTGCTGCCTACGTAGCTTCTGCTCAGTGCTCCCACTTCATGTTATACACTAAAGCAACTCTCGCTACGGCAGCATAACTATGAAGATTATCATCACAAATAGTAGGCAGTCGAAAGCAGTAGTTGACAAACGACGTGAAGAATAATACCACACCGGGCGCCAGGCGACGCAAAACGAACTCGCTCATTATCAGACTCTGTTTACCGGTCTGGATACACATGCTCGGGCTGCCTAGAACATTCAGCTGCCCAGAGGTGGAGCAGCTAGGTAGCCTACTCGTGCAGTACTTACTTTCCTGATCATTGAGAAGCACAATAGCAGTTGGTAGGGCCTATATGTGGTTAAAACACTGATTGTTTTTTGCCCCAAATACAAAACTCAAGTGGGGAGTTACATTATTTTTACAGGTGCTGGTTAATGGCTACAATATGGCAGCAACTATAAAGATTAGCCTAAGAATTAACAGAAACTTGTTACAAATGATGGAGTCATCCATGATTCACCAAACAATATTTTGAAAGAGGAAGCAAAGTACTTTAAGCATATGTTTTCATTTCAGTGTCCTCCATCTCCACTAACTGAAGTTAATTGTAAGGATTTCTTTCCCATTAATAGTGTAAAATTAACAGCTATACAGAAAGACTCATGTGAAGGCCTAATTACAGAGGAGGAACTTCTAGATGCAATTAAAGCCTTCAAGTCCAGGAAAACTCCAGGGCTGGATGGCATACCAGTTGAGGTATATCAAAGATTTGTTGATGTACTCAAAGGTCCGTTATTAACATGTTTTAACCACTCCTATAGAAATGGTAGACTATCAGATACTCAGCAAGAAGATCTGATTTCACTATTACTGAAACAGGACCCAGGTGGTAAATATAAAGATCCGTCCACCTAAAAAAAACCTTACACTTCAGTGTTGTGATGCCAAAATCCTAGCAAAATGCATAACGTGTAGAATTAAAAAGGTTTTGTTGGATATTATTCATCCTAATCAGACAGGTTTTTTTACATTGACGATAAATTGGAGATAATATAAGACAAGTACTGGAAACAATAGAACACTATTAAAAATCTGGGAAACCAGGCCTGGTATTCATAGCTGACTTTGAAAAGGCCTTTGATAAAGTACGACTGGAATTTATATATAAATGCCTGGACTATTTTAATTTTGTACAATGGTTAAAGTTATGTATAGTAACCCCAGGTGTAAAATAGTAAATAATGGCTACTTCTCAGAAAGTATTACATTGTCAAGAGGAGTAAAACAAGGTTGTCCACTATCAGCATATCTATTTATTATGGCCATCAAAATGTTAGGTATTAAAATCAGATCCAACAATAATATCAATGGGCTAGAAATCCAGGGTTTAAAAACAAAGGTGCCATTGTACGCTGACAATTCATGTTTTCTTTTAAATCCACAATTTGGATCCCTGCACAGCCTCAGAGGATCTAGATATTTTTTCTAACCCTCTCTGGATTTAAACAGAATTATGATAATTGCACCATATTACGTATTGGATCTTCCGACGGGGAAGTGGACATACTCGGTATTCATATCCCGAAAGAAGAAATTATCTCACTGCAATACATTTTAATAGAAAGTTAGCCAAATTAGATATGATTTTTCTGCCATGGAAAAGACAACACCTGTCTATTTGTAGAAAAATCACCCTGATTAATTCTTTAGTCATATCCTAGTTTACCTATTTACTTATGGTCCTGCCTACACCAAACAACTTTTTATTTTTTATTTTATATAATGACATAAAAGTATTCCACTTTATTTGGAACAGACAAATTTAAACTGGCCTATTTATATAATGAATATGAATTCGGAGGGCAGAAATGATTAAATATTAAAGCATTGGACCTCTTACTAAAGGCTCCAGTCATACAAAAGCTATACTTAAATCCGAACTGGTTCTCTAGCAGATTAGTAAGAATGGCTCACCCCATATTGAAGAATGGCCTTTTTTCCTTCATTCAGATTACAAGCTCTCACTTTCGATTATTTAAAAATGAAATAATCTCCAAAATATCGCTATTTTTAAAACAAGCAATAGAAAGCTGGTTGCAATTTCAGTTTAATCCACCAGAAAAGACAGAACAAATATTATAACAAATATTATGGTTAAACTCAAATATACAAATTGATTATTTTTTTTACATCATAAAAAAACAAAAACTTTATAATCTTTATAAATTATTTCATAAATAGGACTGGTGGAGTTATGTCACACATGCAGTTAACAAAAATAATGGAAATGTCTGCTCTATCCAAAATTACAACCAACTGACCGCAAAAATGGACGAGGCAAGTGGAAAGGGGATAAGGTAAGGAACATGTCTGTCTGCCCTGCATCAAATACCTAAATTATACCAGAGGTATACCAGCTTCATTTAAGGACCAAACAATTGACAGCTGCACCATACAGGTTGCAAAATAGCTGGGTGGAGATTTTCAATGTACCGATTCCATGGCACATGGTCTATGAACTGATACACAAAACGACGCCGGATTCAAAACTTAGAATTGTTCCATTTAAATTATTATACAAAATTATTGCAACCAATAGAATGTTATATATATGGGCGATACAACCATCCCAGCTCTGCAGATTTTGCTGCGAAAAGACAGAATCATTAGATCACTTGTTTTGGTACTGCCCATATGTAGCTTGTTTTTGGTCGCAGGTGTCACGCCCTGGCTCGGGGGACTCTCGTATGTTGAGCCAGGGTGTTAGTTTCTATGTTTTTGTTGTGGGTCTAGGTTACTTATTTCTATGTTGGTCTGAGTGACTCCCAATCAGAGGCAACGAGTGTCAGCTGGTTGTCTCTGATTGGGAGCCATATTTAAACAGTCGGGTTTTCATTCGTGTTGGTGGGTTTTTGTTTCGAGTCTGTTTATGGTAACCGTGAACTGTCACGTATCGTTCGTTGTTTTGTTCGTGTTGCCTTCAGTGAGAATAAATATGTTTGCATTCAACGCTGCGCATTGGTCCACTCTGTTAGACGATCTTGACAGCAGGTTCAGGAATGGCTGAAAAATTGCTAAATTTACTTGGAGCTACGCTGGGTGATTTGAAAAGTCATAGTCAATCGCTAAATAATATAATAATACTCTTAGCAAACGTGTTTATCTTTAATTTACAATCTGTAGAAACTATGATAATAGAAAGGTTCAGAACTTTTCTGAAACATTACAGCACAGTGGAAAAATATATGGCAGCTAGAAATCAAAACTGGATGGTCT
The DNA here is from genome assembly GCF_964263955.1 of Coregonus lavaretus. Classification (NCBI taxonomy): domain Eukaryota; kingdom Metazoa; phylum Chordata; class Actinopteri; order Salmoniformes; family Salmonidae; genus Coregonus; species Coregonus lavaretus. Next base: position 51,803,687 of record NC_139997.1, on the reverse strand, counting down.
TCAGAGAGAGATGGGAGGGGTTGAGGGTAGCTGAAGGCTGGGACTAAAAACAAACAAACGATAACTAATGTAAAATATACTGTCCATGAAATGTATGTTGTATGTATAAGCTGGAAGTCGAAACCTAAGTATTGTTGTCCATTAGTTTTCTCCAATTAGGGGAGGGGTGGTAGGGTTAGGGGAAAATAATAAATAACAAAAATATATATTTAAATTAATATGCTGTAAATATTTACAAAAAATATATCTGGGGGATTGGAAATGACGCAGACAATTTCATTGATAGAAGCCACAATCTATCTGCAATATTAAAGCTGATCGACCCCCTACATTTTTTTTTCCTTCTATAGATTAGCGTACATCATCACACAAAACGCTCATTGTTTTTGCTCCAATGCAATGTGTAGGGACTTCCTCCTGCTTGTGCAACTGCAATATCCGTTACAACAGAGAAGGTTGTATAGCCTTCAATAAATATTTTTGGGAATGTTTGTTCAAATCACCACAGGGTTTTTTATTTCAGCTGTTCAGAAATATGAGGCAAAGATAGGCATGGTTCACAAGAGGTAAAGATACAAACGTAAATGGAGGGGGAGTGTGAGGAGCAGCTATGTAGTGTGCGTAAAATAACATTTACTCTAAACACTCCGAACACTAACGTATGACTGATGTGTAGGCTATAACTTTTAGTAAAGCCTGCAGTATGTATTTACTGTACTCCATGTACTAGCCCTCTGAGGGCAACTTTGAACACATACAGTACCAGTCAAAAGTTTGGACACACCTACTCATTCAAGGGTTTTTCTTTATTTTTTTTACTATTTTCTACATTGTAGAATAATTGTGAAGATATCAAAACTATGAAATAACACATATGGAATAATGTAGTAACCAAAAAAGTGTTAAACAAATCAAAATATATTTTATATTTGAGATTCTTCAAAGTAGCCACCCTTTGCCTTGATGACAGCTTTGCATACTCTTGGCATTCTCTCAACCACCTTCATGAGGTAGTCACCTGGAATGCATTTCAATTAACAGGTGTGCCTTGTTAAAAGTTAATTTGTGGAATTTCTTTCCTTCTTAATGCGTTTGAGCCAATCAAATGTGTTGTGACAAGGTAGGGTTAATATACAGAAGACCAAGTCCATATTATGGCAAGAACAGCTCAAAAAAGCTAAGAGAAAGGACAGTCCATCATTACTTTAAGACATGAAGGTCAGACAACACATAACATTTCAAGGAGAGAATGCCAAGAGTGTGCAAAGCTGTCATCAAGGCAAAGGGTGGCTACTTTGAAGAATCTCAAATATAAAATATATTTTGATTTGTTTAACACTTTTTTGGTTACTACATAGTTTTGATGTCTTCACTATTATTCTACAATAGTAACAAATTAAGAAAAACCCTTGAATGAGTAGGTGTGTCCAAACTTTTGACTGGTACTGTAATTACCTCTGTAGTCCTGTGTAGCTCAGTTGGTAGAGCATGGCGCTTACTACGCCAGGGTTGTGGGTTCGATTCCCACGGTGGACCAGTATGAAAAAATTATAATGTATGCACTCACTAACTTTAAGTCGCTCTGGATAAGAGCGTCTGCTAAATGACTAAAATGTAAAAATGTAAATGTAAAACATGATGGCATCTTGAACAGGTCTAGCCTGTTTCACCTCCTTGAGATACATTTCCATGTCAACGTAAAACAAATATTATGATACAAGCAAAAGTTATACTTAGATCCATTGTTGGGGAAGCTACTATGAAAATATAGTTTACCAAGCTACCAATTACTTCACACTGGAAGAAGTTAAACTACACTAACCCTTAAGAAGCATATAATTTACGTAACTAAATTACTGAGAAAAAGTAGTTCACTACATTCAAACCAGTTCGTGAAAAATAATCACACCTACATCTGAAATGTCATAGTCTATAGTCTACAAATAGCAAGAACAGATCACTAGAGTCAGATGTTGACCTAATGTGTATTTTGACCTATTAAACATAAAAACGATGTTTCAAGTGAGAATTAGGCAGGTATGATGCCAAAAAAATTAAGGAAATATTTCCCTACTTTACCCATATTTTCGTTTCTTTTTGCAAAAAAAGTAGTGTGTAGTTCCAGTAGTTAGCTACACCACTACATGGCAAAAAAAGTTATTAACTACTGAAAACACTACCAAGATTTGAATTTAGTTTAACGACCACCAAGCTTCAGCAACATGTTATTAAATTACTAGTTGAACTACAGTACATGTAGTTCACTACTCCCCAACACTGCTTAGAGCCTACATTCTGGCAAATAAAGAAAGAATGCTTCGGCATGCACTTTTTATAATTACTAAATTAATCTAGCGTAAAACTATGTAAGCATCTCTTTTGTGGGGACGTTAGAGTTGTTCAGATATTCAATCCCCTCTACTTCACCATGGCTGTGTATTGTATTTTATGGTTCTTCTAATGATTATCTAACACAAGATGTTGTGCTTCTTTGCATGCTGCTGTCCCATCTAGGCACTGGGCAGAGAGAAGCACAGAAATCCCATGGTAAGTACAGTCTGTATGTCTGGTCTGATTGCAGACATCAGCTTTGGAGCGGCTGCGGCATAATGAAGAAGAGGTGGACAGCAAATGGTGCTGAAAGTAATTCATTTCAACAATTGTCTTCATTTTAATTCCACTTCACTAACAACAAGAGGGCTTTGTTGGAGCCTATTTCTTCCTATTCTAAAAAATAAGAGGTAGGTCTACCTGTTTGACAGACGCAATTATGCCATCCATAGATATGTCGGTAAAGCCAAATCCTCCAATACTGTCACCATGCAGTCCTTAAATACCTTCGTGTTTGGGAAGGGCTTGGTGGGTTTGGTTTGAACCAGGGCTCAAATTGAGTGGGGGTATGCCATACCCTTTCTTAAAGAAAAAGGGCAAAAAGGATACCTATTGTTAGCTTTATATTTTGAAATAAATAAATAGTATCCAGATAATAGAAAGCGGTCTATAACAATGCTTAACTCCGTGATGCCTAATGCTAGAAACAAGCTTTAAAATGCCCACAAAAGATGCTACTCTGATGCATATTGGGATATATTGATTCGTCTCTATGACATTCTGAAGCTGAGCTGCGGTCTTCAATATTGGAGGAGACAAAAAATGTTACTTTGCTATTCTGTCCCTATTCATTTAGCTTTTCAATTTCTGAAAAGACAAGACGTTTAAACCCAGGCAGCTTTTAGGGAAGCCCTTCTGTTGTTGGGTTAAGCAACGGACGAGGAGCCAGCAGTTGAAGCTTAACTTTTTCTGCGTCGGTCGAGCCTCTGTCTGGTTGGAAAGGTAACTTTTGAAAGTCCCATGCTTAGATTCATAAGGATGTCTAATATTATTTTTATTTGCAACCGTTTTTGTTGCAAACAAGACACTCTGCTTTGACATTGGAGAAATATGGTAAAAATGCCTACTACTCTCTACTGCCTACTTCTATTTTCATTATCCACTTTTCTTTAGAGACTTTTTCAGAGCAACATTTTCTCAATTGCAAGCTGTTTTACCCCAATCGATGCTCAAAGAAATATAAAAAACTAATTTAATAGAGACATTGGTGATTTTATCAGTATAATCAGATTGAAAATATTAGGATATGTTATTGACATTGAACTGATTACTGATGACATAGCCTACTAACCAGATGTGTTAAAAATTGTGTTTAATTTATAGCATAGGCCTATGAATTGGGCTGCTAATATGTTCTGTTCTGCCGACTATTAGCTGAGAATTTTTTTTGCCCAAGGCCAAACCTATTGTCGACCCCTGTTGTACACTATTCTAGTTTAGCAGGGATAGGAGGGGGGTGGCAATTTTTTGTCTCGCCTAGGGCAGTAGAACGTCCAGAGCTGGGCCTGATAGGCCCATACATTTTTTGGGTGGACGCGCATACACACATAGGAGGTCTCGTACCAGGAAGAAATTACATCTACTTTCACCCCTGGGTAAAACAGTAATTCTGCTCATAGATTATGCATGTATGAACTACACATTGACACATTCAGCCCAAAGCGTGAGGTTTCCAAAACACTTAGTAGTCTACAAAGTTCCGGAGCATGTCTTTAAGTATCAAAAGTAAAAGTGAACGCTATAAATCCTTTCAAATTCCTTATATTTAGCAAACCAGACAGCACAATTTTCTTGTTTCTTAATTTATTTGTGTATTTGTGTTTAGTGAGTCCACCAGATCAGAGGCAGTAGGGATGGCCATGTTCTGTTGATGTGTGAATTGGACAATGGTCCTGTCCTGCTAAGCATTCTAAATGTGAAGAGTACTTTTGGGTGTCAGGGAAAATGTATGGGAGTAAAAAGTAGATATTTTCTTTAGGAAAGCAGTGTAGTAAAAGTAAAAGTTGTCAAAAAAATAAATTGTAAAGTGCAGATACTTAATACATTACACTACTGGTATTCTTGCTTTATGTTAGTCACATTAAGCAAGAATGCAAGCACTCACAGACTTATCTACAGTCACATATTGCTTAAAATGCCAGAGATGGGCTAATGTGATGGTGATTATTGTCTAAAGGTGATGTCAATGAGTTAAAGATTTAATTCAGACTAGATTTGTTCCCCACAGCCACCTACGCCAGAAGACCTGTCCATCGTGTGCTTCACCAGTGGTACCACAGGTATGGTCAGACAAACTAACACCCCAAAGTGTCTTATTCTTTCAAGCTAACACAGTATTGATGTGTATTAACACAGTAATGTACTATCTTAAGAGTTTAGCCCACTTCATCCACAATACCTGATTCAAGTCCAACCCTGACGTGTGTCTATTACTTTGCTCATTGTGTGTGATAAATTATTAACAGGAAGAGGCCTCCCCCTGACCATTTCAGACCATGTACAGTGGCTTGCGAAAGTATTCACCCCCCTTGGCATTTTTCCTATTTTGTTGCCTTACAACCTGAAATTAAAATGGATTTTTTGGGGGTTTGTATCATTTGATTTACACAACATGCCTACCACTTTGAAGATGCAAAATATTTGTTATTGTGAAACAAACAAGAAATAAGACAAAAAAACTGAAAACTTGAGCGTGCATAACTATTCACCCCCCCAAAGTCAATACTTTGTAGAGGTACCTTTTGCAGCAATTACAGCTGCAAGTCTCTTGGGGTATGTCTCTATAAGCTTGGCACATCTAGCCACTGGGATTTTTGCCCATTCTTCAAGGCAAAACTGCTCCAGCTCCTTCAAGTTGGATGGGTTCCGCTGGTGTACAGCAATCTTTAAGTCATACCACAGATTCTCAATTGGATTGAGGTCTGGGCTTTGACTAGGCCATTCCAAGACATTTAAATGTATCCCCTCAAACCACTCAAGTGTTGCTTCAACAGTATGCTTAGGGTCATTGTCCTGCTGGAAGGTGAACCTCCGTCCCAGTCTCAAATCTATGGAAGACTGAATCAGGTTTCCCTCAAGAATTTCCCTGTATTAAGCGCCATCCATCATTCCTTCAATTCTGACCAGTTTCCCAGTCCCTGCCGATGAAAAACATCCCCACAGCATGATGCTGCCACCACCATGCTTCACTGTGGGGATGGTGTTCTCGGGGTGATGAGAGTTGTTGGGTTTGCGCCAGACATAGCGTTTTCCTTGATGGCCAAAAAGCTCAATTTTAGTCTAATCTGACCAGAGTACATTCTGCCCTCTTTGCCTGGTCCGTGGGTTTTGGTGGGCGGCCCTCTCTTGGCAGGTTTGTTGTGGTGCCATATTCTTTCAATTTTTTAATAATGGATTTAATGGTGCTCCGTGGGATGTTCAAAGTTTCTGATATTTTTTATAACCCAACCATGATCTGTACTTCTCCATAACTTTGTCCCTGACCTGTTTGGAGAGCTACTTGGTCTTCAGGGTGCCGTTTGCTTGGTGGTGCCCCTTGCTTAGTGGTGTTGCAGACTTTCAGAACAGGTGTGCAGTGAGGGAAAAAAGTATTATCCCTCATTAAAATGCAAATGAATTTATAACATTTTTGACATGCGTTTTTCTGGATTTTGTTGTCTTATTCTGTCTCTCACTGTTCAAATAGACCTACCATTAAAATTATAGACTGATCATGTCTTTGTCAGTGGGCAAATGTACAAAATCAGCAGGGGATCAAATACTTTTTTCCCTCACTGTATATATACTGAGATCATATGACAAATCATGTGACACTTAGATAGCACACAGGTGGACTTTATTTAACTAATTATGTGACTTCTGAAGGTAATTGGTTGCACCAGATCTTATTTAGGGGCTTCATAGCAAAGGGGGTGAATACATATGCACACACCACTTTTCCGTTATTTATTTTTTAGAATATTTTCATTTTTTCAGTTCTTTTCATTTCACTTCACCAATTTGGACTATTTTGTGTATTACCATTACATGAAATCCAAATAAAAATCCATATAAATTACAGGTTGTAATGCAACAAAATAGAAAAAACGCCAAGGGGGATGAATACTTTTGCAAGGCATTGTATCATGGTTAATAGTATGGTCATGTTAGTGCCCCTAACACTTATAGACTTCAGAGGGAAAGACAGACATACAAGAGGAGTTGTATGGAATCCTGCCCTGTTATTACAGTCTGGCCAAAAACACAGTCACAAAGAGTAGTAGGAGTAAGATTAGGAGAACCCCTGTATTTCCAGACAAGGGTTGTAACCACAGCTTTAGTCACAAGCAGCTAAGCGGCCCACTGCAGTAGTGGAAAGAGTGCCACCTGTTGGTCTTTCAGTGTAATTTCCCCTGGTGCCCTGGCCTCTCTTATCTCCTGTGGTCTGTCTCTAAGAGTGTGTGTTCCAAAGGTTGTTACAGGGTAGTACAACTAAGGCATTTCCCACTATGGCAAAACATATATAAAAAAAAGTGAATGTGTAGCCCGAAAAAAAAAGTGACACAATATTATTATTCCTATAGTTCCTAGGCTGCTAATAGCTAACTGTTTGTTTTTCCATATACACTGAACAAAAATATAAACACAATATGTAAAGTGTTGGTCCCATGTTTCATGAGCTGAAATAAAAGATCCCAGAAATGTTCCATAAGCACAAAAAGCTTATTTCTCTCAAATTATGTGCACAATTTTGTTTATATCCCTGTTAGTGAGCATTTCTCCTTTTCCAAGATAATCCATCTACCTGACAGGTGTAGCATATCAAGAAGCTGATTAAACAGCATGATCATTGTGCTGGGGACAATAAAAGGCCACTCTAAAATGTGCAGTTTTTACATACAACACAATGCCACAGATGTCTCAAGTTTTGAGGGAGCATGTAATTGGCATGCTGACTGCAGAAATGTTCAATTGACTGATTTCCTCATATGAACTGTAACTGAGTAAAATCTTAGAAATTGCTGCATTTTGCGAATATAATTTTGTTCAGTGTATATCTACCGTTGTTGTTTTCCATGGATTGATACTTGATCTGTCCCAAATGGCACCCTTTTCCCTTTATAGTGCACAACTTTTGACCAGAGCCATATGTAGTACACTATAAAAGGGAATAACTCTAGCTCTTAAATGGTTTTCCCCAAAATTCTATTTTTTACAATCAAATTGTAATATTGTAATTTCCATCATGAAAAATGTCCTGTAATGTTAAGTGTTCTGTACTCTATTTATGTCACGTGTTATGTATTTTACATGAGTGTTTTGCAACTATTAGTGATGTAAATTCTGCATTTCTTCAGTTTTATCTGTGAGCAAGAATACAAAAACTCAAAGTCAATAGTGTGCCATTTGGGACGGAGCTAATGCTATTCATTGTTGAGAGTCCATTGTTGGGTGTTGTTTTCTGTCTTTCTCCTCCATTGTTGGGTGTTGTTTTCTGTCTTTCTCCTCCATTGTTGGGTGTTGTTTTCTGTCTTTCTCCTCCATTGTTGGGTGTTGTTTTCTGTCTTTCTCCTCCATTGTTGGGTGTTGTTTTCTGTCTTTCTCCTCCATTGTTGAGAGTCCATTGTTGGGTGTTGTTTTCTGTCTTTCTCCTCCATTGTTGGGTGTTGTTTTCTGTCTTTCTCCTCCATTGTTGAGAGTCCATTGTTGGGTGTTGTTTTCTGTCTTTCTCCTCCATTGTTGAGAGTCCATTGTTGGGTGTTGTTTTCTGTCTTTCTCCTCCATAGGAAACCCAAAGGGAGTCATGCTTACACATGGGAATGTTGTGGCTGATTTCTCAGGCTTCCTCAAAGTGACAGATGTGAGTTCAAACAGACTATGGTGTCACAGACCCTTTCTTTGGAGAAATTTGCCTTGCATTTATCTTGAGTAGGTGCTTTTCTCCCATTTCTGTAACTATATTAGAGGCAAGGCTCACTAAATTGCTTCATGTCACATATCTTACATGGGACAAGACGACACAAATGTATTTGTTTTTTGTGAGCTTGTGCATCATTTATGTTTCTCATTAACAGCATATTTTACAGTTTAGTGGTGGGAAACAAATGGTTCTGATCCTGTCTAACCACCGCTTCTCTCCCCCATGCTTTTATGGAATACCACAGAAAGTCATCTTCCCAAACCAAGACGATGTTCTCATCTCCTTCCTGCCTCTGGCTCACATGTTTGAGAGACTCATTGAGGTAATGTCAAACAAACAAAGCCCCCGCTAAGCTTTCAGCTGTATAATTATAGTTGGTGTGGGCGTGTGCTTGCTCCTCTTTGGCTGTGTGTGTGTGTACGTGCATTTCCAGACCTGAAGGATCTTGGCAGTTGCCCCTGCCCTGAGTCATTATTGACCTGGCTATATGTGATATTAATTATGCCATAGCCAGTCAGCTATTTATTGATACCATATCTGCTTCCACTGTAAAAGCTGGCTTTTATAGTTAAGGGTGCGGATTATTTATGCCGCTTCTAACAGCTACAGGAAACTTGAGTCCCAACTGGCACCATATGGTATATAATTGGCACCCTTAACCTTAATATACTGCGCTACAAAGGGAATAGGGAGCCATTTGGAACACAAACTTGGTCTGTTGTTTCCTTTAGATATGGTTTTTACTGTCCCTAACTACTAATTTAGGATCAGTCACGAACTACACTATTCTTTTGAGTAATTACTGGACCAGCTAAAGCACTGAGGGGGTAAAGCAACCACACGGGTTCAACCAGCATGCCTGTTTTGTCTCGCTGCAGTACGTGTTCTTCCGTTGTCAGCGTGTGAGAGGCAGACACAGACACAGGAAACAACCTCGCTTCGCCTCCAACACAAGCAGACATATGATTCACGTTCACGAGAATACACACATCCAAACACTTAATGCATGTGAATTATATGCAGCAATGCTGCAGATATTTCTTTGAAAGCAGTATCCAAATCCATTGGATGTAGTGATCACAATATAGTAGCTATATCTAGGAAAACCAAAGTTCCAAAGGCTGGGCCTAATATTGTGTATAAGAGGTCATACAAGAAGTTTTGTAGTGATTCCTATGTTGTTGATGTAAATAATATGTTGGTCCGTGGTATGTAATGAGGAGCAAACAGACACTGCACTTGACACATTTATGAAATTGCTTATTCCAGTTACTAATAAGCATGCACCCATTAAGAAAATGACTGTAAAAACTGTTAAATCCCCGTGGATTGATAAGGAATTGAAAAATGGTATGGTTGAGAGGGATGAGGCAAAAGGAATGGAAAATAAGTCTGGCTGCACAACCGATTGGCTAACGTATTGCAAATTGAAAATTCATGTGACTAAACTAAATAAAAAGAAGAAGAAACTACACTATGAAACAAAGATAAATGACAAAGAATGATAGTCAAAAGCTTTGGAGCACCTTAAATGAAATTTCTGGGGGAAAAGGCAAACTCAGCTCCATCATTCATTGAATCAGATGGCTCATTCATCACAATACCAACTGATATTGCCAACTACTTGAATTATTTTGGGGCAAGATTAGCAAACTTAGGCATGACATGCCAGCAACAATTGCTGAGACTACACATCCAAGTACAGTTGAAGTCGGAAGTTTACATACACCTTAGCCAAACACTTTTAAACTCAGTTTTTCACAATTCCTGACATTTAATCCTAGAAAGAATTCCCTGTCTTAGGTCAGTTAGGATCACCACTTTATTTTAAGAAATGTGAAATGTCAGAATAATAATAGAGAGAATGATTTTTTTTCAGCTTTTATTTCTTTCATCACATTCCCAGTGGGTCAGAAGTTCACATACACTCAGTTAGTATTTGGTAGCATTGCCTTTAAATTGTTTAACTTGGGTCAAACGTTTCAGGTAGCCTTCCACAAGCTTCCCACAATAAATTGGGTGAATTTTGGCCCATTCCTCCTGACAGAGCTGGTGTAACTGAGTCAGGTTTGTAGGCCTCCTTGCTCGCACACGCTTTTTCAGTTCTGCCCACACATGTTCTATAGGATTGAGGTCAGGGCTTTGTGATGGCCACTCCAATACCTTGACTTTGTTGTCCTTAAGCCATTTTGCCACAACTTTGGAAGTATGCGTAGGGTGATTGTCCATTTGGAAGACCCATTTGCGACCAAGCTTTAACTTCCTGACTGATGTCTTGAGATGTTGCTTCAATATATCCACATAATTTTCCTTCCTCATGATGCCATCTATTTTGTGAAGTGCACCAGTCCCTCCTGCAGCAAAGCACCCTCACAGCATGATGCTGGCACCCCCATGCTTCACGGTTGGGATGGTGTTCTTCGGCTTGCAAGATCCCCCTTTTTCCTCCAAACATAACGATGGTCATTATGGCCAAACAGTTCTATTTTTGTTTCTCCAAAAAGTACAATCTTTGTCCCCATGTGCAGTTGCAAACCGTAGTCTGGCTTTTTTATGGCGGTTTTGGAGCAGTGGCTTCTTCCTGAGCGGCCTTTCAGGTTATGTCGATATAGGACTCGTTTTACTGTGGATATAGATACTTGTGTACCGGTTTCCTCCAGCATCTTCACAAGGTCCTTTGCTGTTGTTCTGGGATTGATTTGCACTTTTCGCACCAAAGTACGTTCATCTCTAGGAGACAGAACGCGTCTCCTTCCTGAGCGGTATGACGGCTGCGTGGTCCCATGGTGTTTATACTTGCATACTATTGTTTGTACAGATGAACATGGTACCTTCAGACGTTTGGAAATTGCTCCCAAGGATGAACCAGACTTGTGGAGGTCTACAATTTGTTTTCTGAGATCTTGGCTGATTTCTTTTGATTTTCCAATGATGTCAAGCAAAGAGGCACTGAGTTTGAAGGTAGGCCTTGGAATACATCCACAGGTACACCTCCAATTGAATCAAATGATGTCAATTAGCCTGTTAGAAGCTTCTAAAGCCATGACATCATTTTCTGGAATTTTCCAAGCTGTTTAAAGGCACCGTCAACTTAGTGTATGTAAACTTCTGACCCACTGGAATTGTGATACAGTGAATTATAAGTGAAATAATCTGTCTGTAAACAATTGTTGGAAAGATTACTTGTGTCATGCACAAAGTACATGTCCTAACCGACTTGCCAAAACTATAGTTTGTTAACAAGAAATGTGTGTAGTGGTTGAAAAACGAGTTTGAATGATTCCAACCTAAGTGTATGTAAACTTCCAACTTCAACTGTATATCTGACCAAATTATGAAAGACAAGCATTGTAATTTTGAATTCAGTAAAGTGAATGTGGAAGAGGTGAAATAATAATTGTTGTCTATCAACAATGACAAGCCACCGGGGTCTGACAACTTGGATGGAAAATTACTGAGGATAATAGCGGACGATATTGCCACTCCTATTTGCCATATTTTCAATTTAAGCCTACTAGAATGTATGTGCCCCCAGGCTTGGAGGGAAGCAAAAGTCATTCCACTACCTAAGAATAGTAAAGCCCCCTTTATTACTGGCTCAAATAGCCAACCAATTAGCCTGTTACCAACACTTAGTAAACTATTGGAAAAAATTGTGTTTGACCAGATACAATGCTATTTTACAGTAAACAAATTGACAACAAACATTCAGCATGCTTATAGAGGACATTCAACAAGCACATAACTTACACAAATGACTGATGATTGGCTGAGAGAAATTGATGATAAAAAGAATGTGGGGGCTGTTTTGTAAGACTTCAGTGCGGCTTTTGACATTATCGATCATAGTCTGCTGCTTAAAAAACGTATGTGTTATGGCTTTACTCCACCTGCTATATTGTGGATACAGAGTTGCCTGTCTAACAGAAAACAGAGGGTGTTCTTTAATGGAAGCCTCTCCAACATAATCCAGGTAGAATCAGGAATTCCCCAGGGCAGCTGTCTATGCCCATTACTTTTTTCAATCTTTACTAATGACATGCCACTGGCTTTGAGTAAAGCCAGAGTGTCTATGTATGCGGATGACTCAACACTATACATGTCTGCTACTACAGCGACTGAAATGACTGCAACACTTAACAAAGAGTTGCAGTTAGTTTCAGAGTGGATGGCAAGGAATAAATATTTCTAAAACTAAAAGCATTGTATTTTGGGACAAATCATTCACTAAACCCTAAACCTCAACTAAATCTTGTAATAAATAATGTGGAAATTGAGCAAGTTGAGGTGACTAAACTGCTTGGAGTAACCCTGGATTGTAAACTGTCATGGTCAAAACATATTGATACAACAGTAGCTAAGATGGGGAGAAGTATGTCCATAATAAAGTGCTGCTCTACCTTCTTAACAGCACTATCAACAAGGCAGGTCCTACAGGCCCTAGTTTTGTCACACCTGGACTACTGTTCAGTCATGTGGTCAGGTGCCACAAATTGCAATTGGCTCAGAACAGGGCAGCACGGTTGGCCCTTGGATGTACACAGAGAGCTAATATTAACAATATGCATGTCAATCTCTCCTGGCTCAATTTGGAGGAGAGATTGGTTTCATCACTGCTTGTGTTTATGAGAGGTGTTGACATTTTGAATGCACCGAGCTGCCTGTTTGAGCTGCTGGCGCACAGCTTGGTCACCCGTGCATACCCCACAAGACATGCCACCAGAGGTCTCTTCACAGTCCCCAAGTTCAGAACAGACTATGGGAGGCGCACAGTACTACATAGAGCCATGACTACATGGAACTCTATTCCACATCAAGTAACTGATGCAAGAAGTAAAATTAGATTTAAAAAACAGATAAAGAAAACACATTATGGAACAGCGGGGACTGTAAAGCAACACAAACATAGGCGCAGACACATGCATACACACACACGATAACATACGCACTATACACATACGTACACATCTGTGAATGTATTGTAATGTTATTAAAATTGTATGAACTGCCTTAATTTTGCTGGACCCCAGGAAGAGTAGCTGCTGCCAAGGCAGCAGCTAATTGGGATCCATAATAAATACAAATACAAATGTAAACACCCACAACAGGAACAGCTCATGTTCTCCGTGTAGAACTCTGTGAATAGGCTATGGCAATGTCTATGCTGTGCTATTCCTAGGGCAGCCGGTAGCCTAGCGCTTAGAGCGTTGGGCCAGTAACCAAAAGCTTGCTGGTTGAATTACCCGAACCGACAAGGTGAAAAATCTGTAGATGTGCCCTTAAGCAAGGCGCTTAACCATAATTGCTCCAGAGGTGCTGTACTACTATGGCTGACTTCATAAAACAACACATTTCACTGCACCTATCCAGTATATATGACAATAAAACATTTAAACATGTATGCCACATACAGTATTATGATCCCTGCAGTCTATTATGCAAATCAAGTCTGTCAACACGGAGAAGAAGAAAAAAGGCGGTCCCTGCAGATCCTTTCCCCTGCAGAGCCTTTCCCCTGCAGATCGTTGTTTTTTTGTTTTTTAATCATTTGAATAATCTTTTAACACAGACTTAACACCTAAAAAACACTTTGTATTTTTTTTTTACTCATAACATAGGCAAGGCCCTGTTGTTACCTAATTTCCTTGCATTACGCCTGGGAAGAAAACACTTCAATTTTCTTAACTTGCCATTGGCTCAACTTACCCGGTGGCCATTGGCTCACTTACCCCAAGGCAAACATTTTGACTATATTATCCCACACAGCTACAAGGATGCACTTTCATGCAAGGTTTAGGACTTCATATTGACGCTTATAGAGATCCCAACTGATGTATAGAACAATCTTTAAATTATCTACATTGATTTACATACAAGTATCATAAAACCTCTAACACAATAAATTCATTTGACTTGGTGAAAATTACTTGGTTTAAATGTATTTAGGACCTAACTTGCTTAACACTTTTTTCCATGTGGTTTCTTCCTCCACAGACTCCATGAAATGATGACCTCTTCCTAAATATTTGGTCAAATAATTAATTTTGTGTATGGTTTCCTAGAAACAAGGGTGGCTCAACTTACCCCTTGGGTCAACTTACCCCTACTGTATGCAATAACTGCTTTTTGACTCAATGACTCGGTTTTGTGCTATTTCTCTCTATTTCCCCAGTCTGTGGTGTATTGTCATGGTGGCCGGATCGGCTTTTTCCAAGGCGACATCCGCCTGCTGTCTGATGACATGAAGGCCTTACGGCCCACAATTCTCCCTGTGGTACCACGATTGCTCAACCGCATGTACGACAAGGTGAGAGAACCACCTACCCACATAAACACACACACCTCCACTCATTCTCCATATTTTATGTCAACTCACCCCCTCTCTCGTGTGTGTGTGTTCCACAGATCTTCAGCCAGGCCAACACTCCATTGAAGCGCTGGCTGCTGAACTTTGCAGCCAAGAGAAAAGGGGCAGAGGTCAGCAATGGGATCATCCGCATGGACAGCCTGTGGGATAAGATATTCTTCAGTAAGATACAGGTATCCACCTCACCACCTCCTCTTCTCCCCATGAGTGGCCTGATACGGTTGATGTATGTATGGATAGATGGACGGAATGAGGGAGGGACGGACGGACGGATGTGAAGATTGATATATAGATGTGTGCTGTGTGTGTGTTCAGACAATAAAGGGGGTATGTCCCCAGTGTGACCCTTTGGCGGTGTTGGGAGGCAGATTTTTGGTGTGTTGTTGGAGTTTAGGTTGTGATAGTATTGTGTACTGTTGGCAGGCCAGCCTGGGTGGGAGGTTACGTATGATTATAACTGGAGCTGCTCCGGCCTCCCCCGCTGTACTGGGATTTCTCAGGGCAGCACTGGGTTGTCAGGTGAGTGACACACACACACATGTATGAGTGCATAAACACACACATGCACACATGCACGCACACACACAAACAGACACACACACAAGAATGTGCACATACACAAACACATGAACACGCGTGCACACAGACACACCACACAAACCGTCAGTCTCATTATATCACATCCTCCTAACATCCTGTCTATCCTTGCTGGCTGTAGGTGTATGAGGCGTATGGCCAGACAGAGTGTACTGCTGGCTGTACTTTTACCACTCCTGGAGACTGGACCTCAGGTTAGCTTATCTTCCCTCTCCTCTTCTACTCCAGCTGCTCCACTCCCAGGTCACCCAACAAACCTTATAATATGGGATGCATCCCAAATGGCACTTTATTCCCTATATAGTGCATTACTTTAGACCAGAGGCCTATGGGCCATGGTCGAAAGTAGTGCACTATAGGGACTCGGGCCCTGACCAAAAGTATTGCATATGAAGGGAGCCGTTTGGGACACACCCCTACTGTAGGCCAGGGAATAAGAATACCTCTATGACAGGGATGGGCAACTAATGGGGGTGGTGGCCACAAAAAAAATTCTCAAACATTTTAGTGGCCCCCCATCTTGACAGTGGATAACTTTTTTCTTAATTTTGTGCAATTCTACACATTTTTGCCATGGGGTGTAAAGCAGTGGTTCTCAACTGATTGTGCCTCAGGACTCAAATTGAACCAGCTTGTCTCAGTCGCGACCCAATATTTGCATCCCAATTTTTTTGGCCCAAAATGCAATCTGGAAAATATATTTCATGCTATATTCCCACCTTTTTCATTGTCAATAATTCAATTTTGCCCATATTCTTGATGAAGAATGTTAATAAGCTCACTGATTTGAGACCACAAAATAAACCAAATCCGCTAAAAGGCACTGCTGATACTGTAATTCTATATTTTAAAAACTGTGATTTAATTATTTAAAAATGGACTGTAGGTTAAATTATATTTTAGTTGTTTAAGTTCAGACTGGAGTATTTTTCCGTAAAAATAATAATAATACAAATAAATTACTCAAGAGAGTCGCTGTTGTAGAGAAAATGTTGCAGTTTTAACCCAAGTTTGCTGCAACTTTACTAGACGTTTTGCCTTGGGGCAGAGAGGAAAAGGAGCTGTTTTACAGCTAATTTCCTGCAATTCTACAGATTTTGCCATTGGGTGGAGAGAAATGTTAGCAGTTTTTTATATGATATCTGAGTGAGACTGACTAACAAAATCAATAGGGGCCCCACGGACGGTAATTCGACCATGATAACAAGTTCAGATAGTTGTCCGCTAAATTAATTTAGCAATCTAAAAAGAAAATGCTGACATGGGCTTATTAACTGACTATCAGTGACTGACTGAGAGAAACTGCTGATGCGCATCCGAATTTCAAAATTGCACTTTGTGTATTCTACTATTCTAACTCGCAACAGTAAGTTGAGACCCCGACTGACTTCCAGTTGCCCATCCCTGCTGTAGGACATCAGTTTACAGTCAGTTCTAGCCAACGCCTGTATTTGGTATTTATTAGGATCCCCATTAGCCGCTGCAAAAGCATCAGCTACTCTTCCTGGGGTCCACATGAAACATTACATAATACATAGTACAGAACATTATTAGTCAAGGACTGATATACATCAATTGAAAATGTCACACATAGCCTACATATCAGTACATACACACAACATCTAGGTCTAATACGTAGTACAGTGCAAATTACAATACTATATATAAAATGGCTGTGTCTCTTCACAGTCCCCTTTGTTTTTGAAACTGGTTTTATTGCTAGCTTGAGTTACCTGGGGTGGCAGAGAGTTCCATGTAGTCATGGCTCTATTTAATACTGTTCGTTTTCCAGCCTCTGTTCTGGACCTGGGGACTGTGAAGAGACCTCTGGTTGCATGTCTTGTGTGGTACCGATGAGTGTCCGAACTGTGTGCCAACTGCTTGAACAGACAGTTCGGTACCTTCAACACATCAATACCTCGCACAAAGACCAATAGTGATGCAGTCAATCTCTCCTCAACTTTGAGCCAGGAGAGACTGACATGCATGTTACTGACACTTTCCCTCCGTGTCTGGTCGACTGAGATGTGAAGAAGGACAACGCCCTATCATGGACAGACCTCTTCCCATTTTCACAACCATTGAGTCTACATGTTTTGACCATGACAGCTTTCTATCTAGGGTTACACCCAGCAGTTTAGTCTCCTCAACTTGCTCAATAGCCATATTATTCAATAATAGATCTAAACGAGGTTTAGCGTTGAGCGAGTGACTTGTCCCAAAAATTATGCTTTTAGTTTTTGAGATATTTAGCACCCATTCTAAAATTGACTTGAGCTCTATGTTAAGTGTCTCAGTTATTTACTTTACTGTTGCAGCCGACGTGCGTATGTAACCGTGTTGCTTCCGTCCCTCTCCTCGCCCCTACCTGGGCTCGAACCAGGGACCCTCTGCACACATCGACAACAGTCACCCTCGAAGCACCGTTACCCGTCGCTCCACAAAAGCCGCGGCCCTTGCAGAGCAAGGGAAACAACTACTTCAAGGTCTCAGAGCGAGTGACGTCACCGATTGAAATGCTACTAGTGCGCACCGCTAACTAGCTAGCCATTTCACACCGGTTACATATACTGTTGAGTCGTCAGCGTACATAGACACACAGGCTTTATTCAAGGTCAGTGGAAGGACATTTCTAAAAACAGAAAACAATAATGGCTGCCCTGCACTACACCACACTCAACTGAATTTGCATGAGAGAGGCTTCCATTAACAAAAACCCTCTGTGTTCTATTAGATAGGGAACTCTCAATCCATAATAAGACAGAGGATGCAAATTTTTTTCATCAATAGGTTATGCTCTGAAGTCTAACAAAACAGTTCCCACAATAGTCTTACTATCAATTTCTTTCAGCCAATCATCAGTCATTTGTGTCAGTGCCGAGCATGTTGAGTGCCCTTCCCTATAAGCATGCTGAAAGTCTGTTGTTCATTTGTTTTCTGTAAAATATAAACACCTTATCCTGCACCACTGGGTGAAATCTCCAATTTGACTATAGCGGAAACAAAATACGCAGGGAACACCCTGCGTGTTGGGAACACATTATCGTCTGACTCACTGTGGCTTCTGCTGACTGATGCCAAAAACAACAACGCCCTCCAGGTCCTCAGGAGATAGTGTTAGTCACATGCTTTCAGCCTCACACACACACACAACCTTTGAGGTGCTATGTTTTTTGCTCTGTGGCTATGGGCTGCAGGTGCCACCTTTCTGCAGCGTGCTGCTCAGACGCCCAAATAGGACCACAACCATTTCCCCTCTGTAAGGTGTGAGAACAGGGGTGATGGGTCGGGAGGCCTGACTAGAGTAGGGTCAAAGACCTGTGGATCACAGGCAGTATTTACCCACGCACTATGTTGTTGTTATGTGTTTTACAACAGGTTGGCAGTTACGGTATGATAACCCAAGCATGCCACATACACTTTATTATCTCGGTGAAACAGCCATGGCCAAAGGTTACACCGGGAAAGTATTGAGCTCAGTACTGGTGGTTTAATGGTTGTTAGAGGAACTGAAACACCTAACCCATTAAACCCTGGGTACGTCCCAAATGGCACCTATATAGTGCACTACTTTTAACCATGCACTATATAGGGAACAGGGAGCCATTTGGAACGCAGCCGTCAATCATCTCCTGTCAGACTGGTAATGTCATTACAGGCTCTTATTATTTCATGATGCAGAACTTGCTATTGTGGTTACCAGCGGATAGTTCCTTTCTTCTAAGGACAGAGCAGGAGTGTATCATGTTATTCAAAAAGTTCATGAGTTCACTCTCATAATAAGGGTGCTTCCACCAACGGGGTAGCTTACTGTTAGTTTGGATCAGACAACTGAATTTGTTTTTTTATTTATTTATTTTATTTTTTATTTATTTCACCTTTATTTAACCAGGTAAGCCAGTTGAGAACAGGTTCTCATTTACAACTGCGACCTGGCCAAGATAAAGCAAAGCAGTGCAATAAAAACAACACAGAGTTACATATGGGGTAAAAAACATCAACAACAAGTCAAAAATACAACAGAAAATATATATACAGTGTGTGCAAATGTAGCAAGTTATGGAGGTAAGGCAATAAATAGGCTATAGTGCAAAATAATAACAATAGTATTAACACTGGAATGCTAGATGTGCAAGAGATTATGTGCAAATAGAGATACTGGGGTGCAAAAGAGCAAAATAAATAACAATATAGGGATGAGGTAGTTGGGTGGGCTAATGTGTGACACAACATCAGACAAAACTGAATCAGGGGTCTCAGGGGAGAATAAAAATTCAAGATCATCAGATACTCTAGAATTGGTCTTTGGTTTTGTGCCTTGCCATGCTTTTATGTTTAGCAAGTATGGAGAAACGTATGACTTCAACTATTGTGCAAGCCTTATTGTCAAACACCACTAGGTTTTGCCTATTTCCACTAAAAGAAATGTGTTGCTCAGATGCACACTGGGCTAACAAAGGGAAGGGGCCCGTCACAAAAACATACTATAGTCCTTCTCTAGGTTAAGACCTCTGGGGACTAAAGTATCTAAGGGATGGATCCAGAACATCTCTCTGGGCTGTCGGTGTTTGTCAACGTCGCTACCGCGTTTGTTTTTGCTAACTTGTTCAATTCCAAAATAAAATAACTCACAAAGCAAGTGTCCTCTTTTTTTATTTTTTATGGAGGGCCACTGGGCAGTTGGGGTCAGCACTTCAAATGGCACTTCGCTGCTCACACATTCTAGTGTGTAACTCCCTTGAGGTCTCGCCTATGTAAAATAAGTTGCACAGGCAGCGAATCGCATAGATCACATTGCGAGAATTGCAATTGATGGTACCTTTGATCTGGGGTGCAGGAAACCTTTCATACGTTTGGTGTACTGGCATTGGGTACAATTGCCACACTTGTAGTTGTCAGGAGGAATAGGTAGGATGCTGGTTTTGTTTGCGCTTTAGCTGACGTCGGATCGGACAACATTGTCTTTAATGTTTTTAGCACTATGGTAAGCAGTCATGGGAGGCTGCTAAAATGTATTAACTAGAGCTGGGCTTGAGCATAGAATGTACCAAGGGTTTTTTGATGATGCCTAGGAGTTCTGGACTTTGCGGGGTGTAGGTAGTGACCATTTGGATGGAGGGTTTAGCTCTAGGGCTTCTGGGCTTGCTCAGTAGCTGTGCACTAGGAACATCCATGCTTTCAGCTTGGTTTAACCATGTGTGATTGTAGCCCTTTGCTCTGAATCTGTCTGAGTTCAGACCTCCCTCGCAGGTGTCCTGTAATGGAATTCAGAAATTGGTGAAAGGACATCAGGGAGTTTAGGTCACCCTTGTAGACAACAAACATGTCATCAATGTAGCATTTCCAAACGATCAGGTTCTTGTTTAGAATGTGAACATTTTCAACTTACCTGAAGTGCAGGTTAGTGAAGTTGGTTGCCATCCTTGTGCCCATGGCATTCCTGCTACACTGCAGGAAGTAGGCGTCGTCGAACTTCAAGTCGTTTTTGGTGAGCACCAACCTCACGAGTTCAGCTAGGAAAGAAGAGGGTGGGTTGGGTTCAGTTCTCAAGTCAAGGAAATGGACACAGTGTTCAATTCCTAGTTCATGAGGAATGACTGTGTACATAGATTGAACGTCAAAAGACAATAAGAAACACTGTTCTGGTATCCCAATGTCAATTGTTTTAGAAAGTCACCTGTGTCTTTGAGATAAAATGGCAGATTTAAGACAATGGGTTTCAGGTGGTCGACATAGAGCGAGATGTTCTCAGTTATCCTCCCAATCCCTGACACGATGGGTCTGCCCGGAGGGTTGTCCATGTTCTTGTGTAGCTTAGTCACCATGTAGAACAGGGAGGTGCGGGATGTTGGATATACAATAACGCTCATGCTTTTTTATCTGTGATGTTGTGATTGACTGCTTCCACCAACGTCTCTGATCTGTTCATTGTAGGTGGAGGTGGGGTAAGAGGCAAGTGGCATGTAGAAGTTTCGGTCTGACAATTGTCTTTTGCATTCAGAAACATAGTCAACTGTGTTCAAAATCACTGTTACCCCACCTTTATCTGCCTGTTGAATGGTAATGGTATGGACTGTAGCTTCTTTAGAGATTGTAGCTCCTATTTGCTCAGGTTGGGTTTCTTCATTCTTTTATTCTGTTCACACCAAACCTTTACCTTATCTTCCACAAGGCGGCAGTATGTTTCTACAGAATGATTTCCATGTTTGGGGAGGGGTGAAGGTACTCTTAGGTTTGAGCCTCACGTCTGGAAAAAAAAACTGCCATAATCTGATAGTTCTGAAAAATGTCTGAAGGTCTACAGAGATGTTAAAGTCCTTAATAGGTGCCGTAGGAACAAAAGCCAAACCTGGATTCAGGAGGGAGACTATTTGGCTTGTTGTTTGCGTCTGGTGTTGTACCGGTGCGTAATTCCGTTACCGGTTGCCTCTGCTACTTTTTCTGGTCTCATCTCCCTGTCCATTGGTTCGCCATGCATTGTGCCGGTCACCCGATATGTTGTGCCACTGGCGTCTGTAGTTCGGTATCTGTTTGTTGTATGAACGATGGTTACTAGAGTTTGAGTGATGCGAGTCCATGGAATTGTCACGTACATCTCGTCTCCCCCAGCTGGGTTGACGGCAGCCCCCATTATGACTTCTGTATTGTGCTCTAGGGCAGACTCTGCTGCCTTGGCTAGTCAAGAGTACACATAACCCTCAGAGTAATCTCGTCGGTCCCGGTGGAACTTCTCCTTTTTGCGCTCTCGCAGCTCATTATAGGTTTGTGCTGCCTCATCGTTAAGGTAATTTAGAGTGCTAGTTAGTTGACCATCTTTCAAATGCTCTCCTAATTGTGTCTCTATTAGGGTGAGGTCGTCTTTCAGTTTGTTCTCCTTCTTTTGTAGGTAAGAGATTGTGGCTGCCATCAACACGAAAGAGCTTCTATTCAAGGTGTCAGTCCAGGTGTTGGTTAGTTCCTCGTCATCAGGTAGTCAAATAATGTCACCCCATGTAGATGGGTTTTTTCCAGTCCTAGTTTGATGTCTTTCCATTCATTCATCAGAGGGGAATACATTTCTTGTCCATCCTCAGTGACTCCCGCATAATAGCATTTTCAAAGGAGTTATCGCTTAAAAGGGTGTCCAAAAATGTATTGTGGGGATTGACATCCCTATTTACTCCATGGGCCATGGTTGGGAGCAAGCCGTCAAATCTAATATGTTAAGAAGTGGAGGGTGCTCAATCAATATGAGTCGTGGTGCAACCAAAATGTTTTATCATAACTGAAAAGGCGCAACGCTCGCTCGTCATAAAAAAATATATTTATTTAAGCAAGGTTAAAATACTAACGTTTCTGCCTTCATCAGAATAATCACTCAAAGGGAATGTACAAGTTCATATAGGGCATGGGTGTTAAACTCATTCCATGGAGGGCCGAGTGTATGCTGATTTTCATTATTTCCTTTCAATTTGTGTCCAATTAAGACCTAGACACCCAGGTGAGGGGAGTTCCTAACTAATCAGTGACCTTATTGATCAATCAAGTACAAGGGAGGAGCGAAAACCTACAGACACTCGGCTCTCCGTGGAATGAGTTTGACACGCGATATAGGGCACGGGGAACACAATTAGGGAGAACTCTTCAGCTGGTGGTGCTAATGAGAGAGGGTGTTGTAGACTATACAGGTTGGTCCTCAGGGTGAGCGGTGTGGTCAGTGTCTCCACCTAGTGGTAAAATACAGAAAAGGAAACAGTAAAACAATTGGAAAGACAGGGTGAGCATATTCCAACTGCAGTAGATATCATTTATGTACAACCATTACTATAGAATACATGTTGAATATGTTAGGTCAGGGGTATCAAACTCATTCCATGGAGGGCCTAGTGTCTGCAGGTTTTTCCTTTCAATTGAGCCCTTGACAATCAAGTGTGGGGAGTTCCTTACTAATTAGTGACCTTAATTCATCAATCAAGTACGAGGGAGGAGCGAAAACCTGCAAGACACTCCATGGAATGAGTTTGACACCTGGTCTAAGTTTCTGTCCCCAAAAATTATTTTTTGTATTTTCAGCTTTATATATGCTTTTTTTAGCATTATACTGTAATGCATACTTTTTGGTGGCAGCCAATTTACTGTGTAATGACTTCAATCAAACAAATTAAGACATCAATTAGTGCTGTCTGTAAGCTAGATTTTGCTCATATTTGTCCTTGTTTTGATGACTAACTCTAGGTCATGTGGGGGCACCACTGCCATGTAACCTCATCAAGCTGGTGGATGTGGCTGAAAAGAACTACTTTGCTGCCAAAGGAGAAGGAGAGGTGAGTTGAATGAAGCCTCAAGGATATTTTAGGATAATCCGTACTTGAACAGGGTCACAGACAGTTGGTCATCAAGGCTATAGTGGGTATCATAATTATTCATTTTCTTCCGTCACAAAGTTGGATAGAAATCGATTTTTAATAATAGACCTACACAAAATACTCAATGTCAAAGTGGAAAGAAAATTCTACAAATTCAGACAAATATAATGACTAAAATATAGTAGCAAAAGTATTCACCCCTTTTGTTTAGGCAAGACTTTATTATTTCAGGAGTAACATTTGGCTTAACAAATGACAAAATAAGTTACATGGACTCACTCTGTGTGAAATAATATGGGTTGACATGATTTTTGAATGACTACTCCTTCCTCTGTCCTCCATACATACAGTACCAGTCAAAAGTTTGGACACACCTACTCATTCAAAGGTTTTTTCTTTATTTTTACTATTTTCTACATTGTAGAATAATAGTGAAGACATCAAAACTATGAAATAACACATGGAATCATGTAGTAACCAAAAAAAGTGTTAAACAAATGAAAATATATGTTATATTTGAGATTCTTCGAATAGCCACCCTTTGCCTTGATGACAGCTTTGCGCACTCTTGGAATTCTATCAACCAGCTTCACCTGGAATGCTTTTCCAACAGTCTTGAAGGAGTTCCCACATATGCTGAGCACTTGTTGGCTGCTTTTTCATCTGATGCAGCACTCCATCACTCTCTTTCTTGGTCAAATAGCCCTTACACAGCCTGGAGGTGTGTTGGGTCATTGTCCTGTTGAAAAACAAATCATAGTCCCACTAAACCCAAACCAGATGGGATGGCGAACCGCTGCAGAATGCTGTGGTAGCCATGCTGGTTAAGTGTGCCTTGAATTTTAAATAAATCAGAGACCAGCAAAGCACCCCCACACCAAAACACCTCCTCCTCTGTGCTTTACGGTAGGAACTACACATGCGGAGATCATCCGTTCACCCACACCGCGTCTCACAAAGACACAGCGGTTAGAACCAAAAATCTCAAATTTGGACTCCAGACCAAAGGACAAATTTCCACCGGTCTAATGTCCATTGCTCGTGTTTCTTGGCCCAAGCGGGTCTTTTCTTTTTGTTGGTGTCCTTTAGTAGTGGTTTCTTTGCAGCAATTCGACCATGAAGGCCTGATTCACATAGTCCCCTCTGAACAGTTGATGTTGAGATGTGTCTGTGACTTGAACTCTGTGAAGCATTTATTTGGGCAGCAATTTCTGAGGCTGGTAACTCTAATGAACTTATCCTCTGCAGCAGAGGTAACTCTGGCTCTTCCATTCCTGTGGCGGTCCTCATGAGAGCCAGTTTCATCATAACGCTTGATGGTTTTTGCGACTGCACTTGAATAAACTTTCAAAGTTCTTGAAATGTTCCGTATTGACTGACCTTCATGTCTTAAAGTAATGATGGACTGTCACAATCACAATTATATTCATTTCAATCCTATTTTGTAACGCAACAAAATGTGAAAAGATCCAAGGGGGGGTGAATACTTATGATACCCACTGTATGTACAATATGTTAGCATTTGTTAAAATGATAGTTGGGTGCTGAACATATTCTCCTTAATTATCACTTCGTTTTTCTCCCTCTCCCTCCGATCATCCATTAGGTGTGTGTGAAAGGACCCAATGTTTTTAAGGGCTACCTTAAAGACCCAGAGAGGACGGCTGAAACCCTGGATAAAGACGGTTGGCTCCACACAGGAGACATAGGGAAATGGTTACCTGTACGTACAAAGGCTTGTCTATGACTCTTCACTTGCAAAGACATTTCCTCAAACATCTCTTTGCCATCCTTGTACAATATCCTATTTTAGGGTTGAATCCTAACTTGTGATCCACAAGTATCTCAATTAAAATGTAAGGTATGAGCGTATTTTCAAGTCAGGATTCAGACCTGTGTTTCCCACTATCTCCTTATGACGTTTGCCCTCTCCTCTTCTCTTCTCTCCTCAGAACGGTACACTAAAGATCATTGACAGGAAGAAGCACATCTTTAAGCTGGCCCAGGGAGAGTACATCTCCCCTGAGAAGATAGAGAACATCTATATACGCTGTGAGCCCGTGACCCAGCTCTATGTCCATGGTGACAGCCTACAGGTGACCTAACCTACCTCCCTAACCACCTCTCTTCCTTATCACATCACAACCCATGGTTCGTTGTTTGAGCATTATCATGAGAGATGGTCACTGGACCCAGAACCACCTGAACATACATAGTCATCTGTGTCTCCAGACTGTACATGTACCCTCTAAACCAAACTCATGCAGTTTTAGTTTTTCTGTTTGTTGCCAGAGGACATAGATAATCTGTCAATTCATTATATATTTAGCTCAATTTGTTTATAAACCACTTATCCAGTCAACAAGTCAGTAGTGGCTGTTCTTAATGCCACAGTTTATGCTTGACACTGTTTATATACAGTTAGTTTCAAAGAGACACCACAAATTTCTTGTTAACAAACTATACTTTTGGCAAGTCGGTTAGGACATCTACTTTTTGCATGACACAAGTAATTTTTCCAACAATTGTTTACAGACAGATTATTTCACTTATAGTTCATTGTATCACAATTCCGGTGGGTCAGAAGTTTACATACACTAAGTTGACTGTGCCTTTAAACAGCTTGGAAAATTCCAGAAAATGATGGCTTTAGAAGCTTCTGATAGGCTAATTGACATAATTTGAATCAATTGGAGGTGTACCTGTGGATGTATTTCAAGGCCTACCTTCAAACTCAGTGCCTCTTTGCTTGACATCATGGGAAAATCAAAAGAAATCAGCCAAAACCTCAGAAAAATAATTGTAGACCTCCACAAGTCTGGTTCATCCTTGGGAGCAATTTCCAAACTCCTGAAGGTACCACATTCATCTGTACAAACAATAGTACGCAAGTATAAACACCATGGGACTACGCATCCGTCATACCGCTCAGGAAGGAGACACGTTCAATCCCAGAACAACAGCAAAGGACCTTGTGAAGATGCTGGAGGAAACAGGTACAAAAGTATCTATATCCACAGTAAAACAAGTCCTATATCGACATAACCTGAAAAGCCGCTCAGCAAGGAAGAAGCCACTGCTCCAAAACCACAATAAAAAAGCCAGACTACGGTTTGCAACTGCACATGGGGACAAAGATCGTACTTTTTGGAGAAATGTCCTCTGGTCTGATGAAACAAAAATATAACTGTTTGGCCATAATGACCATCGTTATGTTTGGAGGAAAAAGGGGGATCTTGCAAGCCGAAGAACACCATCCCAACCGTGAAGCACAGGGGTGGCAGCATCATACTGTGGGGGTGCTTTGCTGCAGGAGGGACTGGTGCACTTCACAAAATAGATGGCATCATGAGGAAGGAAAATTATGTGGATATATTGAAGCAACATCTCAAGACATCAGTCAGGAAGTTAAAGCTTGGTCGCAAATGGGTCTTCCAAATGAACAATGACCCCAAGCATACTTCCAAAATTGTGGCAAAATGGCTTAAGTACAACAAAGGCAAGGTATTGGAGTGGCCATCACAAAGCCCTGAGATCAATCCTATAGATCATTTGTGGGCAGAACTGAAAAGGTGTGTGCGAGCAAGGAGGCCTACAAACCTGACTCAGTTACACCAGCTCTGTCAGGAGGAATGGGCCAAAATTCACCCAATTTATTGTGGGAAGCTTGTGGAAGGCTACCTGAAACGTTTGACCCAAGTTAAACAATTTAAAGGCAATGCTACCAAATACTAATTGAGTGTATGTAAACTTCTGACCCACTGGGAATGTGATGAAAGAAATAAAAGCTGAAATAAATAAATTCTCTCTACTATTATTCTGACATTTCACATTCTTAAAATAAAGTGGTGATCCTAACTGACCTAAAACAGGGAATTTTTTACGAGGATTAAATGTCAGGAATTGTGAAAAACTGAGATTAAATGTATTTGGCTAAGGTGTATGTAAACTTCCGATTTCAACTATATATATGTATATATTACAGTGGGGGAAAAAAAGTATTTAGTCAGCCACCAATTGTGCAAGTTCTCCCACTTAAAGATGAGAGAGGCCTGTAATTTTCATCATAGGTACACGTCAACTATGACAGACAAATTGAGAGAGAAAAAATCCAGAAAATCACATTGTAGGATTTGTAATGAATTTATTTGCAAATTATGGTGGAAAATAAGTATTTGGTCACCTACAAACAAGCAAGATTTCTGGCTCTCACAGACCTGTAACTTCTTCTTTAAGAGGCTCCTCTGTCCTCCACTCGTTACCTGTATTAATGGCACCTGTTTGAACTTGTTATCAGTATAAAAGACACCTGTCCACAACCTCAAAAAGTCACACTCCAAACTCCACTATGGCCAAGACCAAAGAGCTGTCAAAGGACACCAGAAACAAAATTGTAGACCTGCACCAGGCTGGGAAGACTGAATCTGCAATAGGTAAGCAGCTTGGTTTGAAGAAATCAACTGTGGGAGCAATTATTAGGAAATGGAAGACATACAAGACCACTGATAATCTCCCTCGATCTGGGGCTCCACGCAAGATCTCACCCCGTGGGGTCAAAATGATCACAAGAACGGTGAGCAAAAATCCCAGAACCACACGGGGGGACCTAGTGAATGACCTGCAGAGAGCTGGGACCAAAGTAACAAAGCCTACCATCAGTAACACACTACGCCGCCAGGGACTCAAATCCTGCAGTGCAAGACGTGTCCCCCTGCTTAAGCCAGTACATGTCCAGGCCCGTCTGAAGTTTGCTAGAGTGCATTTGGATGATCCAGAAGAGGATTGGGAGAATGTCATATGGTCAGATGAAACCAAAATATAACTTTTTGGTAAAAACTCAACTCGTCGTGTTTGGAGGACAAAGAATGCTGAGTTGCATCCAAAGAACACCATACCTACTGTGAAGCATGGGGGTGGAAACATCATGCTTTGGGGCTGTTTTTCTGCAAAGGGACCAGGACGACTGATCCGTGTAAAGGAAAGAATGAATGGGGCCATGTATCGTGAGATTTTGAGTGAAAACCTCCTTCCATCAGCAAGGGCATTGAAGATGAAACGTGGCTGGGTCTTTCAGCATGACAATGACCCAAAACACACGGCCAAGGCAACAAAGGAGTGGCTCAAGAAGAAGCACATTAAGGTCCTGGAGTGGCCTAGCCAGTCTCCAGACCTTAATCCCATAGAAAATCTGTGGAGGGAGCTGAAGGTTCGAGTTGCCAAACGTCAGCCTCGAAACCTTAATGACTTGGAGAAGATCTGCAAAGAGGAGTGGGACAAAATCCCTCCTGAGATGTGTGCAAACCTGGTGGCCAACTACAAGAAACCTCTGTGATTGCCAACAAGGGTTTTTCCACCAAGTACTAAATCATGTTTTGCAGAGAGGTCAAATACTTATTTCCCTCATTAAAATGCAAATCAATTTATAACATTTTTGACATGCGTTTTTCTGGATTTTTTTTGTTATTCTGTCTCTCACTGTTCAAATAAACCTACCATTAAAATTATAGACTGATCATGTCTTTGTCAGTGGGCAAACATACAAATCAGCAGGGGATCAAATACTTTTTTCCCTCACTGTGTGTGTGTGTGTGTGTGTATGTGTATATGTATATATATATATATATATATATATATATATATATATATATATATATATATATTACTACCACCAGTCAAAAGTTTGGACACACCTACTCATTCAAGGGTTTTTCTTTATTTTTTTTAAACTATTTTTTACATTGTAGAATAATAGTGAAGACGTCAACACTATGAAATAACACATATGGAATCATGTAGTAACCAAAAAAGTGTTAAACAACTCAAAATATATTTTATATTTGACATTCTTCAAATAGCCACCCTTTGCATTGATGACACCTTTGCACACTCTTGGAATTCTCTCAACCAGCTTCACCTGGAATGCTTTTCCAACAGTCTTGAAGGAGTTCCCACATATGCTTAGCACTTGTTGGCTGCTTTTCCTTCACTCTGCCGTCCGACTCATCCCAAACCATCTCAATTGGGTTGAGGTTGGGGGATTGTGGAGGCCAAGGGTGGCTTTTTGAAGAATCTCAAATAGAAAATATATTTTGATTTGTTTAACACTTTTTTGGTTACTACATGATTCCATATGTGTTATTTCATAGTTTTGATGTCTTCACTATTATTCTACATTGTAAAAATGTAGAAAATAGTAAAAATAAAGAAAACCCTTGAATGAGTAGGTGTGTCCAAACTTCTGACTGGTACTGTGTATATTAACTTCTAATATTAATATACTATGTGGTCTGTTACTCTTCCAGTCCTGTCTGGTTGCCATAGTTGTTCCTGACCCAGAGACGATGCCTGCTTGGGCCCTGAAGAAAGGCATGGAGGGGAGCTATCGGGACCTCTGTAAAAATACCGTATGTGATTTAAATTAGTCTACATTCAATGGTGTGTTTGTTCCATTTGTTGCCATGAAGGTGAGGTGTTTAATAATTAACTATGTGTTATGTGAATAGACTGACTTAGTCCAAAAGAAAAGGATTCCTGTTGCACACCAATATTTAGTGTAGGTGCTGCCCTTTTAGAGAAAGATCCCCAGATTCAACTAAATGAAAGGGTGCCCTGTTGAACCCCTTTTTGTTAAGAGTTGGGCCCTTTGTTGAATAGGTTGACATAACACAATACATGGTATCATCTTCGAGAGTCATGGTATGGTGTCGTGTCTGTGTTTGTGTAAAGGTCCTGAAGAAAGCCATCATGGAAGACTTGCAGCGACTGGGCAAGGCCAGCGGCCTCCACTCGTTTGAGCAGGTGGGTGTGTCAATTATGAGGTGTTCATTGGTGGGGGCAACTGAAACTCAGTTTCAACAAATGACAAGTGTCTGAAAGAGAATTCGATAATGACAAATAGCTGACCTGACACAGGATCCTTTCTACATTTTATAATGTATACATTCTCTCCTAAGGTGAAAAACATCTACATCCATAATGAGCAGTTCTCCATAAAGAATGGCCTGTTGACTCCCACACTAAAAGCGAAGAGACCTGAGCTGAAGGAGTTTTTCAAGGAGAAGATCGAAGACCTGTACGAAAACATCTCCATGTGAAACACTACGACGACCACAAAATAAAAGCCTGGTTCCCAGCAACATCACTCCTCATTAACATTTCTCCTTCACTCCACTTCACCCCTATCAAACCACAAAACAGACTCAAAACAACCAAACAAGTTACTGACTGTGGGTCAGGAAGGAATAATCGATTTAGCTCTTTTGACGCCCACTGAATGAGTGTTGCCCGCTGCCCCACGGCAGCCAATGTCGAGCTACAACCAAATCAGCCTCCTCTCCATCTTGAAACGGCAGCAACAGACAGTCAACATAGCCTGCACGTTCCTCTTTCCTTTGTAGGCCTATCAAAAAAACTGATGCAATCTTTAAGTTTTCTACATGATGTGCTCAGAGAGTTTGCCTGGTAAGAACATACATACCTGGGCTAAGGGCAGTGCATGCAGTGTTCCCTGCATTGCTGGGACCGTTGTTACATGATCCTTCAAAATTAGTCCTGGGATTTTCAGGCAGTCAACAGGTTTACCAACACCATCAACAGTCAAACTGCAAGGCTTTCTCATGTTGTCGAGATCGACAAGCTCCACCCATTGACGGAGGTTAGAACAAAATGGACAGTGACATTTTGGGTTTACATAGTACAAATGTATAGGCTTTTGAGTAAATTTCAGTCCCAAAGTATCACTATGTAGATGTACATATTGTGGACAAATAGATGTAAGCATATGAATGGATTTTTTTGCGTGTAGTGAGATGAATTGTAACTTTATTTAATTTTCTGTCAAATGGAATAATCACCATATCCTTGTATTGAATGAGTACAGCAATAAGTATTAGGGGTTGGATGGGGAAGAGAAAAATAAAATACATTCTGGAATTATTTTTTATTATTTCTTTATTTTCCATGTCAAGCGACGCTCAAACAAACTAAAACAGAGTTACCTTTACATTGCAACACTGACTCATTTGGCTGGGCAATATAGACAAAGTGTTAACAATGATCACGGTAGTGATATAGGGTAATATGAGCATGCACACAGTTGGACAGGTGGCACAGTCTCCATAGAAATGTTTATCCTGTGTTTTTGGAGTCTACTGAGCTTCACTCAGTTAAAGTGGCTGTGTGATTGGTTGAAGTTGACTATGGCACAACAAAAGTCTACATTGAGATAGTAGATGTTAGTGCATGCTTCTTCTCAGCAGCCAACAACCACAATGTTGAGTGCTGAAGGTCTATAGGGCATATTTTCTTCAAGTACCTCGGATGATGTTTCATCATCATATTTGATGTCTGATTTTAGTGGGGAAAAGGCTACACTTACAGAGCCTCTGAAATATGTTTGTGAGCAGTAGAACCTCACATTGTCTGTTACAGCTACTCAATTAACCCCAGTATCAAAGTTGCATGGGGGTAGGGGTTTCGACTCAAACTCAAAAACTAGCAATTGTAATTTTAGTGGAGATGGTTGAGTGAACTGAGGCCTGAAGACTAGCCCACAAAGTACATGCCTATATGCTTTAGCTCCGCAGGCTAACACAGCCTTGTGACACACAGTCGGCCAGGGCTCAAATCATGGCATCCATCACACTTTTTTCAGACGACAGGCAGATTAATATAATACATTTGCAGCATCCAGCTCATTTTATTTGGTAAAACACTATTTCAATGTTTTATTCAGTTTTTAAAAAAAATACTTGACTTACTTGATTTAAGCCCATGGCTTCATCTCCCTTATTTCGGGGCAAGTTTTTCAAGTTTGCACCAGTTGAGGCCGCTCTCAATCATTCCTGCCTGGACAAATAAACATGTCACAAAAAATCTAACCAGAAAAATATATATGTAAATTATATATCCTGAGTCACAATCACATCCCTCAAGTCTCTGCTTACAAACAAGCTGTTCAGAGGATACCGTGAATCCACTTCACAGATAAGATGTGATTGACATATTTAGGGGAGAGTATGAGGATTGTGTACATTGCATCTGGAAGAACAAGCATGCTTGTACAGCACTTTTGTAAATTAATGTAAAGTATAAAAGGAATAAAAAAAATATTTGCATGTGAAACCATGGGACTGGTTAGGAATCCATACAAAATGTATAGTACAATTCCAACTGATGAATGTAAACAGGGCAGAATATAAATAACCATGTAGTATGTTTAAAAATATATAAATAATAGTATGTTTTATAGTAAATCTAAATGATGGGCAGGAGAGGAATAAAGCTGTACATGTTGGATATTTGAATACTCCGTGTTTTTTCTTCTTTGACTATTGACAGGACTCCAGTTGAGGTCATGTTTCAAACCTGGTAGTGTTAGCACATATAGAACAATGAGTTAGTTATAAAATGGGTTAGTTATAAAAAATATTTGGTGTTAGTGTACTCTATTTTGAATCTCACCCAGCAGGGGGCGCAAAAATACATTTCTTGGCGAACGCCGCCATTCAAAAATAATTTCTGAATATCTCGAGAGGCTCAAACTCATTCAAGCTGCTGAAGATCCAGAAGAAGTGGAGGTTCGTGAGAACAATTGAAATAATCGCTATGGCCAATGACAATATTTTAATAATTTAATGATGAATAGTTTGTTCGAACTATATTTTGGATTCGCTGGTTTTCTACTTTGATCTAACAAGTGAAACACCTGGGCAAAAAAACTAATGTTGGCTAGCTAGCTAGTTTAGCAGGGTTCATTCTCTGGTCACTCTAACACGTTAGCTAGCTCGTATTCGTGTTTTGATTGAACTGTAACTTTTCTCTCCGAAGAATAATCTTGTTTTTGCTGGAATGGTTCGTTCAAAACGTCAGAGTTACATCAGCATCACAAGACGAGAAGGAATGCGTAGCAGCAGCCCCGGAAGGCGGAGTCGCTGTACATCTTTGAAGTCAGGTGGCACAAGAGGAAGTAAGAAATGGGATGCCTTTCAATGACAGTATGAGCTACTATGATTATATCTGAAGTCCATATCTCCCCAGACTTATTTTAATGTATTCCTAACAGATGAGATATAGCCATCTATAACATTATTCAAAAAACAGTTTCACACATTTACCTGCAGTACAACAGGTGGACAAAGAATAACCCAAACCCAGTACACTCATTCCCAAACTGTTTTTCTAACTTGCAGAGGAAGTTAAGCCCTGCTCATAGCTGATCAGTAGGTTTGCCTACTATGGTTGCTGTTCACTTGCCTGGCAGAATGAAATTGGTCTGGATGCCAGACAAGCTGATCATCAAGTACATATTTTGTTTAATTCTCAGAACTGAAGCGACTCTTCCCTAAACCCCTTTCCGCACAGCGAAAAGGCCCTGTCCTGACACCCATAATTGAGTCAATATGCACTGACCACAGGTGAGCTGCTATGCAGACCCTACTACTCGGTATCGTGATACTTAGCCTGGTATTGTATTGTTAGTCACATTTTGGTATCGCGACTTACAATTAGTGAGTGCATACATTTTTCATATTGACCCCCGTGGCTTTATCTCAGTGGCATTTAAAGAGAAATTGTTGCAATCTCAAGAGAAATTGTGAATCATCTGAAAAAGAGACTCTGGGTTTCAATGGGCTTTTCCTGGTTAAATCAAGGAAATAAATAAACTAAAAAGTGTAAGAATGTCAGTTAGTAATGAAATCCTTCTCTCAAAGTCTGTGATGATTAGACCCAGGAAGATCAAATGCAGGAAGAGAGTAACATTCAGTGACTCTGTTACCACTGAGAAGATGGTAGGGAACAATGTGGAGCCTGTAAGAGTGTTTGGTATGCTTACAATTTCTACACAGTATATATTTTTGCATATTTTTTTTTTTTTTTTTATGTAAATTCCACACCCTCTGACTCGGTTTACCCTGCACAGAAAAGTATTGCAGAAATATGTCATTACGCGAAATGTCCATTAGAGGTTGAGACCTTTCATCGTGTCCTCTTAAGTATTTCAATGAGTAGGGCCAGGACCTTTTCCTGACTATTGTGACTGGACCAGGAAAAACGTGTGGCTCTATTTATTGGCTGTAAATTGGGCTCAAGTTTTTCCTAGTCAGGAGAAATTCCTGCCGCCATATCCATGAAACATACTGTTTTGTTATAATAATTTATAGTGATGGTTATTGAGTATGATTGATCTGCTGCTACTTCTGTTAATTTTCTATTGTTTTTATTTGAATATTGTGCTTTATTCACTCTGCAGTTCCAGAACCAGCTGTGCAAGGTGTGCCGGTTCCACCCCTCCAGGAAGGAACGCTACCAAAACTTGTTAAAGGTGTCATCAATAGATGCAGTTTTTACATATGGTTTTTAATTCTTTCTTTTAGGACAATTCTGTAAAAAAAAATATATGTTTTCACAGTCCATGTACAGGTTGTCTGTTTTTTGTTTGTTTTTGTTTTTAAATATAAAATAAACATTTATGAAATTATGTTGCTGTAATACATAATGTACATTGATTTTATTTAACTTAATACATAGATAATATTACCACCCTGTTGGAGTAGAGCTGATATTTGAGCTATTTGACATGTGTATGTTTCAGGCTAGGAATTGAATATGATCCATATTTAACTTATCAAAATATGTAATCTTCTACATATTCTTTATTATGTTTTAGGAGTTTTTAATATAAATTTTATTTGGTGTCTCGGTCAGATGGTAACTATAAGCCTCCTGTAGCTCAGTTGGTAGAGCATGGCGCTTTCAACGCCAGGGTTGTGGGTTCGATTCCCACGGGGGGGGGCAGTATGGAAAATGTATGCACTCACTAACTGTATGTCGCTCTGGATAAGAGCGTCTGTTAAATGACTAAAATGTCAAATGTAAAACATCAACACAGCAATTCCATTGACCACGTGGTGCTTGGTCAAAAATATCAGCCAATCAAGTATTTTCGACAAGGAGCAGTGGATCATCGTCCAATCAGAAAAATGTAGTGGGTTTCCAAGTAGCTAGTGTGACTAATGCCTGTCATATGACTCAGACACAAATGGAATTAGTTTCAAGGAACTAGGGTTGCTCTTGGATTTAAAAGAAAGTGAGACTTTCTGTACCGAAATATTTGGTACAAAATGCCTCCAACTCTTTTTCATAAACTTTTTAATAAAAGAAATGCCTTTTCGCCGCCCCCAAGATGCAACAAAGAGGATCCCGCGTTCAGGTACGTGCGCATGCTATCCATAATAAACTAGCTAGCTAACGTTAGTTGAGCAGCTCATCATATTGTTTAAGGCAAGGGGTGAGCAGAAGGTCCGAGCCTTATATTAGGATACTGCTATGCAATCCATAATGGCGTAACTAATGTTTGATAACAGCAGCTGTATGCTGGCCTTATTGTTGCCACCAGCTAGCTAGCTAACGTTAAACCACCTAGTGAACTCGCACGAGAAACATTTAGGGTCTTCGTAGAAAATAAGGCAACGCCTCCACTCTTGGTGGAAATTACTTGAAGACGTTTCAGTAACACGAGACAAAGCAAGTATTAATTTCTAAAGCTAATGTTACTCATTTGTGTTGTGCAGGATAGGGTGTTCATCTTTGAGGTGTGTTACCGTGGAATAAATGGTCGGTTTTATGTTTCTGTTCACACAAACAAGAATTCATAACTAGCTTGCTACAATTCCAGATTATTATCAACACTTGGTGCAAAATAACGCCGCTGCATGCATGCTACTGTACCAAGGATGTATATATAAATCATTGTACAGTACCCAGTCCGAGGCATTGAGATGTGGTCACAAGCCAGCCAGTCAACCAGGGACAGTATGTGCTCTGTGTAGGTGCACGTGACTGCTCAATGGGCCTATGACAAATGGAAGGATGGTTGGCAAACTGAAGCTGCGCTGTGAAGGCTCAGAAAATACTACATTAGTTGTGCTATAGTTTATCTGATTACTATGAAATTACAAAGCATTTGACGTTTACCTTCTGTTACTGCTCATTGGGAAATCCTTTTATACATTCTTTAAAAATATAGATTATGAATTATACATTTACATTTACATTTTAGTCATTTAGCCGACGCTCTTACTTATAATTGAATGAATTCAGGTGGATTCTATTTATATCTATCACTAATGAGACCCCCTGATACTAAATACCCTAACCTATATGTGTCTAAACCACAATCCACATCGATAAAGATGTCCAGGCTGAGAGAGAAAAGCAGTGGAGTTCATTTCGCACTGGCTCCCATCCTGGCATGGGTTACTATTCCCTTTCTGGCCCGCACTTAAGTACATTTCTTTGCACCCAGGCTTCATTCATCAGACACGTGGGACTGATAGGAGTTCACTGTAACACTCACTTAGGCACGGGTTTGAAGAAGCCACACTTTGGTGTCTCTGACTACAAAATTCTTGATTTGCTTATCTGACAGGAAAACTACTCAGATACTGACTGATACTGACACTGGACTGTCCATAAGAATACCAGGCAGGGCAGCAGGTTGGCTGACCCTCTGAGGAAAACCCTTAACAGAGCTCATCTTTTCCTGACTCCCTGGCTACGTGTGACCAAGGGCAGTATACTGTACAGCGCTGAGAGATACCAGCCAAAGGCTTTGTTTGCTTCCCTGCCTGCCCCTATTGCAAACAGCTTCCTTCCTGTACCACAGCACAACACACACACAGCCTTGAGTCAGGACTCAAAACACACTGCTCCTTCCCGTTGACTCTTTCCACATTTTGACTGAATTTAAAATGGATTAAGTTTAGATTTTGTTTCACTGGCCTACACACCACACCCCATAATGTCAAAGTGAAATAATGTTTTTAGATGTTTTCTCTCCAATTAATTTTAAAAAATGAAAAGCTGAAATGTCTTCAGTCAATAAATATTCAACCCCTTTGTTATGGCAAGCCTAAATAAGTTCAGGAGTAAAAATGTGCATAACAAGTCACATAATAAGTTGCATGGACTCACTCTGTGTGCAATAAGTGTTTAACACGATTTTTGAATGACTACCTCATCTCTGTACCCCACACATACAATTATCTGTAAGGTCCCTCAGTCGAGCAGTGAATTTCAAACACAGATTCAACCACAAAGACCAGGGAGGTTTTCCAATGCCTCACAAAGAAGGGCACCTATTGGTAGATGGGTAAAAAAATAAACATACATTCAATATCCCTTTTGAGCATGGTGAAGTTATTCATTACACTTTAGATGGCGTATCAATACACCCAGTCACTACAAAGATACAGGCGTCCTTTCTAACTCAGTTGCCGGAGAGGAAGGAAACCGCTCTGGGATTTCACCATGAGGCCAATGGTGACTATAAAACAGTTAGAGTTTAATGGCTTTGACAGGAAAAAACTGAGGCTGGATCAACAACATTGTACTTACTCCACAATACTAAACTAAATGACAGAGTGAAAAGAAGGAAGCCCGTACAGAATAAAAATATTCCAAAACATGCATCCTGTTTGCAATAAGGCACTAAAGTAAAATTGCAAAACATCTAGCGTAGAAATTAACTTTATGTCCTGAATACTAAGCTTTATGTTCGGGGCAAATGCAACACATCACTAAGTGCCACTCTTCATATTTTCAAGCATGGTGGTGGCTGCATCATGTTATGGGTATGCTTGTCATCGGCAAGGACCTCAGTGTTTTTTTTTTTTTTAGGATGAAAAGAAACGGAATAGAACTACGCACAGGCAAAATTCTAGATGAAAACCTGGTTCAGTCTACTTTCCAACAGACTCTGGGAGACAAATTCACCTTTCAGCAGGACAATAACCTAAAACACAAGGCCAAATCTACACTGGAGTTGCTTACCAAGACAGCATTGAATGTTCCTGAGTGGGCTAGTTACAGTTTTTTAAGAATAATGTGCAACTATTGTAACGTATAGACTCAGCGGTGTGAATACTTGTGTAATGAGATTTCTGTATGTCATTTTCAATACATTTGCAAAAAATTCTAAAAACGTTTTCAATTTGTCATTATAGGGTATTGTATGTAGATGGATGAGAGAAAATAAATGTGATCTATTTTGAATTCAGGCTGTAACACAACAAAATGTGGAATAAGTCAAGGGGTATGAATACTTTCAGAAGTCACTGTAGCCTAAACTAGAGGGACATCACGTTTTTTCACGTTTTTTGTGTGATTTTTAAACATCTCTGTTATTGTTCGTTTGGCTAGCTTATATATTTTTTAATGCTGTAGTGAGTGGTTGAGGGAGAAATGGCATGGGCCGGTTCTGTTTTTCTGTTTTTCAGTGATTTCTGTATTGCTATTAAGCCTTAGTTGTTAAGCCTTAAAGTAACTGTCCAGTGAAATATATATTTTTAAAGCTCATTCTGTTTGCTCATAACCAAATAATGTTGTTGACTTGTCCTTTATTTTGTGGCCAAAGCATAAATTAGAGAAAAAACACTCAGTAAACTTGTTTTTGAAGCAAACATTTTAAATAAACGCTTGAAATTTGCTTAGATAATGACATCCTCTTTGGCCAAGACGGGCCCTTATGTGATTAGTCTAGCAGCTTTTTCCTTTTTCCAAAATTCTCCGGTGGGAAAGAAGATCCTTCTCAAGACTAGGGGACCGAGTTGGTCCGTGCTATCTGGATCCTTGGGACGTCCCTAGGATTAAGTTGAACATTAGAAGGGTTAAGGCGTCCGCATGCTTCCCATCCGAAACAGTTCGGAACAGTTCGTGCATATATTATGACGACATTTTGTGTTGTTTTTGTTCGTTTTGGTCTTCGGCAAGTTTTTTTTCGGCTGTTCGTGCACACACTTTTTTTTTCTCCCCGAGGCAAGCCTTCGTCTGTGATTTGTCAACAGTAGGGATTCTTCAATAAAGTGTATGTCATTCAATGAGACATTGTTTTCATGCAAAAAAAAATTACTTGCGAAAAACTACACCAAACATCTTAGATGTAAAATTGCACGACCAAGATATTTTCTGCAAAAAGGTAAAAACTCAAATCTGTCATTAATTATCTCAGATTAATTCTGACTGTTTTGAGGAAATGTAAAGATGGACAAACAGTACTCGGGCCGCTTTTTTCTCGTTTTTCAAGCAAAGGAATATAGTGACAACGCAAAGGACAGAAACGACTCACACTTGTGAAATAATCAGTCTGCATTTATTGCTGTTATAGTAAAGTGCACTAGTAGTTCCATCGTGTGTTTCCAAATCCTGAATCCATCCATACTATTTGACTTGGCAGTCTGCCCCAGTGCCCCCACATGGAAGCTAATTTGAATATCCAGGTGTATGCAAGTCTCATTGGATGAGCTGTCAAAGCTGTTTTTTTTAACCAGTATACTCCCAAACCACTCTGTTTCCTAACAGGCTAAGCAGAGGCACAGAGAAAAGCTGCTTTTTAACATCCTTCATTATATATCTTTTTAAGGACATCTATTTAATTCATGTTGTAATTAATTGTAGGTAATATTTCATACACAATCTGGAACACTGGACCGATACTTTAAGATGTAGTAGTGGAATGGTTGAGAGAGGAGAAATCTAGGCTCAAGTTCCCTCTGCACATAGTTTCATAACAGTGTGTGTGTCATGTGAGGGATCATCAATCATAACGTCTGCCACAGTATCACGTCTGTATTCCCCAGTCAGTCACAACCTATAAAAGTAGCTGCCGGGTTAGATGAGGGGAAGTCATTGCTTTTTTACTTCCAATCTCCTGCTTCCCCGTCTTGAGTGGTGGTTTGGCTACTTTGTGATTACAAAAAAATGAATTCGTCTATTTAGTGTGTTCCATCTCAGCAGGCAGGCCAGTGGTCTGTAAAACCGCTTGTCGACATGTTCTTCCTATCAGTGCTATTTTAAGTGATCCAAGCGTTCTCAGAACAGCAGGGTCATGGTAAAGATATATTTTTGCGTAAAGCACCCTACCCTGTCTTCACCTATGGTACTGGTAGTTGCCTATGTCTTAATGAAAACAGAATAGCCTCTTTGTGGGAGATTTAGGTTATCAAATGTAAAGTTATGCAGACTACTAGACCTATTTCTTGAATTCTTCCATGCTCTGTTAGTTAGCAGCACAATCAGGATTTCCTCATAAACAACCCGTGTAGCTCAGTTGGTAGAGCATGGCTCTTGCAACGCCAGGGTTGTGGGTTCGATTCCCACGGGGGGCCAGTATGAAAATGTATGCACTCACTAACTGTAAGTCGCTCTGGATAAGAGCGTCTGCTAAATGACTAAAATGTAAACCACATCAAAGCCTTTGAAAAGCTGGTGTTTGAACGGTGTAGGCCTACCAGCATTTATCCTAGATTTTAATATGCAGGCCTAAAAGCGTCCAAATGCTTCCCAGCCGAAAACATTTCGGAACCGTTTGTGCATATATTATGATGACATTTTGTGACGTTTTATGTTCATTTGGTCTTCGGCAAGGGGTTTTTCGGTTGTTCGTGCACACACAAAAAATGTCTCGAGGCAAGCCCGAGGTCGGCAGCCGAAGTCTACGCCCCTTCGTCTGTGATTGGTCAACAGTATGGATTCTTCAATGAAGTGTTTGTTGTCATTTCATGCACTTAAATTTTTTTTTACTTGAAATACTGCACCAAACATCTTAGTTGGATGTAAAATTACGCGACTAAGATCTCCTTGTTAACTCAAGAAATCTGTAATTAATTGATGTTATCTTAGGTTAATTCAGACTTTTGAGGACGTTGTCTCAAAATGGACAAACAGTACTATTGCAATTCTTTTCTCGTTTTTCAAGCAAAGGTCTTGCAAGCAAACAGTCGTTGGTTTCGCCTAGCCAAGTTCAGCAAGGCGCCAGCCGAACTGAAGCATGCTGACGCCTTAACACACCCTCAGAATTCTAACCCTGGCTTTAATACCAACTTAGCCAGAAACCCTGTTTGCTGTTTCTCAGAATTGGCAGTCAGAGCTTGTGTCCCAAATGGCACCCTATTTTTGTTCAGTGTACATAACATTCATATTTAACTATTGGATTATTATTAGTCTAACCCTATCAATTTTTGACTTTTAAAAATTATTATTTTACATAATAGGGCCATGGTACTGGCAGCCTCCTGTTTGTGTGGTGTTGTCAGCTTTAATGCTGGCTGTGGATCATTTACAGCAGGAATCAGATCGTCAATCATGTTCATGTGTAATGTTACTCCATAGACTGATATGAACACTTAAAGGCCTCTCGGAATGTAATCTAGGCCTATTTAGTTGACAGAGTCCCATATCAGTGATATATCCCATATCACCTGACTACCTACTTTCTTTCTGTACATTCTGGCAAAGCAGAGGGTGAGACACTCAATATTGTAGGGGCTTTCAGTCAGCCATTTCTTGGTCTAGAACTGAAGCCCAGAATTAGGCCTAGTCCCCTTGCACTCAGTTTTGACTTAGAATAGAATAACTGTATTTTCCCCAGAGAGAACGTGAGTTTGGCAAGTCTGATCGGATGCGTGAAGTAAACATGTGTAATACTATTGCTGCTACAACATCACACCGTTCTTACACACTTGTGATGCAGCATGATCTACTCCGTCATAGACACACAGCTCTTGGGTTTGTGGTTTCCTCTGGCATCCTTTCCATTGAACAATCGGGTTGAACTTGGTTCAACTGAGAATGTGGACGTGATGTCATCCACACACTCATGGATCATGTGACTCATAGAGTAGAATGCAGAAGTGAGCGCTCACCTGGCTGAAACCAAGGAAACACAACAGGTTGTGGGTCAGGTGTCCCAGTGAGCCAGCCGTGGTGGGGCCTTGGAAGGAACTGTCTACTAGTGTCCCGTCATTCTTGTTGTTATCATAGAGCGAAAATAGATGTTGGTTTGAACTTTGAAGCTTCTCCGCATTAGCATCTTGTGGCTTCTCTGGGGCTGTGAGAGAGACTAGAGAGAGGGGTTTCACATCTCAGACACACACACTCTTCTAGGGGTCACAGTTCACAGTCACTGTGTAGGGTGAGTGAGATGAAAGGCTCTTTTGCCTGAATTTTTTTAGTTTTAGCAGGGGGGGTTGCCCACAGATCCAGTTGCTGTGTGTGTGTGTGACAGTGTTTGTGTGTTGGAGGGGTAAGCAGGTGTTCTCTTTCACCCACAAGAAAGTGTGATTAGGTTATTCTAGTACCCAGTGTCCTAAAGCAGGGTTTCATTTTCAACCCAGAGTGTTATAATATAGCCTAGCTGGCCGGGAGCACCAGAATGCTTATCTGGAAAAGTACCCTCTGTGGATTCAAAAACAACCCCCATTATCAGACAGAGGAAAAGCATCACAGTTTAGGTTGATTATTTATGTAACATACATGTTCACCTCTCTTGGCTGCCCACACACACACACACACACACACACACACACACACACACACACACACACAGTGTCCCAATGGCTTCTGTAGTGTGTGTCTGTCTGGTGGGAGGGAGGGCTGTTTGAGGTCACAGCGAGGAGGACATATTATTCCCTGTGAAGACCTCCAGTGGATGGCTGTGCCTGTCACTTTCTTTAGTTCCAGAGGGGGACTAGACGCCCGCCCAGTGGGCAGCGGCAGTGCCGGGATGCCTTTGTCCAGGCGCTGTCCAGCACAGCGCAAAGATCACCTGACAGTCTCATGTTGTTGTGTGAATTTAGTTCAGCGCTATTCTTAGCTACGCACTGGACGAGAGGGTGAGGAGAGGGCCGGGGGAAAGAGTGGAAAGACTGGCAGATGCACAATGATGCCCAGGTACCTAGTAATATTTAACACAGCTTGCTGCTTGTGTGCATGATTATTGTCAGGTGTTTGTGATACTGTTCAGGATTTGACTGTGTTGGATTTGAATGTGGTTAGAATACCTAACTCAAGGTTACTTTCAGCTTCACGGAGAGAGCTGCAGCTGTGTGTTGCGGTGCTTGGATCTACTCGTTTTTCAGTGGTGCGAGGCTATATATTTTCACTATCATTGTGGTGGTGTCAATGTGCTGCTGTGTTATGTAATGTAATGTGGTGATTAGTGCTCTGACAGCTTGCAGTTGCTTCTCTGTTTACTGCCTTTCAGTCAAAGGCTGTCCGTCTTCTGTCATTTTTAGGGAGTTTACTTTGGCACTGCAGGGCTCCGGATCACACAATGCTTCTTTGTAGGTTGTATGCTCTGATTGATACAGCTGAGCTATAAACAAATTGTTGTTGTTTTTACAAATGCCCTAGGCTAAATAGTAGT
The DNA here is from genome assembly GCF_964263955.1 of Coregonus lavaretus. Lineage (NCBI taxonomy): Eukaryota > Metazoa > Chordata > Actinopteri > Salmoniformes > Salmonidae > Coregonus > Coregonus lavaretus. The sequence continues at coordinate 51,759,885 of NC_139997.1, read as the reverse complement.
ACATTTGAAACATTCATAGACTGAGGGATAGAGAAAGACATTGAGAAATGGATACTGCAAGGAAATGAATATGATGTTTATAGGCCTTTTGTGTAGGCTGTTTTATAGGCTCAGTCCGAATTGAGGTCAGCACTGTGCTGCTGTATGTAACAGTCTTATAGTCATGTGCTGCTGCTTTTATGAATGGCTCCTGATAGCTGACTGTCACAGGGTCTGTTTCCTTGTTTCTCCCCGCTCTAACTCTGTCCCTGGTTCAATGATACAAAGTTCATAAACTGCTCCACTTTCTCTTGTCTGCTGACTTCTGTTCTGATAAGATGGAGAGCTGAATTGTCTGTTATCCTCTGCTGAAATGATTTGCCAAGGTCATATTTTGTTTTGTTTTTGTACTCCGTTCTGTTTATTAGGCTGAATGAATCAAATTACTAGCTTTAGCTAGGTCTAGCCTAGGCTATTATGTAAAGGTATCACAGTATCATGCTGAGGAGTAATGACATGGTCCTTAAAGCATATTGACAGGGGCTCTAGGCCTGCACTACTGTCATTTGATCCCATAGTGTAGGCCATACAGTATTTACATCACACTGCCTAAAACTGTAGGTCATAGCGAGACTAGTTGGGCCTCTGTCTGTGGGTGAATATTAATAATGTTCATCCCTCAGTGAATGGCCTTTTCTCAATTGGATTTGCTCAGCTTTTGCGTCCTGTCTCCTCCATCTCTCACCTCCTTTTGAAAAAGGTCAAAGCTAATTGAGGGGCGTTGAGGAGAAGGAACGTGGACGAAAATGTGCTTGTATGACTCCACTCGTGCATCATCAGGCAAATTACGTTTACATGGGGTGGAATCCCCAAATGAATGTGTAAAGTGATAAAACAAATGTAGCTAGTTGTGCAATACATCTTATAGATAAAAGGATAAGTAGAATGTCATTTTGAAATGTTTGCATTATTTTCTCCTTCGGGAAAACAACTGCTTCAAGTTGTTGTTTTGTGGCAGATATCAAAACTCTTCCGCGAAGGATACATTTTACATTTTAGTCATTTAGCAGACACTCTTATCCAGAGCGACTTAGTGAGTGCATACATTTTCATACCGGCCCCCCGTGTGAAACGAACCCACAACCCTGGCATTGCGAGCGCCATACTCTACCAACTGCGCTACAGGAGGGCCAAGGATACACATCACTATCCTCGATGATAGGTGGCTATCGAGGAGTGGAGGACACTTCCGTTCGCCTACTAACAAATTGACACTCCTCGACTACTCGAAGACTTATCGGTTTCCGCGTCACGAAGGAGAGAGGACAGACTTTTGCCCAAATGAGTAAAATTCAATGCCTCATGCATACCTCAGAGCCAACATCATTGATGACTTGGTTGTCTGAGGGGAATTGGATGTTTCTGAACAGAATATATAGGCTAGCTATGGAGAGCCAGGGGTGTTACAGGATGTATCCCAAATGGCACCCTATTCCCTATATAGTGACTACTTTTGACCATAACCCTGTGGACCAAGTAGTGCAGTATATAGGGAATAGGGTGCCATTTGGGACAAAGGTGCCGTCTGTTTGACGATTCTGCTCTTCCCTGCTCTCTACAATGGGTAGGGGAGTATTCTTGGCCTGCCTTGGAATGCTGATTCCCCCCAGGGTAGGCCTTGCTTTCAACATGGACAACTTTTGCACTCCCTGAATGAGTCCATGGATGATTATTTCTAGGATTCGTGTACCATCACCTCATTTGCTTTCAAGGTTTAATTTCATGAATGTTGTTTTTCATTTAGCCTACCTCCTCGATTAGTGCTTTCATTGAGGCATTATGTTAGGCCGATGTGATACGAGCTAGGCTTGGGCGTTATCCAGTGTCATACCTTCATACCGACCTTGTACCATATGGGATATTCGGTAATATTGGCACTGAACACAAGGGGCACTGTTTTCAAACGCCACTGAGGCTCTGTAATCCGAAGGTTATCAATGCTAACAAGTACATGTAAAATCCCATAGAGAATGCTAACTAAATGCAAACGAGGGCATTGCAAACATTTTATAGTCTCTGACCTAAACTATACAAGTAACTAAAATATTCAAATGTATTAAGAAACTTCAAAGAAATAGTGATATGTACAGTGTACCACCCAAGCCCCTAATACCAATGATACAATTGATCAAAGAACTTGAGATGAGCAATGGATAATTTGATTAAAAGTTCCTTTGGACTAGAGGTTTAAGAATAACTAATCCCCCCCCCCCAAGTGAAGTGAATGGTTTAGCCTTGAGGAATGTTGGTTATACTGTGACTGACACCAGTGTTTTGGCAAACAGCAGGTCACACAACACACACATTTGTAGCCCAGACCAGTACACATCCCTGGCCCTGATGGGCCACAGCAATGCAGAGAACACAAATACCAGTGGGTTAGCTCCCTGTCAATACCCTAAGCCCCCTCACCCCTCCTCAAAACAGTGGCATTTAAGAGGACCCCTCCTCACCGACTCTCCAATAAACAGTTAGAAATAGGCCTATCCACTACCTGCTTCCCATTCCTCAGACTTGAGTAAAATCCTCCTCTGTCTCGTCCGTCTGTCCATCACTTATTTTATGGCCCTCCAAACCAAACAGGCCCTGTGGTGGAGGCTGGGGGGTGGCCATAGCTGTCTCTGCTCCCCATCAGGCAGGCGGCGGAATGAGGGGAGGAATGGCAGCAATGGCACGACGGTTGACGTGACCAGGCCCACCGACCGAAAGGGCTGACCGCTTAAGAGGACTTATTAACCAACTGTCAGTCCATCACTGTGACCCTGTTTGACTTTATATTATAATTGATCCTTTATTTGATGGTGTTCACCTGGGCCATTATGGGCCTCTGCTTGGTTCTGCTACTCTGACTGTGTGAAGACAGGTCTGACTGGGGAATATCTGTCTCTACGTGCTGCTGATGTTTTGGGAGTCAGTTTGATAGTTTTAGTAAAAGGTCTACATTCATTGCTAGTAGTGCCAGTATGGTCATATGCTTCATGCTTGTCCCCCCCCCCCTCTCTCTCTTTCTCTCTCTCTAGCTGGTCATCCCCACAGCTGGACCCTAGCCAGATCAGATTGATAGTGTACCAAGACTGTGAGCGTCGGGGGAGAAATGTCCTCTTCGACTCCAGTGCCAAAAAGAGGAGTGCAGAGGAAGCCCCTGCCTCGGTGAGTGACACTTGGGTGAGGGATATGGGGGAGGTGTGTCTGTCTGACAGAGATGTTTTATGAGTCTGTACACCTTAGTGTGGGGGAAATGGGTAAGGCTGTCTAAAGCTCCTGTGGCTATAATAGAGAGGGCTTGACCGGTTTGAACTGGAGCTCTTATCTCCAATAATAATAGCATCAGCTGATACCCGCCACCGATGTGTAAACATTCCTCCAGACTCACATGACCACAGTCTCTGTGACTCTCTCTCTCTCTCTCTCACACACACACATCTTCAGCCCTTTTGGCATTGCGCTGTCATGGGTTGCTGCAATGTACTTTGGTGTTGACAACGCCCCAACCGCTTGACCTGTATCACCCTTGGGTCCAAATAGAACATTTGTATTTACTTTAACAACCTGTTCTCAATCCTCGTTGCAAAAAGCAATATGAGTTTATTGGATAAGGGCCACAATTAGCTAGGCCTGTCTATGTAACAAGTGTGGGTACTATGTTAGTCATTGCCAACCAATGCATTCTGCAGCATGGTTAAGGTTTAGTCCGTTCCTGTGTGACCCCTGTCACATGATGCTTTTTTGCCTGAGGATATTGTTTCTCCCTAGAGAGGGGGAGAGCAAGCTAGAGAGTGAGGGAGTGAGTTAGAGAGAGAGGGAGTGAGCTTGAGAGGGGGAGAGCTAGAGAGGGAGGGGGAACAACGAGGGAGTACAAGCTAGAAAGAGAGGGTGAGCAGTGAGTGACTGCGAGAGGGGGAGGGAGTGGGTGCTGCAGAGAGAGAGAGGGAGGGAGAGCAAGAGAGTGGTTGCAGTTCCAGCTCACGAGTTCCTGAGGAAGTCATATGACAGGCACTCACATGTTCCAGGCCTTTGTGTACTCTATCAGGGCATGGCGAGACATTTGTTTGATGTGAGCCATTACTAAAGCAAAGCAACGCACGCAGTCTGCAAAAGCATTCCAGTGTAATAGGGTGCCATTCTCTGCAGACAAATTAAGAGTCACATCACATGGGGGGGAATAAGATTGGTGTTTAGTTTTAATCTGTATGGATTTAAGACTAACAGAAATAACTTTGAATGCTCTGACATCAATCTCATCTAATTTCATGAGTTACAGAAAGCCTCTATATGTTGGTTTGCTTAGAAATCCGAGATAAAGCTTTGGTAAAGGCTTGATGGTTTTTTATTTTATTTACATTTAACATCACTAACACACTGTATTCTGTTTCTTACAAAAGCACTCGATGCACTGTATTTTTATTGTTATTATTAATATTTAAGCAATGTATGTCTATAAACATTCAAACATGAACAGAATAACATTTTTGTCGCTCTACGCACATATTTTATGGGGGAAAGGTTGTACCGCTAAACTCTTGAATTCCATCCTGGTGTGTGTATGTGTAATTAAACTGCCAGACAATTAATATAAAATGTGCAAAAGATATCCAGTGTTTGTGTTTAAAGATCAGTCAGAAGCTCATCGAACCTAGGACAGAGGCTATATGCCTATTATTTATGTGATAGGCCATGACAAATACTAGTATTTTTTGGGGGGGTGTGCTAGAAACTCCTATCCTAGGACCAGGGCCTTATTCTACATACACTACATGACCAAAAGTATGTGGACACCTGCTCATCGAACATCTCATTCCAAAATCATGGGCATTAATATGGAGTTGGTCCCCCCTTTGCTGCTATAACAGCCTCCACTCTTCTGGGAAGGCTTTCCACTAGATGTTGGAACACTGCTGCCGGGATTGCTTCCATTCAGCCACGAGCATTAGTGAGGTTGGGCACTGATGTTGGGCAATTAGGCCTGGCTCGCAGTCGGCGTTCCAATTCCTCCCAAAGGTGTTTGATGGGGTTGAGGTCAGGGCTCTGTTCTGGCCAGTCAAGTTCTTCCACACCGATCTCGACAAACCATTTCTGTATGGCCCTCGCTTTGTGCACGGGGGCATTGTCATGCTGAAACAGGAAAGGGCCTTCCTTAAACTGTTGCCACAAAGTTGGAAGCACAGAATCGTCTAGAATGTCATTGTATGCTGTAGTGTTAAGATTTCCCTTCACTGGAACTAAGCGGCCTAGCCCGAACCATGAAAAACAGCCCAGACCATTATTCCTCCTCCACCAAACTTTACAGTTGACACTGGGCATTGGGGCAGGTAGCGTTCTCCTGGCATCCTAAAAAAAATTATGCACGCATGACTGTAAGTCGCTTTGGATAAAAGCGTCTGCTAAATGGCCTATTATATTATATTATATTATTATCCGCCAAACCCAGATTCGTCCGTCGGACTGCCAGATGGTGAAGCGTGATTCATCACTCCAGAGAACGCGTTTCTACTGCTCCAGAGTCCAATGGAGGCGAGCTTTACACCACTCTAGCCAACGCTTGGCATTGCACATGGTGATCTTATGCTTGTGTGCGGCTGCTTGGCCATGGAAACCCATTTCTTGAAGCTCCCAACGAACAGTCCTTGTGCTGACGTTGCTTCCAGAGGCAGTTTGGAACTTGGTAGTGAGTGTTGCAACCGAGGACAGACAATTTTTACGCGCTTCAGCACTCGGCGGTCCCATTCTGTGAGCTTGTGTGGCCTACCACTTTGCGGCTGAGCCGTTGTTGCTCCTAGACGTTTCCACTTCACAATAACAGCACTTACAGTTGACCGGGGCAGCTCTAGCAGGGCAGAAATTTGACAAACTGACTTGTTGGAAAGGTGGCATCCTATGCGGATGCCACATTGAAAGTCACTGAGCTCTTCAGTAAGGCCATTCTACTGCCAATGTGTTGTTAGTCTATGGAGATTGCATGGCAGTGTGCTCGATTTTATACGCAGTCTCCTGAGTGGCGCAGTGGTCTAAGGCACTGCATCGCAGTGCTAACTGTGCCACTAGAGATCCTGGTTCGAATCCAGGCTCTGTCGCAGCCGGCCGTGACCGGGAGACTCATGGGCGGCGCACAATTGGCCTAGCGTCGTCCAGGGTAGGGGAGGGAATGGCCGGCAGGGATGTAGCTCAGTTGGTAGAGCATGGCGTTTGCAACGCCAGGGTTGTGGGTTCGATTCCCACGGGGGGCCAGTATAAAAAAATATGTATTCACTAACTGTAAGTCGCTCTGGATAAGAGCGTCTGCTAAATGACTAAAATGTAAATGTAAATGTATACACCTGTCAGCAACAGGTGTGGCTGAAATTGCCGAATCCACTAATTTTGAAGGGGTGTCCACATACTTTTGTGTATATATAGTATATGTGAATGTATTATTTGTGTGGTCCTCCCCCAGCAGAAGATGTGCAGTAGCGAGGCCCAGGTGAAGGTGTTTGGGAAGTGCTGTCAGCTGAGGCCTACAGGGGGCAGCTCCAGCTCTCTGGATAGCTCCTCCTCCTGCGCCTCCGAGCCCCGGGAACCCAGGGAACAGGGCCTGCGCTTCCAGGTGAGAACATACTGTTGGATAGAGGGCGCACTTGGCACAAGGCCTGTTTTGGCATGGGCAACACCATTGAAAGGACATGAGCTCTCTAGTGCATCTTTATGGGTAAGAACGGTACCTCTGACACCTCCCACACTGTTCGGATAGATGGGCAACATTTCCTTAAAGCATACCACTGAGGGCTATATCATGATCAAAAGACACTGGCTTGAACCCAATAGAGTTTGACGTTAAGGGTTGCCCTATTGCCTGGGGCAAGTAAACTGAGCAGTCGCTCATGGTGGTTTTCAGATCCTGCTCTGATAATTATTTTACTGATAATTCCTGTACTGTTCTTTCTGCTTTGTCCCCTATGTGTAGTTGAAATGCAAGCAATATATGGTTCTTCTGCATAAATAGCTAATTTACATTTGAGGTATTATGTTTGTCTTGATGGCATAAAAACCATGCAATTTCCTCGCCCTCTCCCTTCTCTCCTACTCCTTTCCCTCTCTCCCCCTCTCCTGCCTCTCAGGGGTCACGGTGCTCCTCTGACGCCAACATGTTGGGGGAGATGATGTTTGGCTCTGTGGCCATGAGCTACAAGGGCTCCACACTCAAGATCCATCAGATACGGTGAGTTCCAGGGAACATGGCAGCCCCACAGCACTTTGAACTGAGAAATGTACACATCAGCTGTCTTGACGTCATTATTGCACATATATCACACGTCAGGAGCACCAAGTCATCATTCATTTTTTTTTCTCCTCCCCCTCTATTTTTCTCCCCCTTTCTCCCTTGTCTGTCCACAGGTCGCCCCCTCAGCTGATGCTGAGTAAAGTGTTTACAGCCCGAACAGGGAGCAGTGTCTATGGCAGCCTTAACACGTAAGCCCTACTACCACACCCTGCCCTCATCTCTCTCTCTCTCTCATCCGCTCTTTCTTCCTCTCCATCCCTCTCTCACTCTTTTTCGCTCTGTTTCTCTCTCGGCCTCTCTCTCCTCCCTCCTCTTTCTATCTCGATCTCTTCTGCTGATGCCCTTGAACCTGTGCCGTTGTCTGTGTGCTCCTGGCAGACTGCAAGACAGCCTGGAGTTCATCGGTCAGGACCCCAACGCTCTGAGGCCAGATCAGAACACTGTGGCCAACGGCCTCCTGGGGAACATAGGTAACCACAACTACAGTACAACTGACTGGTCTGGCACCTACAATGTCTCACACATGAATTTTACATTTACATTTTAGTCATTTAGCAGACGCTCTTATCCAGAGCGACTTACAGTTAGTGAGTGCATACATTTCTTTTTTTCATACTGGCTCCCCATGGGAATCGAACCCACAACCCTGGCGTTGCAAACGCCATGCTCTACCAACTGAGCTACACGGGACTAGAATGGATGAATGTATACTGTTGATATCGACACCTATGGGTTTTCTTTTCTTTTGGTTGTAATGAAGCACTGTTCTGTTTATCTCCGTTTATCTATCATGTCTTTGTTCGTCGTTCTATCCATGTATATACGCAGGTAACTTCCAAAATAAAGGAAACACCAACATAGTGTCTTAATAGGGCGTTGGGCCCACCACGAGCCGGCAGAACAGCTTCAATGCACCTTGGCATAGATTCTACAATTGTCTGGAACTCTGATGTCGCATCCCTCCAATAGTCTTCCACGAGAAATTCCATAATTATGTGTTTTGTTGATTTTGGTGGAAAACACAGTCTCAGGCACCGCTCCAGAACCTCCCATAGTTGTTCAATTGGGTTGCGATCTGGTGACTAAGACACACACACCCTTTAAACCCCCTATTCTCATTTGAGACACCTCTTTCAAAGTCACTGAGATCTCTTCTTCTAGCCATGGTAGCCAAAATAATGGGCAACTTGGCATTTTTATACATTACCCTAAGCATGATGGGATGTTAATTGCTTAATTAACTCAGGAACAGCACCTGTGTGGAAGCACCTGCTTTCAATATACTTTGTATCCCTCATTTACTCAAGTGTTTCCTTTATTTTGGCAGTTACCTGTATGTGATCTGTGCTGCAAATCTGTATCAGACACTGACTATCTTTTTAAGTTTGTTACATGTAAATTGACTTCAACTGAATTCATGTGTATTCTCCAGGCAAACTGTTTATGTTCATTTTCCTCTAACATACATTTCAGGACAGTTTAAAACAGGCTGAATTGAATTTGCCAAGAGTTCTCCCCTGGAGTCTGTGCCTCTAGTGCGGAGATTTATGATGCAAACACAGATCTTTTGGCAAATTCATCTCTTGTTTTGGCAGTCTTTTTTTTCTTTGTCATCCCTACAGAAAATACTCTCCTTTACAATTTCAGAATGTTTCTAAAAAGCCTTTTGCTGTGAGGTTGTATTTTCTGTGCGGGATCGCAGTCCACCTGACTGACTACTCCGTGGAAACTAAACATATCCAACGGACGTTGTGGTTCCGTTGTGGTCACATTGTGGTCCCAGACTGCTCCAGGTTGTCCGTCTCTCCGTCGGGTTAGAGTGCGTACATGGTAGTTAGCCTCCTGCTTCACTACTAACCGTGGTTCATGTCCTGTTTTGTTTTGTCTCTTCTCCCTGTCCGTTTGTGCTGCGCAGGTTTATCTCAGCTCTGCAGCCCACGGCGGGCCTTCTCTGAGCAGGGCCCGCTCCGCCTCATCAAGAGTGCCTCTTTCTTTTCAGGTTTGCAGTGTGCTTGTGTGCAGTTGCATGCATGTGTACGTACGCTGCATGTGTCTGCAAGTGAATTACGGGCATGGTCAAGATCTGCTTTAGGGTGTTGCTGCTGGTTGTTGTATTCCTCACTTTCCTCACTTTCCTCCCTCCCTCCTTCCATCGCTCCCTCCTACTCTCCGTCCCCGCTCCTCCTTTTCCTCCCTCTCTCCCCTAACCGCCGAAACCTCTCCCCTTGTTTTAATGGAGTGGTGGCAGGGGTGGTGATTTACGTATAAATAGCCTCCCTGTGACCCTCTGTAAGCCACAGCTAGGTGGCACGGCACAGCAAGTAGCGCTCTAGCTATGCTAAAGTGGAATGTTCATACGGTGCAGGCCAGGGTGAGCGGGGTTAACGGTGCGTTGCTGCAAAGCTTGTGTTGATTTGACCGTAAATCATATCAACAGGACAACACCAAACAATGCCTTTGACACCACATGCAATGAGAGGTTTACATTTTCTGCACTCGTAAACTATAGTGTGAACTTTCCTTTTGTCATTTAGCCTATTGTGTTAACGCCGAAGTAAACATCTGAGATCATACAAACGTACATGTATCTCCTATGCTACTGCTGCTGCACCTGCTTCAACAGAGTGGGGCTAGAGTGAGAAACGCAACAAACCACAGTACCCTAGTAGAGGCCCAGCACCTGCTTGTGTTTTTGCCTGTAGGAAGTGTTGCACTGTGGTGATATGTAATTGGTGGACTTGGTCATTTTGAAATGAATGTTCTGTGGTAGTGAAGGTGGCCCCATGCTTTGAGAGTGGTGCTGGGTAAAGCACTGGCACCCCTCCCGGCTTGCGCTCCTCAGTGACCCGAGTCGGCCTGGTCTGTTTCTCAAAGTCTTTCCCCTCCTCTCCCTCCTGCAGGCCACAGTAACCCCATGGACATGCCGGGCAGAAGCCTGTACGACGAGAGAGACAGCGGTATCGCCAGATCAGGTAATGACTTTAAACTAAATCCAGGATTGGCCTCACTAGACACCCTGCGCTGATACTAAGCCTTATATGTCTCTGAGATGTTGCAACTAGGTTAATGGGTATTAGTACTAGATTCACCTCACTGGTTTGTCCTCTCTCGCTGAACCATCTCTAAACAAGAGTGATGTAACAACTAATGAGTTTAGATGAAGCCACGTTCTTCTGGGTCACGGCTGTAGACCAGTCAGCTCCACACAGCATTTCTTTCTCTTCAAGGTCAAACTGGATTGAGAGTGACACCAGGGTTGCATCCCAAATGGCACCCTGTGTCCTACATAGTGCACTATGTTTGAGCGGGGCCTTCTCTAATGAAGGCATAGCGCAGATGTTAACGGACTTTTCCATTCATTGACCCCACTGCCACCATATAGCCATCCTTCATGGGGGGTGTGGAGAAGAGAGAGGTGCTGGAAAGTCTTGTGCAGTGGAAACTGACCCCCAGCCCTGGCATTGCCGGCATGAGGGGGATCTCACTTTCTGTCAAACACCCGCGTCACATGCAGATGCTTAAATATAGCAGCTCCCAAAACCCGGTACTAGTAAATGAGGGTCTTATTTGGTCCCCTTTACACACACACAAACAAACTCCCCTTCTCCTCCTCCTACACCCATACACCGCCCTAGTCCTCAATCACAAAAACATCTTGGTGTGCCTCCATTGATCTATGCCTATGCAGTACCTGGTATTGGGCCAGCTTTCCTTGTGACTGTGAGGTGATATTGAATGTCCCAGCCATGCTGTAATAATCAGGGAGGGCTGTGGGAAGCTGAACGAATGCAGTGTGGACGTGTGCTATGTGAGTTTCCCCTGTTCTGTTGTGTATGAGTAACCTTCCTGACTGACTCACTCCTCCTCCTCTCTCTTTTACCCTCCCCCTCTCTTCTATTCTCTCCTTTTGTTCTCTCTCCTCTTTCTCATTCCTCAACTCCTCTCTTTTGCTCTCTACACTTCTATGGCTCTCTGTTACTCCCATTCTCCCCTCTTTCATTCCTCTTCTCTCACTTGCTTTATCTCTGCCTCCCTCCCTCCACAGCGTCTCTGAGCAGTCTATTGATCACTCCGTTCCCCTCCCCGGGCTCCTCCCTCACCAGCAGCCAGGCCAGTAGCTACCAGAGACGCTGGCTCCGCAGCCAGACCACCAGTCTCGAAAACGGGGTCTTCCCAAGATGGTGAGACAGCAGCTAAACACAATGACACACACAGACACACACTACCCTTCTGGTGTCCCCCCGTCAGGGCCTCTCGAACGCCCATGTGAAGTGGAGCCCCCGAGGACATCCTCAAATTCCAGCAGGCATACTGCTATATACAAATGACTGGCCATAATACTGTGTGGGCCCACTGGCCACTCCCTGAATTCTAGCTACACATATCAATTACAGGACACCAAACACACTGTTACTGGTGTTGGCTTAATAGTACATGACCAGTAGACTGTTACAAATGACATTTAGGTATTTCAGTTGTTATTTGACTACACTTAGCCTACAGCCAGCTCCCAGAAGTCGTATGTGAGCCATAGAGCTCCCTGACTCTGTGTACGTGGGTCTTTTAGATGCAGAAAAACATGTTGAGTAATCACACTGCAAAGACATGAGATGGATCAGCACCTGGTTATAGGCTACTTACACCATCATTGCCATCTATAAGAGCGATGGCTTGTTGCTACCTATAAGATGGCTTGTCATTACCTTATTGTTTATTCTGGGAGTTTTCCCTGTTGAAGACTATCAACTACTCTTGGTGCTCTATCTATCCTGATTTTGTGTGTTTCCCCATAGAGATATATATGTACAGTGGGGAGAACAAGTATTTGATACATTGCCGATTTTGCAGGTTTTCCTACTTACAAAGCATGTAGAGGTCTGTAATTTGTATCATAGGTAGTACACTTCAACTGTGAGAGATGGAATCTAAAACAAAAATCCAGAAAATCACATTGTATGATTTTTAAGTAATTAATTTGCATTTTATTGCATGACATAAGTATTTGATCACCTACCAACCAGTAAGAATTCCGGCTCTCACAGACCTGTTCGTTTTTCATTAAGAAGCCCTCCTGTTCTCCACTCATTACCTGTATTAACTGCACCTGTTTGAACTCGTTACCTGTATAAAAGACACCTGTCCACACACTCAATCAAACAGACTCCAACCTCTCCACAATGGCCAAGACCAGAGAGCTGTGTAAGGACATCACAGATAAAATTGTAGACCTGCACAAGGCTGGGATGGGCTACAGGACAATAGGCAAGCAGCTTGGTGAGAAGGCAACAACTGTTGGCGCAATTATTAGAAAATGGAAGAAGTTCAAGATGAGGGTCAGTCGCCTCGGTCTGGGGCTCCATGCAAGATCTCACCTCGTGGGGCTTCAATGATCATGAGGAAGGTGAGGGATCAGCCCAGAACTACACGGCAGGACCTGGTCAATGACCCGAAGAGAGCTGGGACCACAGTCTCAAAGAAAACCATTAGTAACACACTACGCCGTCATGGATTAAAATCCTGCAGCGCACGCAAGGTCCCCCTGCTCAAGCCAGCGCATGTCCAGGCCCGTCTGAAGTTTTCCAATGACCATCTGGATGATCCAGAGGAGGAGTGGGAGAAGGTAATGTGGTCTCATGAGACAAAAATAGAGCTTTTTGGTCTAAACTCCACTCGCCGTGTTTGGAGGAAGAAGAAGGATGAGTACAACCCCAAGAACACCATCCCAACTGTGAAGCATGGAGGTGGAAACATCATTCTTTGGGGATGCTTTTCTGCAAAGGGGACAGGATGACTGCACCGTATTGAGGGGAGGATGGATGGGGCCATGTATCGCAAGATCTTGGCCAACAACCTCCTTCCCTCAGTAAGAGCATTGAAGATGGGTCGTGGCTGGGTCTTCCAGCATGACAACGACCCGAAACACACAGCCAGGGCAACTAAGGAGTGGCTCAGTAAGAAGCATCTTAAGGTCCTGGAGTGGCCTAGCCAGTCTCCAGACCTGAACCCAATAGAAAATCTTTGGAGGGAGCTGAAAGTCCGTATTGCCCAGCGACAGCCCCGAAACCTGAAGGATCTGGAGAAGGTCTGTATGGAGGAGTGGGCCAAAATCCCTGCTGCAGTGTGTGCAAACCTGGTCAAGACCTACAGGAAACGTATGATCTCTGTAATTGCAAACAAAGGTTTCTGTACCAAATATTAAGTGCTGCTTTTCTGATGTATCAAATACTTATGTCATGCAATAAAATGCAAATTAATTACTTAAAAATCATACAATGTGATTTTCTGGATTTTCGTTTTAGATTATGTCTCTCACAGTTGAAGTGTACCTATGATAAAAATTACAGACCTCTACATGCTTTGTAAGTAGGAAAACCTGCAAAATCGGCAGTGTATCAAATACTTGTTCTCCCCACTGTATATAACTATTGTCTATGGTTCTCCACTTTTTCCAGGTTGAGATCTTATACCATCATAAGGCATCATTTAACTCTCTCCTTTGACTTTTGCCTGTTAATAATCCTGGCGTTCACGTCATAGTCACGATGTCTCTGTGTCCCCCATAGAATTTATGTTTATGGTTTCCCCCCCTGCCCCAGGTCTGTGGAGGAGAGCTTCAACATGTCGGATGAGAGCGGCGGTCCTAGCCTGGGCGTGGCGAGGAAGAAGAAGATAGCCATTGGCGTCATTTTCCTCCTCTCCCAGGATGAGGAGGAGAACAGCAAGTTCCAGGACTTCTTCTTCTCCCACTTCCCCCTCTTCGAGAGCCACATGAACAAACTCAAAAGTGCCATCGAACAGGTGAGGAGCTGCTCACATAGATATTGTTGTCGGTGTGTGGAAAAGTCTCCCTGGTGTATTTGACAGAGACAGAGATGTTAGATATACAAAATAATATGTAGGGAATGGAGAGGGGGGAAGCATTCAATCAGACTTGCACAGTGTGTTAAACATATACAATGTATGTGGGCCTAAAATGGAAAAGTAAAAACCATCTTGTGTTAAATCTCGACTTCTGTGTTAGATCTGTCAGCGCCATATATTTTTTTTGTGGCTGTATGTATTATTTACAGTGCTTTCAGAAAGTATTCACACCCCTTGACTTTTTCCACATTTTGTTGTGTTACAGCCTGACTTTAAAATGGATTAAAGTGAGAGTTTTTCTCACTGGCCTATACACAATACCCCATAATGTCAAAGTGGAATTATGTTTTTTGAAATTTTGACAAATTATTAAAAATGAAAAGCTCAAATGTCTTGAGTTAATAAGTATTCAGCCCCTTTGTTATGACAAGCCTAACATTTGTTTAACAAGTCACATAATAAGTTGCATGGACTGACTCTGTGTGCAATAATAGTGTTTAACATGAATTTTGAATGAATACCTCATCTCTGTACCCCACATATACAATTATCTCTAAGGTCCCTCAGTCGAGCAGTGGATTTCAAACACAGATTCAACCACAAAGACCAGGGAGGTTTTCCAATGCCTTGCAAAGAAGGGCAGATGGGTAAAAAAAAAAAAAAGACTGAATATCCCTTTGAGACTAGTGAAATTATTAATGACACTTTGGATGGTGTATTAATACACCATCACTACAAAGATATAGCTGTCCTTCCTAACTCAGTTGCCGGAGATGAAGGAAACCGCTGAGGGATTTCACCATGAGGTTAATGGTGACTTTAAAACAGTTTGTTTATTGGCTGTGATAGGAGAAAACTGAGGATGGATCAACAACATTGTAGTTACTCCACAATACTAACCTACTGACAGAGTGAGAAGAAGGAAGCCTCTACAGAAAAAAGAATACTCCAAAACATGCATCCTGTTTGCAACAAGGCACTAAAGTAATACTGCAAAAAATGTAGCAAAGAAAATAACTTTTTTTCCTGAATACGAAGTGTTATGTTTGGGGCAAATCCAATACAACACGTTACTGAGTACCACTCTCCATATTTTCAAGCATGTGGTGGCTGCATCATGTTATGGGTATGCTTGTAATCGTTAAGGACTGCAGAGTTTTTCAAGATAAAATTAAATGGAATGAAGCTAAGCACAAGTATAGTCCTAGAGGAAAACCTGGTTCAGTCTGCTTTCCATCAGACACTAGGAGATGAATTCACCTTTCAGCAGGACAATAACCTAAAACACAAGGCCAAATCTACACTGGAGTTGCTTACCAAGAAGACAGTTTTCACCTAAATCTGCTTGAAAATCTATGGCAAAACCTGAAAATGGTTGTCTATCAATGATCAACAACCAATTTGATAGAGGTTGAATCATTTTTTAAAGAATAATGGGCAAATGTTATACAATCCAGGTGTGGAAAGCTCTTCGAGACTTACCCAGAAAGAGTCACAGCTATAATCGCTGCCAAAGGTGATTCTAACATGTATTCACTCAGGGGGTTGAATACTTATCTAATCAAGATATACAGTTGAAGTCGGAAGTTTACATACACTTAGGTTGGAGTCATTAAAACTCGTTTTTCAACCACTCCACAAACTTCTTGATAACAAACTATAGTTTTGGCAAGTCGGTTAGGACATCTACTTTGTGCATGACACAAGTAGTTTTTCCAACAATTGTTTACAGACAGATTATTTCATTTATAATTCCCTGTATCACAATTCCAGTGGGTCAGAAGTTCACATACACTATGTTGACTGTGCCTTTAAACAGCTTGGAAAATTCCAGAAAATGATGTCATGGCTTTAGAAGCTTCTGATAGGCTAATTGACATCATTTGAGTCAATTGGAGGTGTACCTGTGGATGTATTTCAAGGCCTACCTTCAAACTCAGTGCCTCTTTGCTTGACATCATGGGAAAATCAAAATAAATTAGCCAAGACCTCAGAATTTTTTTTTTGTATACCTCCACAAGTCTGGTTCATCCTTGGGAGCAATTTACAAACGCCTGAAGGTACCACATTCATCTGTACAAACAATAGTACGCAAGTATAAACACCATGGGACCACGCAGCTGTCATACCGCTCAGGAAGTAGACGCGTTCTGTCTCCTAGAGATTAACGTACTTTGGTGCGAAAAGTGCAAATCAATCCCAGAACAACAGCAAAGGACCTTGTGAAGATGCTGGAGGAAACCGGTACACAAGTATCTATATCCACAGTAAAACGAGTCCTATATCGACATAACCTGAAAGGCCGCTCAGCAAGGAACAAGCCACTGCTCCAAAACCGCCATAAAAAAGCCAGACTACGGTTTGCAACTGCACTGCACTACTTTTTGGAGAAATGTCCTCTGGTCTGATGAAACAAAATTAGAACTGTTTGGCCATAATGACCATCGTTATGTTTGGAGGAAAAAGGGGAAGGCTTGCAAGCCGAAGAAAACCATCCCAACCGTGAAGCACGGGGGTGGCAGTATCATGCTGTGGGGGTGCTTTGCTGCAGGAGGGACTGGTGCACTTCACAAAATAGATGGCATCATGAGGAAGGAAAATTATGTGGATATATTGAAGCAACATCTCAAGACATCAGTCAGGAAGTTAAAGCTTGGTCGCAAATGGGTCTTCCAAATGAACAATGACCCCAAGCATACTTCCAAAGTTGTGGCAAAATGGCTTAAGGACAACAAAGTCAAGGTATTGGAGTGGCCATCACAAAGCCCTGACCTCAATCCTATAGAACATTTGTGGGCAGAACTGAAAAGGCGTGTGCGAGCAAGGAGGCCTACAAACCTGACTCAGTTACACCAGCTCTGTTAGGAGGAATGGGCCAAAATTCACCCAACTTATTGTGGGAAGCTTGTGGAAGGCTACCCGAAACGTTTGACCCAAGTTAAACAATTTAAAGGCAATGCTACCAAATACTAATTGAGTGTATGTAAACTTCTGACCCACTGGGAATGTGATGAAATAAATAAAAGCTGAAATAAATAATACTCTCTATTATTCTGACATTTCACATTCTTAAAATAAAGTGGTGATCCTAACTGACCTAAGACAGGGAGTTTTTACTAGGATTAAATATCAGGAAGTTTAAATGTACTTGGCTAAGGTGTACAGTGGGGGAAAAAAGTATTTAGTCAGCCACCAATTGTGCAAGTTCTCCCACTTAAAAAGATGAGAGAGGCCTGTAATTTTCATCATAGGTACACGTCAACTATGAAAGACAAAATGAGAGAGAAAAAATCCGGAAAATCACATTGTAGGATTTTTTATGAATTTATTTGCAAATTATGGTGGAAAATAAGTATTTGGTCAATAACAAAAGTTTCTCAATACTTTGTTATATACCCTTTGTTGGCAATGACACAGGTCAAACGTTTTCTGTAAGTCTTCACAAGGTTTTCACACACTGTTGCTGGTATTTTGGCCCATTCCTCCATGCAGATCTCCTCTAGAGCAGTGATGTTTTGGGGCTGTCGCTGGGCAACACGGACTTTCAACTCCCTCCAAAGATTTTCTATGGGGTTGAGATCTGGAGACTGGCTAGGCCACTCCAGGATCTTGAAATGCTTCTTACGAAGCCACTCCTTCGTTACCCGGGCGGTGTGTTTGGGATCATTGTCATGCTGAAAGACCCAGCCACGTTTCATCTTCAGATTTTTGCTCACCGTTCTTGTGATCATTTTGACCCCACGGGGTGAGATCTTGCGTGGAGCCCCAGATCGAGGGAGATTATCAGTGGTCTTGTATGTCTTGCATTTCCTAATAATTGCTCCCACAGTTGATTTCTTCAAACCAAGCTGCTTATCTATTGCAGATTCAGTCTTCCCAGCCTGGTGCAGGTCTACAATTTTGTTTCTGGTGTCCTTTGACAGCTCTTTGGTCTTGGCCATAGTGGAGTTTGGAGTGTGACTGTTTGAGGTTGTGGACAGGTGTCTTTTATACTGATAACAAGTTCAAACAGGTGCCATTAATACAGGTAACAAGTGGAGGACAGAGGAGCCTCTTAACGAAGAAGTTACAGGTCTGTGAGAGCCAGAAATCTTGCTTGTTTGTAGGTGACCAAATACTTATTTTCCACTATAATTTGCAAATAAATTCATAAAAAATCCTACAATGTGATTTTCTGGAATTTCTTTTCTCAATTTGTCTGTCATAGTTGACGTGTACCTATGATGAAAATTACAGGCCTCTCTCATCTTTTTAAGTGGGAGAACTTGCACAATTGGGGGCTGACTAAATACTTTTTTTCCCCACTGTATGTAAACTTCCGACTTCAACTGTATTAGTGCTTTATTTTTCATAAAAGTTTTACAAATGTTAGAATTGTTCTTCCACTTTGACGTTAGAGTATTTTGTGTTGATCGTTGACGAAAAATGACAAGTAAATCAATTTTAATACCACAACAAAATGTGGAAAAAGTCAAGGGGTGTGAATACTTTCTGAAGGCACTGTATCAGGTCTCTGTTCTTGTCAGTGTGTGTAGTCTCTCTCGCTACTCCCCCACCCCTCTTCTCCCCCTCCTCTAAGTACATGCCTCTTAACATGCCTCTATTCTCATTTACAAGGCCATGAAAATGAGCCGGCGATCAGCTGATGCCTGTCAGAGGGCTTTGGCTTACAGCCGCATGGTGGATGGCCTCAATGAATTTAGGTGAGTTACTCTTACTTTCATGTGTTTACTGAGACTGAGGCAAACCACACTGACAATGAAGCAGGAGGGGAGGGAGGACAGGTGTAGGGATAGTTTGTTGCCATAGCGACTCTGTATATTTCCTTTTATGTAACATACAGTACCAGTCAGAAGTTTGGACACACCTACTCATTCAAGGGTTTTTCTTTATTTGTACAATTTTTTTACATTGTAGAATAATAGTGAACACATCAAAACTATGAAATAACACATATGGAATCATGTAGTAACCACATTTTTTTTTAAACAAAACAAAATATATTTTATATTTGAGAGTCTTCAAATAGCCACCCTTTGCCTTGATGACAGCTTTGCACACTCTTGGCATTCTTTCAACCAGCTTCACCTGGAATGCTTTTCCCACAGTCTTGAAGGAGTTCCCACATATGCTGAGCACTTGTTAGCTGCTTTTCCTTCACTCTGCCGTCCGATTCATCCCAAACCATCTCAATTGGTTTGAGGTCAGGGGATTGTGGAGGCCAGGCCATCTGATGCAGCACTCCATCACTCTCCTTCTTGGTAAAATAGCCCTTACACAGCCTGGAGTTGTGTTTTGGGTCATTGTCCTGTTGAAAAACAAATGATAGTCCCACTAAGCCCAAACCAGATGGGATGGCGTATCGCTGCAGAATGTTTTGTTAGCCATGCTGGTTAAGTGTGCCTTGAATTCTAAATAAATCACAGACGGTGTGTCACCAGCAAAGCACCCTCACATCATAACACCACCTCCTCCATGCTTTACAGTGGGGAATACACATGCGGAGATCATCCGTTCACCCACACTGCGTCTCACAAAGACACAGTGGTTGGAACCAAACATCTCCAATTTGAACTCCAGACCAAAGGACAAATTTCCACCGGTCTAATGTCCATTGCTCATGTTTCTTGGCCCAAGCAAGTCTCTTCTTCTTATTGGTGTCCTTTAGTAGTTGTTTCTGTGCAGCAATTCGACCATGAAGGCCTGATTCACACAGTCCCCTCTGAACAGTTGATGTTGAGATGTGTCTGTTACTTGAACTCTGTGAAGCATTTATTTGGGCTGCAATTTCTGAGGCTGGTAACTCTAATGAACTTATCCTCTGCAGCAGAGGTAACTCTGGCTCTTCCATTCCTGTGGCGGTCCTCATGAGAGCCAGTTTCATCATAGCGCTTGATGGTTTTTGCGACTGCACTTGAAGAAACGTTCAAAGTTCTTGAAATGTTCCGTGTTGACTGACCTTCATGTCTTAAAGTAATGATGGACTGCCGTTTCTCTTTGCTTATTTGAGCTGTTCTTGCCATAATATGGACTTGTGCATTAATAAGGAAATAAATTCCACAAATTAACTTTTAAGAAGGCACACTTGTCAATTGAAATGCATTCCAGGTGACTACCTCATGAAGCTGGTTGAGAGAATGACAAGAGTGTGCAAAGCTGTCATCAAGGCAAAGGGTGGCTATTTGAAGAATCTCAAATATAAGATATATTTTGATTTGTCTAATACTTTTTTTGGTTACTACATGATTCCATATGTGTTATATCTTCACTATTATTCTACAATGTAAGAAATAGTAAAAATAAAGAAAAACCCTTGAATGAGTAGGTGTGTCCAAACTTTTGACTGGTAGTGTATATCAAAATGTCAGCGAGCAGTAGCTCATTAATCCACACCTTAGGTTAAGTTAGTGTGATGTAGTGTGACCTTCCTAACAGTGGCCAGTGTCCACACACGGTGTTCTCACAAGCCCAGCCAAAATAAGCTCATTAATAATCTGCACTGTAAGCAGAGAGGGAGCATGTAGTCCCTACCTGTCCTGTTCACACTCGCACACGGTGACGACAGGCCAGCTACACCCCTGCTGCTCCCAGTGTATGCTGGGAAATCCCATGCTGCAGAGCCACTGATGCGGTGGGAGGGGAGGGAGAGATGTGTTGGGCAGCGTGTGTGAAGGCTTCCCGTTGCTGCAGTCATATGCCTGCTGGCGCTGTGCCACGGCAACCCAATCCCCCTCGCTGAGGAAACACTATCTCCTTCAGACAGTGTCCGGGCTACCAGAAGAGTAAATAATATGTCAGTGCCATCAGCAGGAAGGCCAATATAGTCGCCCGATTTATATTTGTGTTTGACCATTGGTCACTGAGGTCATGGAAACATAATTGCTCAAAACAGAAGAAATGCCGCTTGATGACGAAGTCAGGTGTAAATTGACGCAGTTTGGTATAATACACACACATACCCACGGAGGCACTGCAGAGTGTTACTAAGATGGAATCACGCACACATACTATACTGATTGGATATCTTGTCAGATTGGGATATGATGAAAACAGCTCGAGTCTCTTCGTTCGTTGACTGACTTAAAATGCTCTGCCTGCACAACATTGGTATTGAGGTCACGGGGAATGAATGAAGTCTAAACTAAGACTCAGTCGGTTTTATAAATGTCCAGTGGACTTGACGTACCTTCACGTCCGTCGCTGCCTTAAAGTTCACCTGAACAGCTGGTCAGAAGGGATGTAAGTCTAGACCGTGGGCTGGCTTCCCCGCGTCACTACCCACGCCATGCCACGCCAGGGGCTTTTAATAGCTTATGTCATAATTGTTGCTGTGATGAACTTTACCTAAAGGTTTTGGATGTATGTGTTTGTTGAATAATAACATGAGGAGGGGAGAGTGGGGTTGAAGGGATATTAGTTAGGCGGTCTGCATATTTCCTAGCAGTGTGTCAAAATTAGCCCAGTCAGTTCAAACCAAAATCTGATGTAAACAACACCACTGCTGTTGTAAAAGGAGACGCGATATGCCTCAGGCAACTTGAGCCCTGGGTTCAAGTCGGTATATTTGTGTTTATCTTTAGTTTCTGTGAATTCCATTCAGGGAAAGACCACAAATCATCTATCTCCTCACTAACTGTCATCTCCTTCCTATAACCTATAGCTCTTGTTCGATAGTTACACTACTTGTTTTCCTCACTTATCAGCAAACATCTGGGCTCTAAAACTATAATACCGCACGTTCCTCCATCCTCAGAGATGCCTCAGTTCTGTGGAAAACTCTGGACTGCTTCCCGCTGTGGAATTTCCAGACGCTGAATTGCCTCAGAGAGAGGGTCTCCCTTGTAAGCAGGGCCTGGACTGAGAACTGTGACCCTCTTGTTCACCCCGAGACAATGATGGCTTGTGTTTCTCCCTCCCCCTCTCCAGGACGACCATCGTCAACCTTTACACCATGCCCCGCGTGGCCGAGCCCGTTTGGCTCACCATGATGTCTGGAGCCCCTGAGAAGAACCAGCTCTGTGGACAGTTCATGAGGGAGCTCTCCCTGCTCATGGAGCAGGCTTCAAAAAACCAGTTGAGTGCTCCTGTCTGTCTGTTTCTCTGTCTGTGAGTGCTGTGTGTGTGCAATAGTGAATGAGCTGAAAAGTCAGGAATCCCTGCCAATCTTTAGCTTGTTTTTGTAGAGGTTACAAAACCAAGCTGAACTTCTCCAATGTTCCACTCACTGCATTAGTATGCAGTAGTCTACTATGCAGTAGTCTACTGCCACGTGATTTAGACTGACCTGTGACCACTATGATGTATCTTTGAATGATCATGAGTTAGAGAAGAGGGAAGCAGCAGAACACGAGGCTGTGGTGTTGGTGGAGATTGAGAGAAATGAGTCAGACAGAGAGTGGAAGCAGTAGACAGTTTATGCGTCCAAAATGGAACCTTATTCCCTATGTAGTGCACTACTTTTGACCAGAGCCCTGGTCAAAAGTAGTGCACTAAATAAGGAAAAAGTTGTCACTTTGGGACACAACCAGTATGTGGAGAGCAGGCGCATGACCACTCTCTCATCCTCTTCTCCCAGGTTCCTCCCTGCCCTCCTCACAGCCATCCTCACCAACCACCTGGCCTGGGTGCCCACCGTCATGCCCAACGGACAGCCGCCCATCAAGATCTTTCTGGAGAAACACTCCTCTCAGAGCGTGGACATGCTGGCCAAGACCCACCCCTACAACCCTCTGTGGGCCCAGCTCGGTAAGGACAGATCGAATCTTACCTGGGTTAGTAGAAGTCGCAGTCTACTAGGTCAGCTGGCCAGTGCTCACAATCCTTAAATTCCATCCCAACATGGCATGCATGTTTGTCAGGTTTGATTTTTCAAGCTGTCAGATGGTATGAAAGTCATCATCACTCACTTCATGTTAAATAACATGGCCAGAAATATCTCTGTATAGTCGACTATTAAAAGACGATCCTATACTTAGCAGTGACTAGCTGTAAATACCAAATAGTGGGCTTCATTTTAGCACAGGCAACTTTAGTGTACAACTCCAACTAGTGGCTGAAAAGGATCAAACGCAACACAGAGCACTGATTCCCTCACTCTCACAAATGTAAAAGTTATACACTTTTGACCACATTTTCATATTTTAATTGTAGCTACATTGTAGAATAATAGTGAAGACATCAAAACTATAAAATAACACATATGGAATCATGTAGTAACCAAAAAAGTGCTAAACATATCAAAATATATTTTATATTTGAGATTCTTCAAATAGCCAACCTTTGCCTTGATTTCAGCTTTGCACACTCTTGGCATTCTCTCAACCAGCTTCACCTGGAATGTTTTTCTAACACTTGTTGGCTGCTTTTCCTTCACTCTGCGGTCCAACTCATCCCAAACCATCTCAATTGGCCAGGTCATCTGATGCAGCACTTAGTCACTCTGCTTCTTGGTCAAATAGCCCTTACACAGCCTGGATGTGTGTTGGGTCATTGTCCTGTTGAAAAACAAATGATAGTCCCACTAAGCCCAAACCAGATGGGATGGCGTATCACTGCATAATGCTGTGGTAGCCATGCTGGTTAAGTGTGCCTTGAATTCTAAATAAATCAGTGTCAACAGCAAAGCACCTCCACACCATCACATCTCCTCCTCCATGCTTCACAGTGGGAACCACGCATGCGGAGATCATCCGTTCACCTACTCTGCGTCTCACAAAGACATGGCGGTTGGAACCAAAAATCTAAAATTTGGACTCCAGACCAAAGGAACATTTTCACCGGTCTAATGTCAATTCCTCGTGTTTCTTGGCCCAAGCAAGTCGTCTCTTCTTATTGTCCTTTAGTAGTGGTTTCTTTGCAGCAATTCGACCATGAAGGCCTGATTCACACAGTCCCCTCTGAACAGTTGATGTTGAGATGCGTCTGTTACTTGAACTCTGTGAAGCATTTATTTGGGCTGCAATCTGAGGCTGGTAACTCTAATGAACTTATCCTCTGCAGCAGAGGTAACTCTGGGTCTTCCTTTCCTGTGGCGGTCCTCATGATAGCCAATTTCATCATAGCGCTTGATGGTTTTTGCGACTGCACTTGAAGAAACTTTCAAAGTTCTTGACATTTTCCGTATTGACTGACCTTCATGTCTTAAAGTAATGATGGACTGTCGTTTCTCTTTGCTTATTTGAGCTGTTCTTGCCATAATATGGACTTGGTCTTTTACCAAATAGGGCTATCTTCTATACAACACAACTGATTGGCTCAAACACCATTAAGAAATTCCACAAATTAACTTTTAACAAGGCACACCTGTTAATTGAAATGCATTCCAGGTGACTACCTCATGAAGCTGGTTGAGAGAATGCCAAGTGTATGCAAAGCTGTCATCAAGGCAAAGGGTGGCTACTTTGAAGAATTTCAAATATATTATTATTCTACAAATTTAAGAAAAACCCTGGAATGAGTAGGTGTGTCCAAACTTTTGACTGGTACCGTATGTAACAAAGTTGTGTAGTTAATTGGGATTAACTGTCGTTAACTGTGGTGTTGTTTGTTTTGTGCCTGTAGGTGACTTGTACGGGGCCATCGGCTCCCCGGTGCGTCTGTCCAGGACGGTTGTGGTGGGTCGGAGACAGGAGCTAGTCCAGAGACTCCTCTACGTGCTCACCTACTTCATCCGCTGCTCGGAGCTGCTGGAGACCCACATGCTTGACAGCGCTGAAGACGAAGCCATCGTCATCCCCGGCTCCCTCATCACCACCTCGTTGCGGCGTGGGGAGGTGGAGGAGTCCGACTATGTGCTGGTCACCATGCACAAACCTAGTGGAGACTACCTGAGCCAGGGTCCCGAGCCCCGAGAGGACAGCAACTACCCCTCAGACAGCAACAACAGCCTGCAGAGTAGCACCTACACAGACTCTGAGGCTGGCAATGGGCCTGAGGAGGACGAGGAGGGGGACAGTAGTAACAACAGCCAGGGCTCCAAGAGCAGCGTCCTGCAGGCCTCCAGCCACAACACCAACACTGTGCCCATCATCATCCACACGGAGGATGTTAGTGAGCCCACGCCGCTCAAGGAGTCACCAACCGCCTGTGTGGAGGCCAAGCTGGAGACACTGATGCGTGTGGGCTCAGCCTCCCCCAGGGAGCAAGCCTGTGTGCGCCTGGAGACCGAGCCTGAGGCAGAGTTGGAGGTCAAGGCCAGCCAGGAGGAGGTGACAAAGGAGATGCCCATCAAGGTGTTCCGCTCCTCAGGGATACCACTGGAGAAGAAGCCCCCTGACAAGACCATACCTGTACCTGTACCCGGGCCTTTTCTGTCAAACCACCGAGAGGAGCCTGCCACCAAAGTGCTGTTTCTCATCGGCGACCCCCAGTCCCCAGAGTCAGACACCGAGAACAGGAGGAAGAAGGTGGAGGAGGACATTAAGAAGCACAAGAAGTACATCAAGGAGAAACAGAGGCAGCAGCAACTACTACATCAAGCGCAACAACAGCTACTACAACAACAACATCAACAGAAACTACGACGACAACAGCAGCAACAGTTACTACAACAACAACATCAACAACAGCAGCAGCAGCATCAGAGTGGGAGCAGTAATGGTGGTGATCAGCGGGTGGTGTCTACAACCGGCACATCAGCGGACCAAACCAGGACCAACGGGAGGGGGGAGAAGACTCTGATGCGCGTCTCCAGTAAGATGCCCCAGTGGAACCCTGTCAGCGAGGAGGAGTGCTCGGAGCTGTTCAATGAGTACTTCAGTGACGACAACCCTGTAGAGACCAGGACTATAGACGACGTGGCGAAACGCCTGGAGTTGTCGAGCGGCACGGACAAAACCCAGAAAGAGCTGCTGGACCCTTCGGGAGTCCAGAGCAGCAGTAGCACTAAGGGACAGGAGGGTACGGGACAGGTAGGTGTGGGTGTGGGTGTGGGGGAGGCTGACGTCCAGACCAGGTGTAGGTGTTGCTCCACGGACACGTCGGAGGCAGGCTCCTGTAGGAGTTGTTCTGCTGAGCAGGACAAGGGCATCGTGATTTCAGTAACGGTCCGCCAAGGGGACAACAAAGAGAACCAACAAAAGAAGGTGGCCCCGCTTAATGACTGGGAGATCCCCCGGAACGAGAGTTCGGACAGTGCGTTGGGGGACAGCGAGAGCGAAGACACAGGGCAGGACATCCACAGGCAGAGCGAGAGTGACATCTACTACAGAGAGGATCAGGAACCAGACGAGTGGCAGGAGGAGGTGGAGGTCCCCTTCCCTGGGTGAGATACACACTGCCTCTGAACCAATGGCTTGGCCACTTTCATACAGTATACGTCTGAGTTTTACAGTGCTATTGATGTCAACATTAAAAACATCTGTTTGCATTCATATTATGTTTTCAACGTACATATCAACTTCTATGTGAGTTATAAGTGGTAGAATATGTTCTGATGTCGTCTATGCCATGTTTTAAATCAACAGGTCAAAGCTGGTGGAGAATTTCTCCAAACCGAGCATTGCCAACTTTGGGAGGTCCCTGTTCGGAGGGTACTGTCCGACCAATGTGCCGGACTTTGTTCTGCAGGGGATGCCCAACGATGACAAGTTAAGGCAGGGCCTCATGTCAGAATTGGCCCACGCTGTACAGGTAAGAGACTGATATATATACCTCAAGCACTAAACAACTGGATTGTGAGGCTTCGTGAGACCCTAAAGTCTAACTTACTTAATCCTCGTCATGCTTGAGGCACATAAAACATCCTGTATCTGGTCTGCAGCCTTCTGAGCCCAAAGTCTTCTCCTATTATTTTTGCAGCATCCAGTGTTGGATGAGCCCATTGCAGAGGCTGTCTGCATTATCGCAGACACTGATAAGTGGATGGTGCAGGTAGCCAGCAGCCAGAGACGAGCCACGGACAACAACAAACTGGGGAAGGAGGTCCTGGTGTCCAGCCTCGTATCCAGCCTCCTCCAGTCCACCCACCAGCTCTACAAAATGAACCTCTCCCCCAATTTTGTAAGTTCATACAAATGCCAAATTAGCATGCAGTTATTAGCAGTGTGAATAATCCCTACTTTGGCTACTCGGTATCACAAACCTCTAATAAGATTATAACTCTCCTCTCCTCAGTGCATAATGCACCTAGAGGACCGACTCCAGGAGATCTACTTCAAGAGTAAAATGCTGGCAGAGTACCTGAAGGGACAGACTAGAGTCCACGTCAAGGAGCTGGGAATGGTCCTGGGGTGAGCAGCAAAACCGTTCTTATACATTGGCATTGCATCCCAAATGGAACCTATTCCCTATATAGGGAATAAGGTGCCATTTATTTAAAAATATAAATATTGTAATCAATGTTCTTTCTGTTCTTAAAATACTGCACTTTGTTATTTACATCTGAATAACATTCACAGTAACGGAGTTAGGAGAATATACCCATGGCTTGTTGCTTAGCGATGTACAATATTCTAAGCATGGCTCTCTTATTTCAGTATTGAGTCCAGTGACCTTCCACTGCTGGCAGCCGTGGCGAGCACTCACTCTCCCTATGTGGCCCAGATACTGCTATAATAGATGGAACCAAAGCCCAGAGGTGGAGTATGACTGATACTGTGCTCTGCCCTGGACTGACATGTCGGCTTGACCCTGTCCACTGACGCTCTGCTGATGCTCTCAGAGAGGGCTAGTGCAGTGCACAGTCTCCTGGACAAGGTGTACATCCCAAATGGCATCCTATTCAAAAGTAGTGTACTATGTAGGGAATATGGTGTCATTTGGGACACAAAGGGCCACCTCAATGGATACGAGACCTATGCTACTGCTGTTGCTGCCACTGGGCATACAAACACACTGCCACATGGGGGCAGTCTAGCCCACAATCTACTCTCTGCTAGTAAGCGCTGAAGCTCTGCTGGCCAACTCCAGGCCAGAGAGGCATGCTGCTGCTGTGGAGCGTCCCTAATTCGTTATCTTCTTTTTGAATGTTTTTTTCTCCTCTGCATCCAGACCCTTTTAACCCTGTTAAAGGACAAGAAAGCCAACGTCAGACATTTTCTGTTGAGTATGAATAATAAAGACATTGATACTAAAATTGATTATTTTAATGTACTATTTTTCTGTATCATCTTCAACCAGTTCATAGGAAGCAACAGACTCCGGAGATGGATAGGATGGATAGGATGCATTTATTTTAGTAAATATCATAGAGAATATTGTCACTTTATGCCAATTGTTTTTCTGTGTTCTTCATGTTCTTCATTCATATTATTATATTATATTATATTATATTTATATTATATATTCATGTATTTGTTTACAAGTGTACTTGCCCTAAAATGTCTCTCTCAATGATCCATAATTCATTGGATTTAATTTGAAAATGAACTACATCTTTTCACTAATTATAAACATAGGCCTAGAGGTCATATCTGGGTAATCGATACAGTCATTTTAATTATTAACAGAGGTTTGAAAAATGCTTAATGTAGCTTTGACATACTTTATCACAGGTACAACACTACCTCAGATCTGCTTTTTATAGTTGCCTGCTAGAAATGCCTGAGGGAATTATTTTTGTTATTTTTAATCAGAGGAATGTTCAAAAAAACAATGCTGTGCTCTATTGAAAAAGGGATGTTAATTGAATTTCTGAAAATGGGAAAACTATTGTATTTCTCTTTGGAGTACAATGAGAGCCCATTTCTACTGCGGTATTTTGAAAAAAAAACTAAACAAATAATGATCTACATATATTTTCAAACTGAAATATTTTCACGGTTTAAAACTTTTCTATCGCTTTGCCACCATTATACCATGTTTACGGCTGTATTGAATGCTACAAAGGGAGAGTTTGTGGAATATATGTTAGCAATATGTGTATCAGTTCATTACACTATACTCTGTTTAATTATGGCTAACTAAAAACAAAAACACTGCGTTTGATTTTACAAAAGCAAGAGGTGAAACCACAAATCTACACCACAGATTTGATTTGTTTTTTTACAAATATTTTTACCAACCAAGAAATTGATGTTGCATTTTATTTTGAAGTACATTGTCTGGAGAGAGAATCACATACAATGGAGTCTCATTGAAATGAAGTTTGCCACGAGCAGCACCGGAGATTTTGGGATGAGCGAGATGCAAGTCTTCGCTCTCACACAGTCACACACAGTATCTGCCCAGGTTCGCTTCATGCTGTTCACAGCATGGTAACCATGGCACCAAAACAGCTGAGAAGTTGAGCCCTTCAACACTCTTAGTTGTTGCGGAAATTGACCCACTATGCTGTTTACTTTCTGCATCTACGTCATATCGCTGAGTCTACCTTTAATGGACATGTAGCACGAATGGATCAGGGGCTTCTGAAGAATTTAGTTTGCTGGTTAAAATTATTTTGACATGCTTATCATGTAAGATGCTAGGCCACTGCAGGATATGTTCGACTTATTGCATTTTGTAAAACCCATGATTATTTCTCGAAGGTATGACTTTATCTACTTTTCTCTTTATACACGAATATGAATAAATCATTTAGTATGGTGTGTAATGATTAATGTAAATTGTACATATTCAGTTTATTTCCATTTATTTCAATATGAATTGTTTCTCCTTAAATTATCCTTTCCCAATTTTATGGGAATGTTGTGCAATAAAGATGCCAATGTTATAGATGCAAGTGTCTCAGTGAATACTTACAGTATACATTTTTTATTTCAAATTCATGTTTCCTTTCAGTAAAAATTATGCCAATGAAGGGGAAATGGCGAGCAAACATACATACATACATATACAGTAAGCTACTGCATTACCTTTTAACCTGGGGAAGTGCCTTGGGAGTTTTATCATAGCCTGGTATGCAAAATCACCTTTATATTATAAGTAAACTTATATTGAGGGGTTTTCAACATGCCAAATCACTGCTAAACAACTAATGTAGATGTTTTTACTCTCAATGGATTTTCTGCCCTCAAACAAACTACTAGGGATGCTGCTGGGTTATTATTTTCACTAAAGGAAAGGTGGACGTTTCAGATGTACTGATGCAGCATCTCTACACTACAGTTTTACAAATAATTGCACGTCAGAAAATTACTGACTTGAAACACTGTACTATATTATTGATTAACTAATGTATTTATACCTGATCTGCACAGGTATAGAAATGCCCCTGCTGTCAGTGATGCATTTAGTGGGATACGTGTTTCTCGCGATATTTTGGAAATGAACGAAGTTATGCAATTGAGGAGTGACTTTTTCAATGCATAACAAACAACGACACTCAGCTACCTGATGCTCATACTGTATACTAATATTTAATTTATGCAGGAGCTTAACACGTAGTATAATGGCATTTCTTACAGAATAGAGCTCGCTAGTTCAGCCAGGTCGTTCAAGATTGACGTCGAAATTGGAGGACGTCGGGAAATGCCTTCAAACTGGCCACTAGGGGCAACAGTGAACGCTATTACCATCAAGTAGGCTTGGGTTTTGCTAGGGTGGTGAATGGGTGTAATCTCATGACTGTGGATCAGAAGGTTGTGCATTCGATCCCAGTCGTGGGCACTGATTTTAATCCTATCCCAAACCTTAACCATTTGGAATGTGTGCCTTACCCTTAACTTCTACATTTGACGTTTGGCTAAATGGAAGGACACTGAGCAGCAGGAGCAACTTTAAAGTTGGGAGCAACTTCAACATTTGACGTTTGGAGAATGTGGATTAAGGTCTAATTCTGCAGTGAGAGCTTGTGCTAGCTAGCAGTCCTACAAAACTAAAATGAGTTAGCATTTTGTACTCGTTGGGCATTCCTATGGGGAAAATAATGGGGTTTTGGGATATACGCCAAAAATAAGGTCTGAGGTTAACACAGGCTTAAGAGCTCTTATACATTTTGTTCTATGAGATAATATCAGTCAGTTAACATGACCTTTATGAATTATAAAGCCTTTTATGTGCTTAAAATAAGTATGTTGCTAACTGTCAGAGAAATGAAATTACAACGTTAGTCGCAACATTTTTCACGTCACAACCACGCACTAGTCTACACTACAGTCTGACAAAAAGCTAGTTAGCTTAGTAAACGTTCTGCTTCCCAGCGTGAACGAAAGCGCAAGGAGCGGGAAGGTGCTCGTTTGGTTCCTGAACGATGTTGTCCAGATGAGACTTTAGGTCTGTCTTACAAGGTAAGGTAAAGGCGTCCGCATACATAGGTTCGGTTTGCTCCTAGCGGAACTCGGCTAGGCATAGCGAACATCTGTGCCTCGCATACTCCCTTAAAACACCTTCGCTTGAAAAACAGCAATATTATTGTTTGTCCTGCTTGAGATGCTGTAGCAACAACATAGCCAGTATACACTTCTCCAAAATAGTCCGAAATTAAAGGTAGACTCAGCAAAATGACATTGCCACGAGCATCAACATATTGCGATGAGCGAGATGCAAGATTATGCTCTCACAGTCACACACAGTATCTGCGCATGTGCATGGGTTCGCTTCACGCTGTTCAAAGCGTGGTAGCCAGGAAAGCAAAACAGTGGAGAAGTTGAGCCTCACGCTTCGATACTCTTGTTTACTTTCTTCATCACATCGCCGAGTCTAGCTTTAGTCTAAGATAAATCAAGAAATCTGTGATTTTTATGTTTTTGCAGAATCACGCAATTTGGTGCAGATTTTTTTTGCATGAAAACTAGCCCTCTCTCGTTGAGTGACAACAAACACTTCATTGAAGAATCCCGTCCATAGTTCCGACTCCTACTAGTAGTACTGTTGACCAATTATCAACAAAGGGGCGTAGACTTCAGCTTCCGAACTTCGACTTGCCTCAAGAAAAATGTTTGTGCACACGAACACCCGAAAACATACCTGCCTTAGACCAAATTGAACAAAAACGTCCAAAAAATATATCATAATATGTTCGCTAACTGTTTAGACTGGGATGCGTACAGTAAGCTTTAGCCTGTTAGCTAGACATCAAAGGCATGCAACCTGAGATGTAGTTTTATTTTTTACATGGTAGCACATCGTTAGCTTTTTACTTGTTTTGATAACATAAATGCTTCAAAATTCACAAAAAGTGATGTTAGCTGATTATCTCATAGAACAAAACGTATAACATCTAAGCCACAGACCTCCACAAAACGCATTAATTTATCCATAGGCTTTGTCCAACTAGCCAAGGCGGAGTTAGCCTACAAAAGACGCCATTACTATTGCTCTCTATATCTACAGTGCCTTCGAAAAGTATTCAGACCCCTTGAATCTACACACAATACCCCATAATGACAAAGCAAAAACAGGTTTTTAGAAATGTTTGCAAATTTATAAAAAATAAAAAACAGAAACATCACATTTACATAAGTATTCAGACCTTTTACTCAGTACTTTGTTGAAGACCCTTTAGCAGGTCAGGTTCAAGTCCGGGCTCTGGCTGGGCCACTCAAGGACATTCAGAGACTTGTCCCGAAGCCACTCCTGCGTTGTCTTGGCTGTGTGCTTAGGGTCGTTGTCCTGTTGGAAGGTGAACCTTCGCCCCAGTCTGAGGTCCTGAGTGCTCTGGAGCAGGTTTTCATCAAGGATCTCTCTGTACTTTGCTCCATTCATCTTTGCCTCGATCCTGACTAGTCTCCCAGTCCCTGCCGCTGAAAAACATTCCCACAGCATGATGCTGCCACCATCATGCTTCACCTTAGGGATGGTGCCAGGTGTACTCCAGACGTTACGCTTGGCATTCACCTCCCTGACCAAGGCCCTTCTCCCCCGATTGCTAAGTTTGGCCGGGCAGCCAGCGCTAGGAAGAGGCTTGGTGGTTCCAAACTTTTTCCATTTAAGAATGATGGAGGCCACTGTGTTCTTGGGGACCTTCAATGCTGCAGAAATGTTTTGGTACCCTTCCCCAGATCTGTGCCTCGACACAATCCTGTCTCGGAGCTCTACGGACAATTCCTTCGACCTCATGGCTTGGTTTTTGCTCTGACATGCACTGTCAACTGTGGGACCTTATATAGACAGGTGTGTGCCTTTCCAAATCATGTCCAATCAATTGAATTTACCACAGGTGGACTCCAATCAAGTTGTAGAAACATCTCAAGGATGATCAATGGAAACATGGTGCATCTGAGCTCAATTTCGAGTCTCATACCAAAGCGTCTGAATACATTTATACATTTAGAATAAGGCTGTAACGTAACAAAATGTTGAAAATTAAAGGGGTCTGAATACTTTCCAAATGCACTGTATGTGTCCCAAAAAAATTAATATTTCCTGAGCTTTCTTATATCTCTTATGATTTATATCTCTTATGACTGTCATTTTTGCCATTTATGGATGTCTTATTCAATGCGTTTCTATGGCCTATAGTAGTAAAGGCCAAATTCAATATTGTATCAAATCATTTTTACATACAGCTGAAGTCAGAAGTTTACATACACCTTAGCCAAATACATTTAAACTCAGTTTTTCACAATTCCTGACATTTAATGCTAGTAAAAATTCCCTGTTTTAGGTCAATTAGGATCACCACTTTATTTTAAGAATGTGAAATGTCAGAATAATAGTAGAGAGAATTATTTATTTCAGCTTTTATTTCTTTCATCACATTCCCAGTGGGACAGAAGTTTACATACACTCAGTTAGTGTTTGGTAGCATTGCCTTTAAATTATTTAACTTGGTTTAAACAATTTGGGTAGCCTTCCACAAGCTTCCCACAAGAAGTTGGGTGAATTTTGGCCCATTCCTCCTGACAGAGCTGGTGTAACTGAGTCAGGTTTGTAGGCCACACATTTTCTATAGGATTGAGGTCAGGGCTTTGTGATGGCCACTCCAATACCTTGACTTTGTTGTCCTTAAGCCATTTTGCCACAACTTTGGAAGTATGCTTGGGGTCATTGTCCATTTGGAAGACCCATTTGCAACCAAGCTTTAACTTCCTGACTGATGTCTTGAGATGTTGCTTCAATATATCCACATAGTTTTCCTTCCTCATGATGCCATCTATTTTGTGAAGTGCACCAGTCCCTCCTGCAGCAAAGCACTCCCACAGCATGATGCTGCCACGCCCGTGCTTCACGGTTGGGATGGTGTTCTTCGGCTTGCAAGCGTTCCCCTTTTTCCTCCAAACATAACGATGGTCATTATGGCCAAACACTTCTATTTTTGTTTCACCAGACCAGAGGACATTTCTCCAAAAAGTACGATCTTTGTCCCCATGTGCAGTTGCAAACCGTAGTCTGGCTTTTTTATGGCGGTTTTGGAGCAGTGGCTTCTTCCTTGCTGAGCGGCTTTTCAGGTTATGTCGATATAGGACTCGTTTTACTGTGGATATAGATACTTTTGTACCTGTTTCCTCTAGCATCTTCAAGGTCCTTTGCTGTTGTTCTGGGATTGATTTGCACTTTTCGCACCAAAGTACGTTCATCTCTAGGAGACCGAACGCCTCTCCTTCCTGAGCGGTATGACGGCTGCGTAGTCCCCTGGTGTTTATACTTGCGTACTATTGTTTGTACAGATGAACGTGGTACCTTCAGGCGTTTGGAAATTGCTCCCAAGGATGAACCAGACTTGTGGAGGTCTACAATTATTTTTCTGAGGTTTTGGCTGATTTCTTTTGATTTTCCCATGATGTCAAGCAAAGAGGCACTGAGTTTGAAGGTAGGCCTTGAAATACATCCACTCGTACACCTCCAATTGACTCAAATTATGTCAATTAGCCTATCAGAAGCTTCTAAAGCCATGACATCATTTTCTGGAATTTTCTAAGCTGTTTAAAGGCACAGTCAACTTAGTGTATGTACTTCTGACCCACAGGAATTGTGATACATTGGATTATAAGTGAAATAATCTGTCTGTAAACAATTGTTGGAAAAATTACTTGTGTCATGCACAAAGTAGATGTCCTAACCGACGTGCCAAAACTATAGTTTGTTAACAAGAAATGTGTGGAGTGGTTGAAAAACGAGTTTTAATGACTCCAACCTAAGTGTATGTAAACTTCCGACTTCAACTGTATACTGTATATTTTTTAATACCTAAAGGGGTCCTACAATTCCAAATCAAATAGCTAAATGATGCATGGTATGACCATCTTAACACAATTTCATATGTTAGTTTACCAGCCACCAGTAGTGCTGCCTCTGAATGAGCATTTTCTTATTTGCTTATGGCCATATTCAGCTCGTTGAGTGTGGTTTTAGTGCCAGTATTGGTTTGTGGTAGTAAATAGACAGCAACTAAAAATATAGATGAAAATTATCTTAGTAAATAGTATGTTCTACAGCTTATCAAGATAGATTCTAACTCAGGTGAGCAGAACCTTGAGACTTAATATTAGAGATTGTGCACCAGCTGTTGTTAACAAAGAGATTCATTCCACCCCCTTTGAGCTTACCCAATGCTGCCGTTCTGTCCTGCAGATGCATAGAAAAAACAGCTACAACATTATCCATGTCCTTGTTCAGCCAAGATTCAGAGAAACATAGGATATTATAGTTCTTCAGGTCCCGTTGGTAGGATTTTCTCGAAATAGAGCTCGTCCAGTTTGTTGTCTAGTGATTGTACATTCGCCAATAGAACAGAGGGTAGAGGCGGATGATTTACTCTCCACCGAAGTTTCATCACGCGCACATCGGTCTCTATATCGCGGTTTCTTTCTCTTACGAGTGTTGGGGATTAGGCCTGGTCCGGGGTGAACAGT
Source organism: Coregonus lavaretus (assembly GCF_964263955.1). NCBI lineage: Eukaryota > Metazoa > Chordata > Actinopteri > Salmoniformes > Salmonidae > Coregonus > Coregonus lavaretus. The sequence goes on along the minus strand of NC_139997.1, from coordinate 51,724,056 downwards.
ATGTCCTGTGCTGCTTACTAATTGAAGTATAAATCTTCATCCAAATCGAGGTTAGTGATCGCTGTTCTGATGTCCAGAAGCTCTTTTCGGTCATAGGAAACAGTGGCGGAAACATTATGTACAAAAAAAGTTAAAGATCAGTGCAATAAAACACACTAAATAGCAGAATTGGTCAGGAGCCTGTAAAACAGACGTTATACATTCCAGAACCATAATCAGTTCCGAAATGCCACAATGAGTGAAACAAATATCAGAATTGGGCTGCCCGTCTAAACCAACATGAATGGACAAAGCCATTGATCATTTGACAGTATGCATTCCTATGTGAAGAGTCAATAGTGCATTGAAGCCAAATGAAGTCAGTTAAGATTGGGCTCCCGATTGGCAAAGCGGTTTAAGGTACTGCATCTCAGTGCTAGAGGGGTCACTACAGACCCTGGTTCGATTCCAGGCTGTCTTACAATCCGGCCGTGATTGGGAGTCCCATAGAGCGGCACTCAATTGGCCCAACGTCGTCCGGGTTTGGCTGTTGTAGGCCATCATTGTAAGTAAGAATTTATTCTTAACTGACTTGCTTAGTTAAATAAATAAAAATTAAATGGAGACATAACATCAAAGATTGTCTATTATAATAACAAGATGTGACAGCTCTAACAATAAAAACACATGTCCTCAAAGATGGAAGGCAGGCGAGATCAGGTGGGACCATTTTAATGAGAGGGCAGATACACGCGTGAACGACAGGCCTTAGAGATAAATAGAGGACGAATCTTTGTATCCGTGCCATTATTGCGTCTGTGACAGCATGGGCAGTGCCATTGAGGCCATCGCCATTTTAAAGTAGTCCATTTTCTTGTTCTTCATTGTCTGATTTCTCCCAACTCATAGGAATCCCCACACAGTTGACTACTTTAAAATGGTGGAACCCCTCAATGACAATGTCCATGCTAAAATGGGTTATATCCATGATAAGTTCTCGATATATCTACAATACAAAGTTGTTGTTTTTTCAAAGTTGCCGAAATGCCACGTGCGTCCACTTATATCAGTGCATTCGTAACAACCTAACCATTACGAAACGTATATTCGATCAAATAAGCCTCACGTAGCAAATTAGCCATTACATTTTCTGTTGACCAAATTCTACACTCTCTCATTTACCGCCATACATAAATTCCTTACTGGGCTTATTTTCGTGGACAGATTTTGGGTGGAGCAAAACCTCTCGCTTCATCTCTTCCTCTCTGATAACATTTGCAGTTTGAGCTACTCCAGGAAGTGACGTTGCACGCTAGCTCAGTGCTGCCACCTCTCATTGACTAAAGGCGTCCACATTCTTCCCATCCAAAACAGTTTGTGCATATATTATGACATTCGGGAAGGTTTTTTTGGGCTGTTCGTACACATATCTTTTTTCCCTTGAGGCAAGCCGAAGTTCGGTAGCAGAAGTCTACACCCCTTCGTCAGTGATTGGTAAACAGTAGGGATTCTTCAATTAAGGCTTTGTTATCATTCAACGAGAGACGACTTGTTTTCATGCAAATTTTTTCACTTGAGAAATACTTAACATCTTAGTTAGATGTACCATTGTGTGATTAAAACATTTTCAGCAAAAAAAACATCTAAATTAATTACAGATTTCTTGAGTTATTTTTGATTATTTCAGTCTATTTTGAGGAAGTGTATACTGGCTAAGGCGTCTCAAGAGGGAGAAACAGTACTATTGCCTATTTTTTCAAGCGAAGGTCTTTAAAGGGAGTATGTGAGGCACAGACGTTCACTTCGCCTAGCTGAGTTCTGCTAGGAGAAAACCGAACCTAGTATGCAGACACCTTAACTCAAGTTGAAGGCCAACCAGGGTACCGCAGGGTGGCATTAGCATCTAAATTATCCTTAAGTTAACTTCTTCTTAACTTCTTCTGCAATTTTTAAAATAATTGGTTCTAGGACATACATCTCTTTTATTAGAAGCAACTATTGGTACCATGATTGTTTTCGATTTTTATTTTATTTACACGAAGATTGACAACGAAGATTGACAATTTCCATTCACTGTAATGGGGGATCCTGTTTTTTTGCTAACAATGCCTGCAGTACCGCGGTCGGCCTTTAACTTCTGTGGCTTCGATGAGAGTGGGCAGTCGTTCTCCCCTGGTCTATATGCAGCCAAAGTGTACAGAGATAAGACATGAGTCAATAACAATAAAATGAATTTAATGTCAACCAGATGTGTCTTGTCAACAAGCACAATTTATTCCAAGTACTGGTGGTAACCAGATAGAACTCGTTATTTCCCAGTATGCTAATCAAACATATTTTACTTATTAAGTCTAAGACAAAAATAACTGCAATACACTTGTCTCAAATATATTAGGTTGACTTCACAGAACCACCGCGGACACATGCCATTGTAAAATGAGAGGCCTATCTATGTATTGAAACCAGATGGCACCATTTTCTTGTTTTTATTTATTTAAGGAAAACCAGGGGCACACTCCAACACTCAGACATAATTTACAAACGAAGCATGTGTGTTTAGTGAGTCCGCCAGATCAGAGGCAGTAGGGATGACCAGGGATATTCTCTTGATAAGCGCGTGAATTGGACCCTTTTCCTGTCCTGCTAAGAATTCAAAATGTAATGAGTACTTTTGGGTGTCAGAGAAAATGTCTGGAGTAAAAAGTAAATTATTTTCTTTAGGAATGTAGTGTAGTAAAGTAAAAGTAAAAGTTAAGTACAGATACCCAAAATAACTACTTAAGTAGTATTTTTACTTAAGTACTTTACACCACTGGATATTATGCTGACAGTAGGATATTATGCTGGCAGCAGGATCGCAGATTTTCTTTCTAAAAATAAGAGTCCTTTTACAAAGACATGCTAAACTTTGGGAATACAGTTGAAGTCGGAAGTTTACATACACTTAGGTTGGAGTCATTAAAACTTGTTTTTCAACCACTGCACAAATTTCTTGTTAACAAACTATAGTTTTGGCACGTTGGTTAGGACATCTACTTTGTGCATGACACAAGTAGTTTTCCAACAATAGTTTACAGACAGATTATTTCACTTATACAGTGGGGGAAGAAAGTATTTAGTCAGCCACCAATTGTGCAAGTTCTCCCACTTAAAAAGATGAGAGAGGCCTGTAATTTTCATCATAGGTACACGTCAACTATGACAGACAAAATGAGGAAAAAAAATCCAGAAAATCACATTGTAGGATTTTTTATGAATTTATTTGCAAATTATGGTGGAAAATAAGTATTTGGTCAATAACAAAAGTTTCTCAATACTTTGTTATATACCCTTTGTTGGCAATGACACAGGTCAAACGTTTTCTGTAAGTCTTCACAAGGTTTTCACACACTGTTGCTGGTATTTTGGCCCATTCCTCCATGCAGATCTCCTCTAGAGCAGTGATGTTTTGGGGCTGTCGCTGGGCAACACAGACTTTCAACTCCCTCCAAAGATTTTCTATGGGGTTGAGATCTGGAGACTGGCTAGGCCACTCCAGGACCTTGAAATGCTTCTTACGAAGCCACTCCTTCGTTGCCCGGGCGGTGTGTTTGGGATCATTGTCATGCTGAAAGACCCAGCCACGTTTCATCTTCAATGCCCTTGCTGATGGAAGGAGGTTTTCACTCAAAATCTCACGATACATGGCCCCATTCATTCTTTCCTTTACACGGCTCAGTCGTCCTGGTCCCTTTGCAGAAAAACAGCCCCAAAGCATGATGTTTCCACCCCCATGCTTCACAGTAGGTATGGTGTTCTTTGGATGCAACTCAGCATTCTTTGTCCTCCAAACACGACGAGTGTTATTTTGGTTTCATCTGACCATATGACATTCTCCCAATCCTCTTCTGGATCATCCAAATGCACTCTAGCAAACTTCAGACGGGCCTGTACATGTACTGGCTTAAGCAGGGGGACAGGTCTGGCACTGCAGGATTTGAGTCCCTGGCGGCGTAGTGTGTTACTGATGGTAGGCTTTGTTACTTTGGTCCCAGCTTTCTGCAGGTCATTCACTAGGTCCCCCCGTGTGGTTCTGGGATTTTTGCTCACCGTTCTTGTGATCATTTTGACCCCACGGGGTGAGATCTTGCGTGGAGCCCCAGATCGAGGGAGATTATCAGTGGTTTTGTATGTCTTCCATTTCCTAATAATTGCTCCCACAGTTGATTTCTTCAAACCAAGCTGCTTACCTGTTGCAGATTCAGTCTTCCCAGCCTGGTGCAGGTCTACAATTTTGTTTCTGGTGTCCTTTGACAGCTCTTTGGTCTTGGCCATAGTGGAGTTTGGAGTGTGACTTTTTGAGGTTGTGGACAGGTGTCTTTTATACTGATAACAAGTTCAAACAGGTGCCATTAATACAGGTAAAGAGTGGAGGACAGAGGAGCCTCTTAAAGAAGAAGTTACAGGTCTGTGAGAGCCAGAAATCTTGCTTGTTTGTAGGTGACCAAATACTTATTTTCCACCATAATTTGCAAATAAATTCATTAAAAATCCTACAATGTGATTTTATGGATATTTTTTTCTCAATTTGTCTGTCATAGTTGACGTGTACCTATGATGAAAATTACAGGCCTCTCTCATCTTTTTAAGTGGGAGAACATGCACAATTGGTGGCTGACTAAATACTTTTTTTCCCCACTGTAATTCACTGTATCACAATTCCAGTGGGTCAGAAGTTTACATACACTAAGTTGACTGTGCCTTTAAACAGCTTGGAAAATTCCAGAAAATGATGTCATGGCTTTAGAAGCTTCTGATGGGCTAATTGACATCATTTGAGTCAATTGGAGGTGTATCTGTGGATGTATTTCAAGGCCTACTTTCAAACTCAGTGCCTCTTTGCTTCATCCTTGGGAGCAATTTCCAAACGCCTGAAGGTACCACGTTCATCTGTACAAACAATAGTACGCAAGTATAAACACCATGGGACCACGCAGCCATCATACCGCTCAGGAATGAGACGCGTTCTGTCTCCTAGAGATGAACATACTTTGGTGCGAAAAGTGCAAATCAATCCCAGAACAACAGCAAAGGACCTTGTGAAGATGCTGGAGGAAACGGGTACAAAAGCATCTATATCCACAGTAAAACGAGTCCTATATTGACATAACCTGAAAGGCCGCTCAGCAAGGAAGAAGCCACTGCTTCAAAACCGCCATAAAAAAGCCAGACTACGGTTTGCAACTGCACATGGGGACAAAGATCGTACTATTTGGAGAAATGTCCTCTGGTCTGATGAAACAAAAATAGAAGTGTTTGGCCATAATGACCATCGTTATGTTTGGAGGAAAAAGGGGGATGCTTGCAAGCCGAAGAACACCATCCCAACCGTGAAACACGGGGGTGGCAACATCATGCTGTGGGGGTGCCTTGCTGCATGAGGGATGGTGCATTTCACAAAATAGATGGCATCATGAGGAAGGAAAACTATGTGGATATATTGAAGCAACATCTCAAGACAGTCAGGAAGTTAAAGCTTGGTCGCAAATGGGTCTTCCAAATGGACAATGACCCCAAGCATACTTCCAAAGTTGTGGCAAAATGGCTTAAGTACAACAAAGTCAAGGTTTTGGAGTGGCCATCACAAAGCCCTGACCTCAATTTTATAGAAAATGTGTGGGTAGAACTGAAAAAGCGTCTGCGAGCAAGGAGGCCTACAAACCTGACTCAGTTACACCAGCTCTGTCAGGAGGAATGGGCCAAAATTCACCCAACTTATTGTGGGAAGCTTGTGGAAGGCTACCCGAAAAGTTTGACCCAAGTTAAACAATTTAAAGGCAATGCTACCAAATACTAATTGAGTGTATGTAAACTTCTGACCCACTCGGAATGTGATTAAATAAATAAAAGCTGAAATAAATCATTCTCTCTACTATTATTCTGACATTTCACATTCTTAAAATAAAGTGGTGATCCTAACTGACCTAAGACAGGGAATTCTTACTAGGATTAAATGTCAGGAATTGTGAAAAACTGAGTTTAAATGTATTTGGCTAAGGTGTATGTAAACTTCCGACTTCAACTCTATCTATATTTTTATCTGCACTCTACTGTTTTTCACAACATTGCAACCACCTTAAAAAAAATGTATGGATAATTTGACATACTTTTATTTTTTATATTGTATTATGTATACCAGCATTCCAATATGTATTTCATTTACAATGTAATGCATTGGGGCCAATGGAATGGGCAGCGTAAAAGGCCAGCAGCACTCTAATCTAGACAAATGCCTAGAACAGGTATGCCTGTCTGTTAGCACTTCATCTAATGACAAACCATAATTCCATTGTCTTTGTATCTCATGTTATTCACCTGTTGATATTGGTATTTGGGTCAAGAGCACAATAAGTACAAAAGCACAATGATGCCAGACCTTCATAGTGAACATTCCAAACCTGAATTTGCTTTGTGGCCTATGGAATGGGTGTAGTAAACACTCCATATTATTTAGTGCCCCATGAAATGACACCATATATAGATTCCAGTGGTGGTCGGTGCCATTGAAGATTTTGTTTCTCATGAGGATGGCCTTATTTCTATTACAGCATATTGGATGACTGTCATTCATATTCCATTCAACATGCTCAATATAACATCACTAGGTTTAGTCTACTACATGATACTCGGATTTTCCCTATACCCATCATGAGGTTGCTACAACCTAGCCTATGAATTAAAGTTTTCAGCGTAGGTGCACACAGGTCGAGAGAAAAAATTGAGGTGACAGACAGTGACACATTCAATGCCACCTTCCACACTTTTGCCTGCATCTAGCTGATATATGGTGTAATCATTAGTCCAGCAGTTGCAAATGAGAGCTTCTATTGAACAAATTCAGGTATGTTTATCCCTGTTTTGTTCCGTTTGCTTCCGTTTAAGAAACGTTTTTCAACAGATTCGGCGAAATGAATACACACCCCTGATCACACATAAACACAGTTCACTTTCATAGCAGCCACGTTGTATTCCTTCTTGCATCTATGTGCTCTCCTCCTCTCACCTTTTCCCTTTGCTTGTGGACTTCAATGCACAACACATCAGCTGTATGTAACCAGGCAAAAAAAAAAATCATAACTGCTACACACAGCCTACATCGTTGTCACCATATGTTGGATAGTCATAGCCAGCTAGCTAACATAGCATCCCTCTGTTTAAGCTGGGTGTTTGAGTAGGCTAAACTAGCTAGTTGCATTTGCTAGCTAAGTAATAATGAAATTTGTTGTAAACTGTTCAACTATATTATTTCTCTCTCTTTGAGTCAACTACTCAACACATTTTATGCACTGCAATGCTAGCTAGCTGTAGTTTATGCTTTCAGTACTAGATTAATTCTCTGATCCTTTGATTGAGTGGACAACATGTCAGTTCATGCTGCAAGAGCTCTGATAGGTTGGAGGACGTCCTCCGGAAGTTGTCATAATGACTGTGTAAGTCTATGGAAGGGGGTGAGAACCATGAGCCTCCTAGGTATTGAATGGAAGTCAATGTACCCAGAGAAGCTAGCTGTCCTCCGGCTACACCATGGTGCTACCCTACAGAGTGCTGTTGAGGCTACTGTAGACCTTCATTGCAAAATGGTGGGTTTTAATCAATGATTTGGTGACGTGATTATATTTAGTATAGTTTTATCTAAAAAGGATAACTTTAAAAATTGTCATTTATTTTTTATTTTTACAAATAAATGACATTCACTGAGAAGGATGGTCCTCCCCTTCCTCCTCTGAGGAGCCTCCACTGAGACCCTACTGAGGACTCCCAACCCCACTTTTACATTGGCACAAATAATCGTTTATTCACTATAAGCCCAATATTGTCAACATACCAGTCTGAACATTGTATTTTTCAACAGTGGTCTTAAAATAATGTTTTGAAAACATATTTCAAAATAGATTCCTTCTTGCATTTCATTATAAGCACAATAAAAATCGACATTGATTAAAATGTAATATATTTTGAATGAGTTACACACTTTGCAATGTTTTGAAATGCGGGCTTTTATTCTGAAGGTTTTTTATTACCATAGGAAAGTGCCATAATTGTTAGTGCTGCTAGCAGAATCGTAGTGTCAGCAGACAAGTCAATTCGTCCCAAATAAAAAACTGATTAGAGGGAGGCAACTTTCTAACTGGATGCTAAATATGCATATCGTTCTTTACATATCAATTTTTGTATTATGTACTTTCGGTCAATTTTATGTGAACCAGTTGCGTTGTAGAGGTTAGTTTGGTTCTCATTTTAAGAAGGAATTTTCCCTCCATGCTCGGGCTAGGAAAATAGCAACGGGATGGGTGTTTAGCGGTATCGGCCTAAAGTGAGATGGGATCAATGCATTGATTTCTTGGGGATTTGTTTTTGGTGTGAAGTTATGACAATGACTGGATCGATGGAAACGTCTTTCAAACAAGCTTTAAAGAAACCTCCATCACTACGGACAACAGAGGTAGGCAAGCTAACGTTAGCTATGTGTTCTTAGTTTGAATTTCTCAAGTCAAAAAGTTAGCTTGCAAGCTAGTTAGCTGGAATAATTTAACTAGCTAGCATTCTAACGCACGAATTTATGAAGAGTAATGTTTTAACCATTCACCCAGCCAGTCATTCAGTTGGTTTTATTTGCAGGAAAGTGAAAATGAACCACCTAGCTAGCTATTATTTTAATTGTCGTGTGTACTGAAGTTACTCTAACTAGCTATCCAACCTGTGAGCGAGTTTGCTAACTACTGCAATGGAAAGTCAGTTGTCAATCTTATTTACATGACGTCATGAATATAATTCAGTAAGGTCTCCCTTTTCAGTTTTCTGAAAAATTGCGTCTTGAAAGATTAAAGGATTATGCAATTGTTGCCCTATTCTATTATGGGGGCCTCAGGTCATATTTTCAATAGTATCTTTCTGTGACTATCAGTTTGATTACTGTTAGGGGTTTTGTGGGACTTTCATCACAAGGATCTATCATCTGAGGATATTCAGCTGTTTCATTCTCTGACTTCTGAATGTGGTTGTCTGCTTCTACTTTTAGAATACGTTCATAATCCATGATTCGTTCATTCCCCTGTCATCCCACAGAGATGCAGAAGATATTTCTGTAAACCTCAGTTTAAATTAAGTTTTAGTCACTGCTCTTCTCTGACAATCCAAACCTCAGCCCAGCTTTGTTGGTATTGCTTTTGCTATAAGGCAATTCAACTGTAACAGAGTGAAAATGTTACTAAAACACATTTACTCAAAGAACATTTCAGATGCAAAGTTTTATAACAGAATGACTGTTTGTGCTGTTTGTGCCGTCATTCTGTTACAAAACTTTTCATTTGCACTGTTCTTCAAGTAAATGTGTTTTTGTAAAATGTTCAGTGGAAATTGTTAAAAGTTGCCTTGTGTATGGTTTGTTTAACTTTGCAGTCATTGATTTCTGTTTCACATTCAGTACCAGTCAAAACTTTGGACACACCTACTCATTCCAGGGTTTTTCTTTATTTTTACTATTTTCTACATTGTAGAGTAATAGTGAAGACATCAAAACTGTGAAATAACACATATGGAATCATGTAGTAAGCAAAAAAGTGTTAAAACGAATCAAAATATATTTTATATTTGAGATTCTTCAAATAGTCACCCTTTGCCTTGATGACAGCTTTGCACAGTCTTGGTATTCGCTCTACCAGCTTCACCTGGCATGATTTCCAACAGTCTTGAAGGAGTTCCCACATATGCTGAGCACTTGTAGGCTGCTTTTCCTTCACTCTGCGGTCCGACTCATCCCAAACCATCTCAATTGGGTGGAGGTTGGGGGATTGTGGAGGCCAGGTCATCTGATGCAGCACTCCATCACTCTGCTTCTTGGTCAAATAGCCCTTACACAGCCTGGAGGTGTGTTGGGTCATTGTCCTGTTGAAAAACAAATGATAGTCCCACTAAGCCCAAAGCAGATGGGATGGCGTATCACTGCAGAATGCTGTGGTAGCCATGCTGGTTAAGTGAGCCTTGAAATCTAAATAAATCACTGACAGCGTCACCAGCAAAGAACCCCCACACCATAACACCTCCTCCATGCTTTATGGTGGGAAATACACATGCGGAGATCATCCGTTCACCCACACCGCGTCTCACAAAGCCACGGCGGTTGGAACCAAAAATCTCCAATTTGGACTCCAGACCAAAGGACAAATTCCCACCTGTCTAATGTCCATTGCTCGTGTTTCTTGGCCTAAGCAGGTCTCTTCTTATTGGTGTCCTTTAGTAGTGGTTTCTTTTCAGCAATTCAACCATGAAGGTCTGATTCACACAGTCCCCTCTGAACAGTTGTGTCTGTTACTTGAACTCTGTGAAGCATTTATTTGGGCTTCAATTTCTGAGGCTGGTAACTCTAATGAACTTATCCTCAGTGTCAGAGGTAACTCTGGGTCTTCCATTCCTGTGGCAGTCCTCAAGAGCCAGTTTCATCATAGCGCTTGATGGTTTTTGAGACTGCACTTGAAGAAACTTTCAAAGTTCTTGAAATTGTCCATATTGACTGACCTTCATGTCTTAAAGTAATGATGGACTGTCGTTTCTCTTTGCTTATTTGAGCTGTTCTTGCCATAATATGGACGTGGTCTTTTACCAAATAGGGCTATCTTCTGTATACCCCCCCTACCTTGTCACAACACAACTGATTGGCTCAAACGCATTAAGAAGGAAAGAAATTCCACAAATTAACTTTTACTAGGACACACCTGTTAATTGAAATGCATTCCAGGGGACTGGCTCATGAATCTGGTTGAGGGAATGCCAAGAGTGTGCAAAGCTGTCATCAAGGCCAAGGGTGGCTATTTGAAGGATCTGAAATATACAATTTGTATAACACTTGTTTGGTTACTACATGATTCCATATGTGTTGTTTCATAGTTTTGATGTCTTCACTATTATGATGTAAAAAACCTTTGACTGGTAGTGTACATTTTAAAGTGAAAAATTAGGAGTCTCAGCATCACTCTGTTACTGTGGAATTGCCATACTATTTCCTCAAATAGCCTACTCTGTTCAGCTGCAGAACATTTATTGAATTGCAATCACTTTTAAAGGCACAATCGGCTAAACCCTACGTGCAACCTAGTTCAAAAGCCTATTTTATTTCACTGATCCACTGTTTGTTTTCACTCAATGAACAGAAAGCCCTCTTTGCACCTTTTTGAGAGAGGGTGAGTGCATAATACAAAGTGACAACAAACTCTAAGGAGCATATTTTGGTCCTCAAACATAAACAAACAGCTGTGTAAAAGTACTATTGAGGAAGTTAAGTTTGTCATGTGAGTGATATGAATGAAAATGTGGTCTTGGTGCTTACCTTGTAGGCAGAGATGGGCATTGCATGCATTGCTCTCAGATGTAGGGCTTTATGAGTGACATTGATGCTGCAGGTATGGGGTGCGTCCCAAATGGTGCCCTTTTCTCTACATATTACGTAATACACTACTTTTGACAAAAGCCCTATGGCCCCTGATCAAAGGTATTACACTAGGGAATAGGGTGCCATTTGCGATGCACAATGCACAATGATGTCCAAGTCCTGAGTTTCCAGTTAATCATCCTACTCTATCCGCTAAGGGGCTGTGCCAGTAGAGGTGACTTACTGTAGGGTATCGTGGCAAGGAAATAAAACATGAAGCAGATTTCTTTTTAACATTTGTATTGGTAAAGACAAGCACATATATCCAGCCTGTACTGGCTGTGTTGTGTGAAGGCTGCCTGCATGTAAAGCAGCATTCCATGCAGGACTCTGGGCGTGAAGAGGCATATTCCCTCAGAGCCATTACTGATAGTGAAAGCAGATGCTGCAGGGCCACTCTGAAGTAGGCAGGCTACACTAGTCACAAAGGTCAGCGTTTTCACTGTGGTGAAGCAATGGGAATTCCTGTTGAATTCCTGAAAACAACACATCCTGAAAATAAATTGTAGACGCTTTGCAAGGTTTTGTTATTTTATACTGAACAAAAATATAAAACGCAACATGCAACAATTTCAACAAATGTACTGAGTTACAGTTCATATAAGGAAATCATTCAATTAAAATACATTCATTAGGCCCTAATCTATGGATTTCACATGTCTGGGCAGGGGCGCAGCTATGGGAGCCAGCTCCAGCTAATCAGTGAGTTTTTCCCCACAAAAGGGCTTTATTACAGACAGAAATACACCTCAGTTTCATCAGCTGTCTGGGTGGCTGGTCTCAGATGATCCTGCAGGTGACTAAGCCGGATGTGGAGGTCCTGGGCTGGAGTGGTTACACCTGGTCTGCGGTTGTGAGGCCGGTTGGACAGACTGCCAAATTATCTAAAACCACATTGGAGCCGGCTTATGTTAGAGAAATGAATATTCAATTCTCTGGCAACAGCTCTGGTGGACATTATTGTAGTCAGCATGCCAATTGCACGCTCCTTCAAAACTTGAGATGTCTGTGACATTGTGTTGTGTTACACAACTGTACATTTTAGTGGCCTTTTTATTGTCCCCAGCTCAAGGTGCACCTGTTTTAATGATCATGCTGTTTAATCATGATATGCCACACCTGTCAGGTGGATGGATTATCTTGGCAAAGGAGAAATGTTCACTAACAGGGATGTAAAAAAATGTGTGCACCAAGTTTGAGAGAAATAAGCTTGTTGTGTTAATGATTTTTTGGGGGGGATTGTTTATTTCAGCTCAAGAAACATGGGACCAGTACTTTATATGTTGCGTTTATATTTTTGTTCAGTATACAAGCAGAGCATGTGTCCAAACTAATTATGCAGCATTCAAGTTTTGAAAGACTTTCGTTTTTCTGATCCCTCTAAAATAAAATAAAATAAAAAATGCCTACCAGAGAAGTAGACTACAAGCTCTTGCATTTAAAACTGTCGCCATGGTAGTCTTATTAAAGTGTATTTATTACTGGTCTGGAATCTCTGTCTGTCAGTTTGACTCCCCTCTGTGTGAGTTATAAAAAAGGAAAGCGGGTCTTGTAATGCCTCGATCACAGCGACAGCGTCATTGCATTTTGGTTTCCAATGGAACGCTGCGTTTGTCTTGCAGCATTGCGTTGCAGTTGCAGTGCATTCTGTGTTCTTTGTGGTGCATACGTTAGATACAGTGGGGAGAACAAGTATTTGATACACTGCCGATTTTGCAGGTTTTCCTACTTACAAAGCATGTAGAGGTCTGTAATTTTTATCATAGGTACACTTCAACTGTGAGAGACATAATCTAAAAATCCAGAAAATCACATTGTATGATTTTTAAGTAATTAATTTGCATTTTATTGCATGACATAAGTATTTGATACATCAGAAAAGCAGAACTTAATATTTGGTACAGAAACCTTTGTTTGCAATTACAGAGATCATACGTTTCCTGTAGGTCTTGACCAGGTTTGCACACACTGCAGCAGGGATTTTGGCCCACTCCTCCATACCTTCTCCAGATCCTTCAGGTTTTGGGGCTGTCGCTGGGCGATACAGACTTTCAGCTCCCTCCAAAGATTTTCTATTGGGTTCAGGTCTGGAGACTGGCTAGGCCACTCAAGGACCTTGAGATGCTTCTTACGGAGCCACTCCTTAGTTGCCCTGGCTGTGTGTTTCGGGTCGTTGTCATGCTGGAAGACCCAGCCACGACCCATCTTCAATGCTCTTACTGAGGGAAGGAGGTTGTTGGCCAAGATCTCCTGTCCCCTTTGCAGAAAAGCATCCCCAAAGAATGATGTTTCCACCTCCATGCTTCACAGTTGGGATGGTGTTCTTGGGGTTGTACTCATCCTTCTTCTTCCTCCAAACACGGCGAGTGGAGTTTAGACCAAAAAGCTCTATTTTTGTCTCCTCAGACCACATTACCTTCTCCCATTCCTCCTCTAGATCATCCAGATGGTCGTTGGCAAACTTCAGACGGGCCTGGACATGCGCTGGCTTGAGCAGGGGGACCTTGCGTGCGCTGCAGGATTTTAATCCATGACGGCGTAGTGTGTTACTAAAGGTTTTTTTTGAGACTGTGGTCCCAGCTCTCTTCAGGTCATTGACCAGGTCCTGCCGTGTAGTTCTGGGCTGATCCCTCACCTTCCTCATGATCATTGATGCCCCACGAGGTGAGATCTTGAATGAAGCCCCAGACCGAGGGTGATTGACCGTCATCTTGAACTTCTTCCATTTTCTAATAATTGCGCCAACAGTTGTTGCCTTCTCACCAAGCTGCTTGCCTATTGTCCTGTAGCCCTTCCCAGCCTTGTGCAGGTCTACAATTTTATCCCTGATGTCCTTACACAGCTCTCTGGTCTTGGCCATTGTGGAGAGGTTGGAGTCTGTTTGATTGAGTGTGTGGACAGGTGTCTTTTATACAGGTAACGAGTTCAAACAGGTGCAGTTAATACAGGTAATGAGTGGAGAACAGGAGGGCTTCTTAAAGAAAAACTAACAGGTCTGTGAGAGCCGGAATTCTTACTGGTTGGTAGGTGATCAAATACTTATGTCATGCAATAAAATGCAAATGAATTACTTAATCATACAATGTGATTTTCTGGATTTTTGTTTTAGATTCCGTCTCTCAGAGTTGAAGTGTACCTATGATAAAAATTACAGACCTCTACATGCTTTGTAAGTAGGAAAACCTGCAAAATCGGCAGTGTATCAAATACTTGTTCTCCCCACTGTATATCCAAAGTATGTGTCAAATTGTAATAATAATAATAATATGCCATTTAGCAGACGCTTTTATCCAAAGCGACTTACAGTCATGCGTGCATAATTATTTTTTTTGTGTATGGGTGGTCCCGGGGATCGAACCCACTACCTTGGCGTTACAAGCGGCGTGCTCTACCAGCTGAGCTACAGAGGACCACTGTATGCGCAGACTTGACAGAAATAGTAGCAGAAGGTGAATGTTGAACTTTTGTTGCACACGTATCCAGTAAAAATTGTGGATTACATAATGAAAAAAGTTTGACTGCTGAATTTATTAAGCCGCATTGATGCAATGACGCTGTCGGTCTGATCGAGGCACGACTCCTCTCCTATTCTTTCAAGGCAGCTCAAATATGTAGGTTACAAACATCCTGCCTAGAACCCATTGAGACTTAATTTAGCACAATAACAATCCACTCAATGGCCTTGCACAGGTACACTAGAGAATGACCTGGAAAATGTGAAGTTTATTTGAGTGTCTTTGGACAGAAAAGTCTACATTGAGCTTTGTCCATTCTCTCTCTTTTGCATTGTGTTCCCTTTAAGAACTTAGGCTATATAAAAAAAAAGCTAGTGATATCTGGACAATTTGGAGTAGAACACTGCTCATGCAGCAAGTCAAAACAACCACAGTTTCCTGATGAGCCATGCTGCCTTTATCTTCCCTTAGGTTAATATATTGGCACTTTGTTTGAGGTGAACTTGTTTAGGGTTGAATTCTATGTACTATCATTGCCAGTACCATTTTGTCAATGTCGAGAGCCCCCCTTTTAATCGTGCTATGGAAAAGCTGAGTCACTCAGTACAACAAAATACCTTATTGCAGTGAGTCCCACATTTCCTCTCGGTCTGGTCCTCCTCTCTAAACAATGCTCTGGAAGTGGAACATCTGTTGCTTGGTTTGCTGTGTTTAATTGCAAGGCTATGCCCCCACCCCCCTCACACACATTCTTTTGTCATCTCTCAAAGCCCAAATGCGGGCAGGACACACCACAATATTTTTAGTGGCGTTGCTTCAAAACACTTGGATAAAAGAACTTACAAGTGATAATTTTGACAACTTGACACACACACCCACAGAATGTGTGCCAATTCTGAACATTCCCTCTACTGGGACTCTACTGGCAGTCCACCTCAGAGCACTAACATGAAAGAATGAAGCCGGACCTGAACTGACGGTTTAAAGCCCTGACTTAGCTGACGCGTGCGACAAGAATGTAGCGTGCACACCTCTTGCATGCCAGGAATATGAGCTGGTTCTGTGAAGTGCCCACCCCTCAGGCTGTTCACTCATTGTGATTGAAGTTTTCATTCCTGGAGCTGCGGGTGACCAAGTAGGCAACGAGGTGGAGGGGTTAGGGCGAGGGTCAGGAGGTGAGAAGTCGTGTAGGTTTGTTTTGTTTTTAATGACTGGCTCTGCTAACTCTGCTTAAATGGATGACTAGTTTAGGGCTGTTGGCCCAGGCCCCCATTTCCGGTCTGGACCGTGAAGTCACAAACTCTGCTGGTCAGCTACAGCGTAGCAACCTAGCGGTGCCAAAAGCCCTGGTCTGCCCTAGAAAGCCTATGTAAATTACTATCGCCAGAGCCGCCAAACTTTTTTTTTTTTACTGCCGTTTTGGGCTCTAACATTTGTTTATTATGATTAAGTTTGATCCCCATGTAGATTTATAAAAAAATGATGGCTACAAATCGAGATATTTAATTAAATAGTGATCCATTCTGACTAGGCTTGGGCGATATACTGTTTATACCGGGGTATTTCAAAATAAAGACTTATGATTTTCGATAAAATAAAATGTATTTATTTATTTTTGGGTTGGGGTCACCCCAGTGCTACGCCACTGCTTATAACCTACAAGTTAAGTATAACTATAAGAAATCTAAGATGTGTCAAATAAATTATATCCAGCTCAGGTCTCCAGCTATGCATTTGCTAGCTAAGTGGCTAGATCTCAAGATCAAGCTTCTTGGCTACAGGACATTAAATCCCCTCCTGGATCAAGATCCCTATTGCCTAAATTGTCTTGTGCGCCCCTTGTGTGCACGTATGGTAAAACTGTATACCCCGGTATGGTACAGAAACGGTATGAAAATCTGGATACAGCCCAACCCTAATTCTGACTACTACATTTTTCGTCACACAGGACCACATGCTGACACAGACCAATCACGGGCCTGGCAGGTTACGAGGAGGCTCCATAGACATTAAGGTTGACTCTCTCAGGCAGGATGAAAACGACTACATCGACTATGATCCTTTGCTAGCTATGTGCACTTTCACCATGATCCATAGTGAAAACATTTTGGCTGTGTCATTCAGCCCCATTCAGCAATATGTCGCGATTCTAATACTTCCGGCTTTATGCGCCATCGGGAGTTTTCCATAGGAATACGTGGATGACAGCAGCGCTATCAGTATCTACTGGTTTTAATGTCTGTGGGTTGTTCCCTCTCATTGAAGCCACGGAAGTTCAAGGCCGACCACGGTACTGCCGGCATTGTTTGCAGAAAACAGGATCCCCCATTATAGTAAATGGGAATCTTCATGTAAAAAAAATAAAAAACGTTTTGAGGACAATCATGGAACCAATAATTGCTTCTATTCAGACCCCTCCACTTTTTCCACATTTTGTTACGTTATAGCCTTATTCTAAAAAGGATTAAATTGTTTGTTTTTTTCACATCATCCATCTACACACAATACCACATAATGACAAAGCAAAAACAGGTTTAAAATAATAATAAAAAAAACCTAAAACTGATGACATTTACAAAAGTATTCAGACCTTTTACTCAGTACTTTGTTGAAGCGTCTTTGGCAGCGTTTACAGCCTCAATTCTTCTTGGGTATGACGCTACAAGCTCGGCACACCTGTATTTGAGGAGTTTATCCCATTCTTCTCTGCAGATCCTCTCAAACTCTGTCAGGTTGGATTGGGAGCGTCGCTGCACAGCTATTTTCAGGTCCCAAAGCCACTCCTGCGTTGTCTTGGCTGTGTGCTTAGGGTCGTTGTGCTGTTGGAAGGTGAACCTTCGCCCCAGTCTGAGGTCCTGAGTGCTCTAGAGCCGGTTTTCATCAAGGATTTCTCTGTACTTTGCTCCGTTCATCTTTCCCTCGATCCTGACTAGTCTCCCTGCCGCTGAAAAACATCCCCACAGCATGATGCTTCACCATAGGGATGGTGGCAGGTTTCCTCCCGATGTGATGCTTAGCATTCAGGTCAAAGAGTTCAATCTTGGTTTCATCAGACCAGAGAATCTTGTTTCTCATGGTTTGAGAGTCCTTAAGGTGCCTTTTGGTAAACTCCAAGCAGGCTGTCAGGTGCCTTTTACTGAGGAGTGGCTTCCGTCTGGCCGCTCTACCATAAAGGCCTGATTGGTGGAGTGCTGCAGAGATGGTTGTCCTTCTGGAAGTTTCTCCCATCTCCACAGAGGAACTTTGGACCTCTGTCAGACTGATCATCGAGTTCTTGGTCACCTCCCTGACCAAGGCCCTTCTCCCCTGATTAGAATTACATTATGTATACATTGTCATATATGTATTGTTAGGCAATGCATTTGGTATATAGTACACTGCTCAAAAAAAGAAAGGGAACACTTAAACAACACAATGTAACTCCAAGTCAATCACACTTCTGTGAAATCAAACTGTCCACTTAGGAAGCAACACTGATTGACAATACATTTCACATGCTGTTTTGCAAATGGAATAGACAACAGGTGGAAATTATAGGCAATTAGCAAGACACCCCAAATAAAGAAGTGGTTCTGCAGGTGGTGACCACAGACCACTTCTCAGTTCCTATGCTTCCTGGCTGATGTTTTGGTCACTTTTGAATGCTGGCGGTGCTTTCACTCTAGTGGTAGCATGAGACGGAGTCTACAACCCACACAAGTGGCTCAGGTAGTGCAGCTCATCCAGGATGGCACATCAATGCGAGCTGTGGCAAGAAGGTTTGCTGTGTCTGTCAGCGTAGTGTCCAGAGCATGGAGGCGCTACCAGGAGACAGGCCAGTACATCAGGAGACGTGGAGGAGGCCGTAGGAGGGCAACAACACAGCAGCAGGACCGCTACCTCCGCCTTTGTGCAAGGAGGAGCAGGAGGAGTACTGCCAGAGCCCTGCAAAATGACCTCCAGCAGGCCACAAATGTGCATGTGTCTGCTCAAACGGTCAGAAACAGACTCCATGAGGGTGGTATGAGGGCCCGACGTCCACAGGTGGGGGTTGTGCTTACAGCCCAACACCGTGCAAAATGTTTGGCATTTGCCAGAGAACACCAAGATTGGCAAATTCGCCACTGGTGCCCTGTGCTCTTCACAGATGAAAGCAGGTTCACACTGAGCACATGTGACAGAGTCTGGAGACGCCGTGGAGAACGTTCTGCTGCCTGCAACATCCTCCAGCATGACCGGTTTGGCGGTGGGTCAGTGTGGGGTGGCATTTCTTTGGGGGGCCGCACAGCCCTCCATGTGCTCGCCAGAGGTAGCCTGACTGCCATTAGGTACCGAGATGAGATCCTCAGACCCCTTGTGAGACCATATGCTGGTGCGGTTGGCCCTGGGTTCCTCCTAATGCAAGACAATGCTAGACCTCATGTGGCTGGAGTGTGTCAGCAATTCCTGCAAGAGGAAGGCATTGATGCTATGGACTGGCCCGCCCGTTCCCCAGACCTGAATCCAATTGAGCACATCTGGGACATCATGTCTCGCTCCATCCACCAACGCCACGTTGCACCACAGACTGTCCAGGAGTTGTTGGATGCTTTAGTCCAGGTCTGGGAGGAGATCCCTCAGGAGACCATCCGCCACCTCACCAGGAGCATGCCCAGGCGTTGTAGGGAGGTCATACAGGCACGTGGAGGCCACACACACTACTGAGCCTCATTTTGACTTGTTTTAAGGACATTACATCAAAGTTGGATCAGCCTGTAGTGTGGTTTTCCACTTTAATTTTGAGGGTGACTCCAAATCCAGACATCCATGGGTTGATAAATTTGATTTCCATTGATAATTTTTGTGTGATTTTGTTGTCAGCACATTCAACTATGTAAAGAAAAAAGTATTTAATACGATTATTTCATTCATTCAGATCTAGGATGTGTTGTTTAAGTGTTCCCTTTATTTTTTTGAGCAGTGTATTATTTATAATTTGACCAAGTGACAACCTTATTCTAACCGGGTTATCAAAACAATGTGCAAGAAGTTGGGCTATTGTATTAGTAGCTAGCTATATTGCTATAAAAGTATTGGTCCACATTCTAGCTAGTGTCCATCGCTGATACAGGCAATAGTTGCTTATCTTGGCACCCTACAAAAGCTTTAGGGCCGATATAGGTCGTCTAGTAGCCAGCTAGTGGGGATACTTGTAAACATTACAGCTAGGTTGTTCCAGCTGTTACTTAGTTATCTAGCCAGGTAGCTAACAAGCTAGCTACATTTTGAGTACAATACCTACCTACTTAACTACCTAACCTCATTATCTGAAGAGTAAATGTTATCAGAAAAAACGCTTAATGGTAGCCAAGTCGCATAGTTACAGGTACTCTTATGATTGAAGCAACATTGGAAACAATTATCCACAGTTACTATAGTTACCGGTAACTACCTGGCTTTATTGGTCCAGGGAATAGGTTAGCTAGCTTCGGCAGTAAAACTCCAGTATTAACGCTAAGCTCATTAACGCTATTCATCCTTGATCATTCAATTCCGTTGCAGAAGAGGGAGGAGGAGGTCCTTCGCCATGTCCTAGCTAGCTGTGCTGTGCTCCGGAGGGATTAGCAAAGCTACCCTGACCCCAGTGGAGGCTCCTCAGAGGACGAAGGGGAGGACCATCCTCAGTGAATTTCATAAAAATAAAAATAGTGAAACAAAGTTATCCCTTTTAGATAAAACTATACTAAATACACAAAAAATACAAAGGTTTGTGGACACCCCTTCAAATTAGAGGATTCGGCTATTTCAGCCACACCCGTTGCTGACAGGTGTATAAAATTGAGCACACAGCAATCTCCATAGACAAACATTGGCATTAGAATGGCCTTACTGAAGAGCTCAGTGACTTTTAACGTGGCTCCGTCATAGGATGCCACCTTTCCAACAAGTTAGTTAATCAAACGTCTAGGAGCAACAACGGCTCAGCTGTGACGTGGTAGGCCCCACAAGCTCACAGAACGGGACCTTGGAGTGCTGAAGCACGTAAAAATTGTCTGTCCTCGGTTGCAACACTTACTACCGAGTTCCAAACTGCCTCTGGAAGCAACGTCAGCACAAGAACTGTTCGTCAGGAACTTCATGAAATGGGTTTCCATGGCCGAGCAGCCACACACAAGCCTAAGATCAACATGCGCAATGCCAAGCGTCGGCTGGAGTGGTGTAAAGCTCACCGCCATTGGACTTTGGAGTAGTGGAAAAGCATTCTCTGGAGTGATGAATCACACTTCACCATCTGGCAGTCCGACGGACTAATCTGGGTTTGGCAGATGCCAGGAGAACGCTCGTGTTTCTCACCCACTTCCATAGACTTACACAGTAATTATGACAACTTCCGGAGGACATCCTCCAACCTATCAGAGCCCTTGCAGTATGAATTGACATGTTGTCCACCAAATCAAAGGATCAGAGAATGAATCTTGTGCTGAAAGCATAAACTACAGCTAGCTAGCACTGCAGTGCATAAAATGTGGTTAGTTGACTCAGAGAGACAATAATTGAAAAATGTTTTATAAATTAATTTCTTAAAAAATGAACGAGAAACAAGAGTGAGAGCTAGCTATATTTTGAAAAAAAATTTCACGTTCACTTAGCTACCGAATGCCGCTAGCTAGTTTAGCCTACTCAAACACAATTTTAGTTGCAGACTTTCTTGTTCTATAGTAGTTAGTTGAATAACTGCTTAGACATTTAGATTGTTACTTGTCCAAATGCAACTGATTAAAACTGTCATAACTGGTGCTCAAAACTGTCGGGGTTGTTTAATTTCAACTGTTAACATTATGGATTTTTTTCAAATGATGAATTAATCAAGAAGCATAAATCAAAGTTCGATTTTTACTTTGTTACAGTAGACAACAGAACAATCATAAATGGAACGTTTTATACAGGTAAAGCAGATAACTGACTGCTGAACAGCTAATCAAATGGCTACCCGGACTATTTGCATTGATCCCCCCCGTATGCATAGTCACTTTACCCCTACCTACAGTGGCTTGCGAAAGTATTCACCCCCCTTGGCATTTTTCCTATACTGTTGCCTTACAACCTGGAATTAAAATGGATTTTTTGGGGGGTTTATTTCATTTGATTTACACAACATGCCTACCACTTTAAAGATGCAAAATATGTTTTATTGTGAAACAAACAAGAAATAAGACAAAAAAACTGAACTTGAGCATGCATAACTATTCACTCCCCCAAAGTCAATACTTTGTAGAGCCACCTTTTGCAGCAATTACAGCTGCAAGTCTCTTGGGGTATTTCTCTATAAGCTTGGCACATCTAGCCACTGGGATTTTTGCCCATTCTTCAAGGCAAAACTGCTCCAGCTCCTTCAACTTGGATGGGTTCCGCTGGTGTACAGCAATCTTTAAGTCATACCACAGATTCTCAATTGGATTGAGGTCTGGGCTTTCACTAGGCCATTCCAAGACATTTAAATGTTTCCCCTTAAACCACTCGAGTGTTGCTTTAGCAGTATGCTTAGAGTCATTGTCCTGCTGGAAGGTGAACCTCCGTCCCAGTCTCAAATCTCTGGAAGACTGAAACAGGTTTCCCTCAAGAATTTCCCTGTATTTAGCGCCATCCATCATTCCTTCAATTCTGACCAGTTTCCCAGTCCCTGCCGATGGTGTTCTCTGGGTGATGAGAGGTGTTGGGTTTGTGCCAGACATAGCATTTTTCTTGATGGCCAAAAAGCTCAATTTTAGTCTCATCTGACCAGAGTACCTTCTTCTGTATGTTTGGGGAGTCTCCCACATGCCTTTTGGCGAACACCAAACGTGTTTGCTTATGTTTCTTTAAGCGGTGGCTTTTTTCTGGCCACTCTTTCGTAAAGCCCAGCTCTGTGGAGTGTATGGCTTAAAGTGGTCCTGTGGACAGATACTCCAATCTCCACTGTGGAGCTTTGCATCTCCTTCAGGGTTATCTTTGGTCTCTTTGTTGCCTCTCTGATGAATGCTCTCCTTGCCTGGTCCATGAGTTTTGGTGGGCGGCCCTCTCTTGGCAGGTTTGTTGTGGTGCCATATTCTTTCAATTTTTTAATAATGGATTTAATGGTGCTCTGTGGCATGTTCAAAGTTTCTGATATTTTTTTATAACCCAACCCTGATCTGTAGTTCTCCACAACTTTGTCCCTGACCTGTTTGGAGAGCTCCTTGGTCTTCATGGTGCCGCTTGCTTTGGCGGTGCCCCTTGCTTAGTGGTGTTGCAGACTCTGGGGCCTTTCAGAACAGGTGTATATGCAGATTTTGTACGTTTGCCCACTGAAAAAGACATGATCAGTCTATAATTTTAATTGTAGGTTTATTTGAACAGTGAGACACAGAATAACAAAAAAAAATCCAGAAAAACGCATGTAAAAAATGTTATGAATTAATTTGCATTTTAATGAGGGAAATAAGTATTTGACCCCTCTGCAAAACATGACTTAGTACTTGGTGGCCAAACCCTTGTTGGCAATCACAGAGGTCAGACGTTTCTTGTAGTTGGCGACCAGGTTTGCACACATCTCAGGAGGGATTTTGTCCCACTCCTCTTTGCAGATCTTCTCCAAGTCATTAAGGTTTCGAGGCTGACGTTTGGCAACTCGAACCTTCAGCTCCCTCCACAGATTTTCTATGAGATTAAGGTCTGGAGACTGGCTAGGCCACTCTAGGACCTTAATGTGCTTCTTCTTGAGCCACTCCTTTGTTGCCTTGGCCGTGTGTTTTGGGTCATTGTCGTGCTGGAATACCCATCCACGACCCATTTTCAATGCCCTGGCTGAGGGAAGGAGGTTCTCACCCAAGATTTGACGGTACATGGCCCCGTCCATCGTCCCTTTGATGCGGTGAAGTTGTCCTGTCCCCTTAGCAGAAAAACACCCCCAAAGCATAATGTTTCCACCTCCATGTTTGACGGTGGGGATGGTGTTCTTGGGGTCATAGGCAGTATTCCTCCTCCTCCAAACACGGCGAGTTGAGTTGATGCCAAAGAGCTAAATTTTGGTCTCATTTGACCACAACACTTTCACCCAGTTCTCCTCTGAATCATTCAGATGTTCATTGGCAAACTTCAGTCGGGCCTGTATATGTGCTTTCTTGAGTAGGGGGACCTTGCGGGCGCTGCAGGATTTCAGTCCTTCACGGCGTAGTGTGTTATCAATTGTTTTCTTGGTGACTATGGTCCCTGCTGCCTTGAGATCATTGACAAGATCCTCCCGTGTAGTTTTGGGCTGATTCCTCACCGTTCTCATGATCATTGCAACTCCACGAGGTGAGATCTTGCATGGAGCCCCAGGCCGAGGGAAATTGACAGTTATTTTGTGTTTCTTCCATTTGCGAATAATCGTACCAACTGTTGTCACCTTCTCACCAAGCTGCTTGGCGATGGTCTTGTAGCCCATTCCAGCCTTGTGTAGCTCTACAATCTTGTCCCTGACATCTTTGGAGAGCTCTTTGGTCTTGGCCATGGTGGAGAGTTTGGAATCTGATTGATTGCTTCTGTGGACAGGTGTCTTTTATACAGGTAACAAGCTGAGATTAAGAGCACTCCCTTTAACAGTGTGCTCCTAATCTCAGCTCGTTACCTGTATAAAAGACACCTGGGAGCCAGAAATCTTTCTGATTGAGTGGGGGTCAAATACTTATTTCCCTCATTAAAATGCAAATCAATTTATAACATTTTTGACATGCGTTTTTCTGGATTTTTTTGTTATTCTGTCTCTCACTGTTCAAATAAACCTACCATTAAAATTATAGACTGATCATTTCTTTGTCAGTGGGCAAACATACAAAATCAGCAGGGGATCAAAAACTTTTTTCCCTCAATGTATATACTGAGATCATGTGATACTTAGATTGCACACAAGTGGACTTTATTTAACTAATTGTGTGACTTCTGAAGGTAATTGTTTGCACCAGATCTTATTTAGGGGCTTCATAGCAAAGGGGGGGAATACATATGCACGCACCCATTTTCCGTTATTTTTGTGAAATTATTTTTTGAAACCAGTTATTTTTTTCATTTCACTTCACCAATTTATATTTTTGTTCTGTATAGTTTGTGTACTTTTGTTTAGTTAACTAATATTAACAACTCAGACTTCAAAGGGCCTTGTCACTTGGCCCAGATTGCTTTGTGCTCTAACCCTCACCCTAGGCCAATGATCATGTTAGTAGTAACAATGTGTCAAGATCACAATTCCAGAATTTTAAGCGCTTGAACTTCTTGCAGTCCTGCTCAGAGAATGTATTGCTTGGGACTGGAAACAAAAGGGTAAGCAGCAAGCGACAGAAGCCCTCAAGTACAATATGTTGTTCTGTGTGTTTCTTCCCAGTACACCAAATGCTGTTATGTCCCCCTGATAAGATGCCATTCTCCCAGGGCTACAGACATGTTTGTGCTGCCAAGGTGATAAGTGACACTGTTGTCACCATCATGGGAGCCATGTTCAGCCAACATACCAGCTTATTTCCCATGCAAATGTATTTAAACCGGATGATGTGGTTGAGGGCTCTTCTTTAAATTTGGGCTAATCCCTATTGTGACATCCCTTGTAATATCACTGCAGTTTATTAGGGCGACAGGTAGCCTAGCGGTTAAGAGCGTTGGGCCAGTAACCGAAAGGTCGCTGGTTTGAATCCCTGAGCCGGCAAGGTGTAAAAATCAGCCGTTTGCCCTTGAGAAAGGCAATGACGCCGATGACGTCGATTTAAGGCAGTCCCCCGCACCTCTCTGATTCAGAGGGGCTGGGTTAAATGCGGAAGACACATATCGGTTGAATGCATTCAGTTGTGCAACTGACTAGGTATCCCCTTTCCCCATTAAGTGTCCATTTCAGTGTATTTAATATCCAAAAGCCACACAGTTTTCTGGAAAATCTTATTGTACTTGACTTATTGTCTTAACAGAAGCTGATTTTCCTTCAAGTTAAACACCTAGCTAGGCCTTGCAGGTAACTTGTGGACTGAGACAAGTAAAAGCATGTAGGCCACAGCCTCACAGAACCTGCAGTTTGCCTCTGTCACTGATCTATGTAACTAGCTACAGTATTATGTGCCTTCAGAAAGTGTTCATACCCATTGACTTATTCCACATTTTGTTGTTAAAGCCTGAATTCAAAATGTATTTAATTAATTTTTTTCTCTCACCCATCTACACACAATACCCTATAATGACAGTTAAACATGTTTTTAGAAAGTTTTGCACATTTATTGAATATGAAATACAGAAATATCGGATTTACATAAGTATTCACACCCCTGAGTCAATACATGTTAGAATCACCTTTGGCAGCGATTACAGCTGTCAGTCTTTCTGGGTAAGTCTCTAAGAGCATTGCACACCTGGACTGTACAATATTTGCACAAAATTCTTAAAATAATTATTCAAGTTCTGTGAAGTTGGTTGTGGATCATTGCTAGACAGCTATTTTCTTGGCATAGATTTTCAAGCCAAACATGTAACTAGGCCACTCAGGAACATTTTAATGTTGTCTTGGTAAGCTACTCCAGTGTATATTTGCCCTTGTGTTTTAGGTAATTGTCCTGCTGAAAAGTGAATTTGTGTCTGTTGGAAAGCAGACTGAACCAGTTTTTCCTCTAGGATTTTGCCTGTGCTTAGCTCTATTCCGTTTCTTTTTATCCTAAAAGTCTCCCTAGTCCTTGCCGATGACAAGCATATCCATAACATGATGCAACCACCACCATGCTTGAAAATATGAGTGGTACTCAGTGATGTGTTGTGTTGGATTTGCCCCAAACATAACACTTTGTATTCGGGACATAAAGTTACATTTCTTTGCCACAATGTTTGCGGTTTTACTTTAGTGTCTTATTGCAAACAGGATGCATTTTTTTTGGAATATTTTTTATTCTGTACAGGCTTCCTTTTCACTCTGTCATTTAGGTTAGTATTGTGGATGTACTTCAATGTTGCTGGGCCATCCTCAGTTTTCTCCTATCACAGCCATTAAACTCTGTAACTGTTTTAAAGTCACCTTTGGCCTCATGGTGAAATCCCTGAGCGGTTTCCTTCCTCTCCGGTAAGGACGCCTGTGTCTTTGTCGTGACTGGTTGCATTGATTCACCATCCAAAGTGTAATTATTAACATTGACATGCTCAAAGGGATATTCAATGTCTGTTTTTTTTTTTTTTTTACCCATCTGGCAATAGGTGCCCTTCATCGCAAAGCATTGGAAAACCTCCCTGCTCTTTGCGGTTGAATCTGTGTTTGAAATTCACTGCCTGACTGAGGGAACTTACAGATAATTATATGTGTGGGGTACAGAGATGAGGTAGTCATTCAAAAATCATGTTAAACACTATTATTGCACACAGGAATGAGTCCATGCAATTTATTATGTGATTTGTTAAGCACATTTTTACTCCGGAACTTATTTAGGCTTGCCATAACAAAGGGGTTGAATACTTATTGACTTAACACATTTCAGATTTTCATTTTAATTAATTTGTAAACATTTCTAAGAACTAAATTCCACTTTGACATTATCGGGTACTGTGTCTAGGCCAGTGACACAACATCTCAATGTAATCAATTTTAAATTCAGGCTGTAACACTACAAAATGTGGAAAAAGTCAAGTGGTGTGAATACTTTCTGAAAACACTAAGCCCAGCCGCCCAGCCGCCCAGCCGCCCACCCTCAAACACTTATTGTCGGCTGGCAGCAGAGAGACTACAGCTGCACCGAAGTGAGCTAAGCACTCTGTGATCTCTCTCGAACATCTGCTTTTTTGTAGTTGAACCGCACTTTGCTTCTCCCACAAGGTGACTTCCAGGCTTATGGATCGAGAAATAACAACCGTAGTGGTTTAACTTTTTGTTATATCTACAATTTAGAATAACGAGTAAACCCAGAGGTTTTTCATAGCTTGGAATATGTCTGGGAGTTATGATGCCAAACTTGAGCAAAGGCTCTAAGTTGCTGTCATAACATTGCTGTTCTCTTCAGCCCTTGTCCAGTCTGAAATGTCAATCTCTGCAAATTAGTTAAGATTACGTAATGTGTAACATTTTCCAATGTCAGGATTTGTGTTTTCCAGCTGATCTTTAGGCTGTTTTGTCTGGCACAGGCCTGGTGGATAGATGACAGCTGTACTGTAGTGTGGTGATGCAGCAGCAGTCTACCTCCCTCTTTTCCATGATGCCCCATTACTACCCTGGGCTTTCTATAAACTTTTCGTATTTATTTTTTTCCACAGGCTTTTAAGGATTTGACCAAAGACCCACTTTATTTTTACTCCGTAAGGGATCACCGTGTTAAAAGTATCGACTTTGGTGGCCAAGGAACCTGACTGCCCCCTTCTAAAAGCTCCATACAGTACATATAGGCAGTGGTGGAATAAGTACCCAATTGTCATACTTGAGTAAAAGTAAAGATACATTATTTGAAACTGACTCAAGTGAAAGTCACCAAGTGAAAGTCACCCAGTAAAATACTACTTGAGTAAAAGTCAAAGTATTTAGTTTTAAATATACGTAAGTATCAAAAGTAAATGTAATTGCAAAAATATACTTAAGTATGAAAATTAAAAGTATAAATCATTTAAAATGACTTCTGTTAGGCAATCCAAATGGCAACATTTTTATTTTTATTTATTTATGGATATGCAAGGGCACACTCCAACACTCAGACATAATTTACAAATGAAGCATTTGTGTTTAGTGAGTCTGCCAGATCAGACTCAGTAGGGATGACCAGGGATGTTCTCTTGATAAGAGTGTGAATTGGACCATTTTCCTGTCCTGCTAAGCATTCAAAATGTAACGAGTACTTTTGGGTGTCAGGGAAAATGTAAAAAGTAGATTATTTTCTTTAGGAATGTAGTGGAGTAAAAGTTGTCAAAAATATAAATAGTAAAGTACAGATACCACAAACTACTTAAGTAGTACTTTAAAGTATTTTTACTTAAGTACTTTACACCACTGCATATACAGTACCAGTCAAGAGTTTGGACACACCTACTCATTCCAGGGTTTTTCTTTATTTATACTATTTTCTACATTGTAGAATAATAGTGAATATATAAAAACTATGAAATAACACATATGGAATCATATAGTAACCAACAAGTGTTAAGCAAATCAAAATATATTTTATATTTGAGATTCTAAAAAGTAGCCACCCTTTGCCTTGATGAAAGCTTTGCACACTCTTGGCATTCTCTCAGCCAGCTTCACGAGGTAGTCACCTGGAATGCATTTCAATTAACAGGTGTGCCTTGTTAAAAGTTAATTTGTGGAATTTATTTCCTTAATGCGGTTGAGGCAATCAGTTGTGTTGTGACAAGGTAGGGGTGGTATACAGAAGATAGTCCATATTATGGCAAGAACATCACAAATAAGCAAAGAGAAATGACAGTCCATCATTACTTTAAGACATGAAGGTCAGTCAATACGGACAATTTCAAGAACTTTAAAGTTTCTTCCAGTGCAGTCACAACAACCATCAAGAGCTATGATGAAACTGGCTCTCATGAGGACCACCACAGGAAAAGAAGACCCAGAGTTACCTCTGCTGCAGAGGATAAGGTCGTCGGAAGTTCATTAGTTACCAGCCTCAGAAATTGCAGACCAAATAAATGCTCCACAGAGTTCAACAGACACATCTCAACATCACTGTTTAGAGGAGACTGCGTGAATCAGGCCTTCATGGTCGAATTGCTGCAAAGCAATGTACTACTAAAGGAGCAAAAAAAATGAGCAATGGACATTAGATCATTTGTTCTTTGGTCTGATGAGTCCATATTGGAGAGTTTTGGTTCCAACTGCCGTGTCTTTGTGAGATGAAGAGTAGGTGAACGGATGATCTCTGCATGTGTAGTTCCCACCGTGAAGCATGGAGGAGGTTGTTTGTTGGTGTGGGGGTGCTTTGCTAGTGACACTGTAGGTGATTTATTTAGAATTCAAGGTACACTTAACCAACATGGCTACCACAGCATTCTGCAGTGATACGACATCCCAGTTGGAGTTGGACCGCAGCACTCCCTGTTCACCCATGACTGCGTGGCCAAACACGCCTCCAACTCAATCATCAAGTTTGCAGACGACACAACAGTCGTAGGCTTTATTACCAACAATGACGAGACCGCATACAGGGAGGAGGTGAGGGCTCTGGGAGTGTGGTGCCAGGAAAATAACCTCTCACTCAACATTAACAAAACAAAGGAGATGATTGTGGACTTCAGGAAACAGCAGAGGGTGCACCCCCCTATCCACATCGACTGGACCGCAGTGGAGACGGTGGAAAGCTTCAAGTTCCTTGGCGTACACATCACTGACGAACTGAAATGGTCCACCCTCAGGAGGCTGAAGAAATTTGGCTTGGCACCTAAATCCCTCACAAACTTTTACAGATGCACAATTGAGAGCATCCTGTCGGGCTGTATCACCGCCTGGTACGGCAACTACACCGCCCGCAACCGCAGGGCTCTCCAGAGGGTGGTGCGGTCTGCTCAACGCATCACTGGGGGCAAACTTCCAGCCCTCCAGGACACCTACAGCACCCGATGTCACAGGAAGGCCAAAAAGATCATCAAGGACAACAACCACCCCGCTATCATCCAGAAGGAGAGGTCAGTACAGGTGCATCAAAGCTGTAACCGAGAGACTTAAAAACAGCTTCTATCTCAAGGACATCAGACTGTTAAATAGCCTTCATTAGCACATTATAGGCTGCTGCCTATATACATAGATTAGAAATCACTGGCCATTTTAATAAATGGAACACTAGTCACTTAATGTTTACATATCTTGCATTACTCATCTCATGTGTATATACTGTATTCTATACTATTCTACTGTATCTTAGTCTATGCCGCTCTGACATTGCTCGTCTATGTATTTATTTATATATTCTTAATTCCATTGCTTTACTTAGATTTGTGTGTATTGGATATATGTTGTGAAATGGTTAGATATTACTGCACTGTCAGAGCTAGAAACACAAGCATTTTGCTACACCCGCAATAACATCTGCTAAACACGTGTATGTGACCAATACAATTTGATTTGAAGGAAAAGCAGCCAACAAGTGCTCATGGTATGTGGGAACTCCTTCAAGACTGTTGGAAAAGCATTCCAGGTGAAGCTGGTTGAGAGAATGCCAAGAGTGTGCAAAGCTGTCATCTAGGCAAAGGGTGGCTACTTTGAAGAATCTATAATCTCAAATATATTTTGATTTGTTTAACACTTTTTTGGTTACTACATGATTCCATATGTTATTTGATCTTTGTGATGTCTTCACTATTATTCTACCATGTAGAAATTAGTAAAAATAAATAAAATCCCTTGAATTAGTAGGTGTGTCCAAACTTTTGACTGGTACTGTAGGCTAGGCTAGGCTCCATTTTGAGTAGTTTGACTCTCAGTAGCATGACAAAATGTAAGCGCTGTAGTCCTGCCTGAACGCCTGATTTGACTCCTTGATAAAGTGCTAACAGTAGAGAGGATTACCCGAGCACTTTGCTGCTTTATGATTATATTCCACTTAAGACCTTTCGTCATATGTGACCTTACAGTCATGCATGTCAAACCGTTAATGGAAACTATTTTTTCACAGAAGTTAAGCCTTCTTAATGTCAAGTAAGGAGATTTGTAGCATAGTGCTACTACATCCTCTCTGGTTTTAGAGTTTTGATCTGAAATGCTCAGTTTCTCTGAACATATTGTTTTAGGGGGTTAAAGAGGTTTAGGTGAGAAGATTGGCCTAAATGGGTGCACAGACCTCTTCAGTTGGCCCTACAATACAGTGAAGCGGTCAAATGTTGCCTCAGAGTCCACAGGCCTCTAATTCACTGCCTAAGCGTACACTCGTTTCTGCCTGGGCGTACTCCAAGCCTCAAATAATGTGTGTATTATGAAATGAGGTATAAGGAGTCTGCTGTTTTTCCATCATGTTTAAGATACCGTGATGAAGTGTGAAGTCTTCAGATGTGTTATTCTTTACTGTTGACAGAGGTTTTAGAAGTCTCTGTAAATGGCTGCGAGGATGTTTGTTCTGCAACCTGAATGGCTGTGCTGTAGTGTTGTGTACAATGCCCCCTCTGTAAGGCCTACATACTGTACATTTTATATAGGCTTGAAAGACCATTTGAACTCTAGACAGGGTTGTGCTTCTGTAGCGAGAAAGTGCTTGCTTGTAATTATTGCACAGGGTCAACTGAGGAGCAGGCAGCCTATGTGCCAGAAGGTGGCAGCACCATTGTACCTGTATGTACTGTTGTACACATAAACAAAAGGACATTGCTGACATTTGCTGTTCAATTATATGATCACATTTGCAAGATCATTGCTGCTGTCCTTTGCTGCTTTAAATAAATATTTTAGTATTATATGTTTAGGCCTACTTCTATTGATAATTTTTTTAAATAAGCAACCCTAATCTTCTACCGCTTCATCATTTTTAGGCCTATGTGAAATGGAGAACATTATTTTGTTAGCATTGTACATTTGATTTTGTGTAAACTGACATGTTGGGGGATAGGATGTTTTGATAGTTCAGATGATCATATATGTACATTTTAAGTGGTACGCTATTTGTCCCTTCTGTAGTTAGCTGGTGATTTTGTTAATGGATGGTTCAACACTGATGTCACATGTCACAGATGGAGGCAGGCTACTTTGTGAACCTCTAGGGAGATGATAGGTCAAAGGTCATCATAGAGTGCTTCTTACCCCCAGCCGACCTCTCAGGGCAAAGGGACAGGGAGGCATATCCCACGTGGGACTGAGCTTGAAGCATTGAACACGCCCCCCCAACACCAACACAGTTAATGTCAAACTAGCAAGGGGGGGGTGGGTAAATTGCATTTTAATAGCCTACAGAATTGGAATTTGTTTATTGCATTAATTAATTTAGGCTAATTGAAATAGAATTGACTGTCACCCTGCAAAGCAGCCTTGTCATTACAGGAGAGCTGTGATTGAGTTACACCCCATGGGGGAGACAGACAATTTATTGAAAAGGTTTACGCTGGTGATGCTGACATCCTGTCTGGGGTTATTGATGATCTGTTTTAGTCTGATCGATGACTGAATGGGAGCAGAGTTGTTTTTGGCCATGATGGGGTGGGTTGGACTCTCTGGAAAGCAGGCCAGTTGTAGACCTATGCCTATAGACATCAGTGTTTTAAATATAGGCGACCATTGGCCTGGCCCCCCAGTGAGAGGATGCTCCAAGTGGCGCCTGCATATTGAGTGGACCCCTACCCCCCCTGCCCCAGGTCCTGTGGGACACATTGACTGTAGGGGACAGGGGTCTGTCTGGCCTGACCTGAACACACTACTGGCCTCAGTCACCTCTGGGTCCTGCCCCGGCCGGTCCTATACTGCACTCACTGGAATGTGTCCCAAATGGCACCCCATTTCCTATATAGTGCACTACTTTTGACCAGAGCCCTATGGGCCCTGGTCAAAAGTAGTGTACTACATAGGGAATGGAGTCCAATTTGGAACGCAACCACTGCGCTCACCCGGCCAACTCCTCTGGCCTCAGAAAGAATAGTGCTTGCCACAGCAGAAGCTGCTCTCACTAACCCAGTTAGCTCTGAGGTAAAGTCAATACAGTTTTAGTAGCTCGATGTCGTCTGTATACAGTATGCTGCTGCCAGTGTTTTTCATGAATTGTATTTTTCCTCCTAGCTGAAAGCGGGGCAGGCCTAGGGCTATTTCATACAGACAGTGCTGCGAATGAATTGTACCGTAGCATGCGTTTTAAAGTCGTCGTTTGGCATCTTCTCCATATCCAATTCAGTAGGGCTTGTGTTGTAAAGCCGGTGGATGAAGAGGTCTACTTTTCAACATGAGGTAATATAGTCTATAAAAATTGTGGAGGCTGGCTTGTAAATCGCTGATCATAAGGGTTATAGGAGGAAGACTGGGACTGGGAACCCCTCCTAGCAGTTTCCTGGAAAAATACCCTCATAAGGAACACAGATGACAGATCTTAGTAGATAATATAGGGTCAGGAGTTTTTCACTGGTCAGGTCACATGGTCAGGAAATAGACCTAACCCAACTTATAAAGAATAGCCAGCTACAGCCCTGTCCGGAAGCAGTATTTTTCTATCCAGACTCTGACTATGAGTTGATGACAGACTTCTGTCCAGACTATCAGGAGGAGAGTGGGGCTCAGTCACACTATAGGTCAGGGGTTGGCAACAGGTGGCCCACGGGCCAGAACCGGCCCGCATGTTATTATTTGTGTGTGTGTTAAAAAAAAAAATATATACACACACACACACAGTACCAGTCAAAAGTTTGGACACACCTACTCATTCCAGGGTTTTTCTTTATTTTTACTATTTTCTACATTGTAGAATAATAGTGAAGACATCAAAACTATGAAATAACACATATGGAATCATGTAGTAACCAAAAAAGTGTTATGTACACATGCGTACACACGAGCGTGCACACTTGCCTGATGTCACTGAGGGCATGTGCCACACCTGTTAATGCTAGTTGCCCGTGGGCTCAATAGCTCCTCTGTCCTACCACACCAAATGGCTGCATGGAAGTTTTCACATGCATTCTTCAGGCTATCTACTCTTAATGTTTGAACAGCTGTGTTTGATTGGACTCTATTTTAAGGGCTTTGTGTGTCAGTGAGTGTTTGTCGCTCCAGATTAAAAGTGTCAATTTGATAGGAAGCATTTTTTACACGATGAGCCTACGGAAAATTCCTCATTGAAAATGGACATTCGCACGTGCCCTTGGTCTGTGTGTGTCCTGTGTGTATTGTGAAAAAGGGTTGTTTGACAATAATCTGGTAATCCATACAAATCCTCCAGTGTTTGAGACTCTGGTCAACCCTAACAGAAGGCCTGCGTGCCCAAACATTTGCTCAGTCATTCAATACATATCTGAGAGTATTAGGCCTGTAGTGTAAATGTGACTTCTGTTTGTAGGTGTGTGTCTACATATCCTGCTTTAGAGTAGAGCCCTTTGGTAAACCCACCACAGTGACCCAGACCTGAGCTGCATTCTCAACCAACCTGTGTCGCCTTGCCTCTGGGTGAGGTGAGATGTCTGTTTTGAACCTTTTGTCTATTCTCCTCCAGGACCTGCACACCATTTACTGTCACTTCTACCACATGGATGTCCTGTCCCACCTCAGGGAGCACCAGCTCAGGTCAGATTTAACTCTCTGTTCAACCGTAACACCAAACATTCACCCTGCTAAAGCTCCATACACCATGGCCCGTATTCGTAAAGCATCTTAGAGTAGGAGTGCTGATCTAGGATCAGTTTGGCCTTTTAAAACATCATGAATGAGATTAGGCTATGCTACATGGGCAAGGGGGACCTGATTCCTTGATCACCACTCCTACTCTGATGAGGCATTATTAATACAGGCCCTGGAGTGGAAGCTACAACTAGTGTCTATGACTCATCCACATGACCCTTCCAGTCCAATCTCCTGTACATACATAGGACAGAGATGTCTTACACACACTGGGGCCAGCGTGCAGGCCAGGCCACACAGCCATCTCTGAGACATTAACCACAACCATTCCACATAATCAACACTCGGATATGAGAGCTGTCAGTCTGGTTGTGATCATGTATGGACTGATAATCTATAAACTGGTAGTGTCTGAACTAGAGATGGGAGAAAAAATAGATACTGTTGCATATCGGGATATTATTTTTGACAATATATTGTATCGTATTGTTTTGACAATATTGCAATATTATTTTTGTGCTAATTGGCTGTACCTGCACCAAAACTCCAGCATTTTTTCATAGCTTCTTCTCCATGTTCTTTTTAAATAGGGAGCCAATTTGTTTTCAGCTCTTTTTTATTTCTGTGACTGATCAAAACTAGTTTTATCATGGCTCTCTCTTGTCCCTCTGCAGCAAATATGGTGAGCAATATGTTTGGAACATCGACTCGCAATAAAATCACAGTATTAAATCGCAATACATATAGAATCCTGAGAATCGCAATATATATCGTATCGGCACCAAATGATTGTGATGTCCCAGGCATTTCCCAGCCCTAATGCACATACAATAGACCAGTGGCTGTTGCTTAAATTCAACTGAATTTATAAACAAAACTGACTTTATGAACATTTTATAACAGGCGCTAGCAGGTACTTTAGATCGGTAGGGCTGAAAAAGTTGGTAGTGTCATATGAAACGGTACTACAGTATTCTAAAATGTTGGTGTCATAAGTATCAGAATGCTGCAGGGGGACAAGAGAGAGTTTTGATCAGTCATAGAAATAAAAGTGCTGAAGACAAATTGGCTCCCTATTTAAAAAGATGGAGAACAAGCTATGCAGAGCTTTGGTGCAAGGACAGCCAACTAGTGCCAAAATGATACGATATATTGTTAAAAATAATATCTCGATATGTAACTGTATAATTTCTTTCTCCCATCACTAGTCTGAACTGATCATGCATAAACGTATAATGTATGAACTGATAATGTATGAACTGGTAGTATCTGAACTAAGTGTTTTTTCACCTAAGTCCAAACAGTGGAGAAATGTTTTTTTATACAAAATTCTTGCTACCAATAGAATGTTATTTATATGGGGGATACAATCTTCCCAGCTCTGCAGATTTTGCTGCGAAGAGACAGAATCATTAGATCATTTGTTTTGGTACTGTCCATTTGTAGCTTGTTTTTGGTCACAGGTTCAGGAATGGCTGAAGGATTTTAATATTTACCTGGAGCTAACCCTGCAGATAGCACTACTGGGTAGTCTGAAAAGTCATAGTCAATCGATCATTAATATAATAATACTTTTTGCAAAAATGTTTATTTTCAATTTACAATCTGTAGGAACAATGAGAATAGAAGGGTTCAGAACTTTTGTAAAACATCACAGTACAGTTGAAAAATATATGGCAAATAGAAATCCAATATGGATGGTGTTCAGAGATAGATGGGTGGGGTTGATTGGAGCTGAAGTTTGGGACTAATAACAACAAAATAACTAATGAAAAACATACTGTGTCCATAATAAGTATATAGGTTGAGAACTTTTGTGAAAGAGCACAGTTTGAAAGATATGGCATATAGAAGCAAACCGGATGGACATCATGAAAATGATCGGAGAGTTTGAGGGTAGAGGAAGTTCAGGAGAAAAAAACTAACAAAATAGAATTATTGTCAAATTGACTGTGTCCATAAAATGTATATAGTATGTATATTCTGGAAGTAGAGGCCTAAGCGTTGTTGTTCACTAGTTTAATCCAATTAGGGGAGGGGTGGTGGGTTTGGAAAATAATAAAGGGAAATTATATATATATATTTTTTTTTTAAGGATGTGTGTGTGTGTATAATAAATAAATAAATATACAGTGGGGAGAACAAGTATTTGATACACTGCCGATTTTGCAGGTTTTCCTACTTACAAAGCATGTAGAGGTCTGTAATTTTTATTAGGTACACTTCAACTGTGAGAGACGGAATCTAAAACAAAAATCCAGAAAATCACATTGTATGATTTTTAAGTAATTAATTTGCATTTTATTGCATGACATAAGTATTTGATCACCTACCAACCAGTAAGAATTCCGGCTCTCACAGACCTGTTAGTTTTTCTTTAAGAAGCCCTCCTGTTCTCCACTCATTACCTGTATTAACTGCACCTGTTTGAACTCGTTACCTGTATAAAAGACACCTGTTCACACACTCAATCAAACAGACTCCAACCTTTTATTTATTTATTTTATTTTTTGTCATTTAGCAGACGCTCTTATCCAGAGCGACTTACAGGAGCAATTAGGGTTAAGTGCCTTGCTCAAGGGCACATCGACAGATTTTTCACCTAGTCGGCTCGGGGATTAGAACCAGCGACCTTTCGGTTACTGGCACAACGCTCTTAACCACTAAGCTACCTGCCGCCTCAACCTCTCCACAATGGCCAAGACCAAAGAGCTGTGTAAGGACATCAGGGATAAAATTGTAGACATGCACAAGGCTGGGATGGGCTACAGGACAATAGGCAAGCAGCTTGGTGAGAAGGCTGTTGGCGCAATTATTAGAAAATGTAAGAAGTTCAAGATAACGGTCAATCACCCTCGGTCTGGGGCTCCATGCAAGATCTCACCTCGTGGGGCATCAATGATCATGAGGAAGGTGAGGGATCAGCCCAGAATTACACGGCAGGACCTGGTCAATGACCTGAAGAGAGCTGGGACCACAGTCTCAAAGAAAACCATTAGTAACACACTACGCCGTCATGGAATAAAATCCTGCAGCGCACGCAAGGTCCCCCTGCTCAAGCCAGCGCATGTCCAGGCCCATCTGAAGTTTGCCAATGACCATCTGGATGATCCAGAGGAGGAATGGGAGAAGGTCATGTGGAATGATGAGACAAAAATATAGCTTTTTGGTCTAAACTCCACTCGCCGTGTTTGGAGGAAGAAGAAGGATGAGTACAACCCCAAGAACACCATCCCAACCGTGAAGCATGGAGGTGGGAACATCATTCTTTGGGGATGCTTTTCTGCAAAGGGGACGACTGCACCGTATTGAGGGGAGGATGGATGGGGCCATGTATCGCGAGATCTTGGCCAACAACCTCCTTCCCTCAGTAAGAGCATTGAAGATGGGTCGTGGCTGGGTCTTCCAGCATGACAACGACCCGAAACACACAGCCAGGGCAACTAAGGAGTGGCTCCGTAAGAAGCATCTCAAGGTCCTGGAGTGGCCTAGCCAGTCTCCAGACCTGAACACAATAGAAAATCTTTGGAGGGAGCTGAAAGTCCGTATTGCCCAGCAACAGCCCCGAAACCTGAAGGATCTGGAGAAGGAGTGGGCCAAAATCCCTGCTGCAGTGTGTGCAAACCTGGTCAAGACCTACAGGAAACGTATGATCTCTGTAATTGCAAACAAAGGTTTCTGTACCAAATATTAAGTTCTGCTTTTCTGATGTATCAAATACTTATGTCATGCAATAAAATGCAAATTAATTACTTAAAAATCATACAATGTGATTTTCTGGATTTTTGTTTTAGATATCGTCTCTCACAGTTGAAGTGTACCTATGATAAAAATTACAGACCTCTACATGCTTTGTAAGTAGGAAAACCTACAAAATCGGCAATGTATCAAATACTTGTTCTCCCCACTGTATATATATATATATATATATATATATATATATATATATACAGTTGAAGTCGGAAGTGTACATACACTTAGGTTGGAGTCATTAAAACCACTCCACAAATTTCTTGTTAACAAACTATAGTTTTGGCAAGTCGGTTAAGATATCTACTTTGTGCATGACACAAGTAATTTTTCCAACAATTGTTTACAGACAGATCTTCACTTATAATTCACTGTATCACAATTCCAGTGGGTAAGACGTTTACACACACTAAGTTGACTGTGCCTTTAAACAGCTTGGAAAATTCCAGAAAATGATGTCATGGCTTTAGAAGCTTCTGATAGGCTAATTGACATCATGTGAGTCAATTGGAGGTGTTCCTGTGGATGTATTTCAAGGCCTACCTTCAAGCTCAGTGCCTCTTTGCTTGACATCATGGGAAAATCCAAAGAAATCAGCCAAGACCTCAGAAAAAATATTGTAGACCTCTCTGGTTCATCCTTGGGAGCAATTTCCAAATGCCTGAAGGTACCGTGTTCATCTGTACAAACAATAGTACGCAAGTATAAACACCATGGGATTACGCAGCCGTCATACCGCTCAGGAAGGAGATGCATTCTGTCTCCTAGAGATGAACATATTTTGGTGCGAAAAGTGCAAATCAATCCCAGAACAACAGCAAAGGACCTTGAAGATGCTGGAGGAAACGGGTACAAAAGTGTATATATATCCACAGTCCTATATCGACATAACCTGAAAGGCTGCTCAGCCAGGAAATAGCCACTGCTCCAAAACTGCCATAGAAAAGCCAGACTACAGTTTGCAACTGCACATGTAGACAAAGATCGTACTTTTTGGAGAAATGTCCTCTGGTCTGATGAAACAAAAGAAGAGCTGTTTGGACATAATGACCATTGTTATGTTTGGAGGAAAAAGGGGGTGCTTGCAAGCCGAAGAACACCATCCCAACCGTGAAGCATGGGTGTGGCAGCATCATGCTGTGGGGGTGCTTTACTGCAGGAGGGACTGGTGCATTTCACAAAATGGATGACATCATGAGGAAGGAAAATTATGTGGATATATTGAAGCAACATCTCAAGACATCAGTCAGGAAGTTAAAGCTTGGTCGCAAATGGGTCTTCCAAATGGACAATGACCCCAAGCATACTTCCAAAGTTGTGGCAAAAAAACTGTGTTTATTTTCAGCAAACTTAACGTGTAAATATTTGTATGAACATAACAAGATTCAACAACTGAGACATAAACTGAACAAGTTCCACAGACATGTGACTATCAGAAATTGAATAATGTGTCCCTGAACAAAGGGGGGGGGGGGGGGTCAAAATCAAATGTAACAGTCAGTATCTGGTGTGGCCACCAGTGTATTAAGTACTGC
Source organism: Coregonus lavaretus (assembly GCF_964263955.1). Lineage (NCBI taxonomy): Eukaryota > Metazoa > Chordata > Actinopteri > Salmoniformes > Salmonidae > Coregonus > Coregonus lavaretus. The sequence goes on along the minus strand of NC_139997.1, from coordinate 51,683,667 downwards.
AGTGCATCTCCTCCTCATGGACTGCACCAGATTTGCCAGTTCTTGCTATGAGATGCTACCCCACTCTTCCACCAAGGCACCTGCAAGTTCCCAGACATTTCTGGGGGTATGGCCCTAGCCCTCACCCTCCGATCCAACAGGTCCCAGAGGTGCTCAATGGAATTGAGATCCGGGCTCTTCGCTGGCCATGGCAGAACACTGACATTCCTGTCTTGCAGGAAATCACGCACAGAACGAGCAGTATGGCTGGTGGCATTGTCATGCTGGAGGGTCATGTCAGGATGAGCCTGCAGGAAGGGTACGACATGAGGGAGGAGGATGTCTTCCTTGTAACGCACAGCGTTGAGATTGCCTGCAATGACAACAAGCTCAGTCCGATGATGCTGTGACACACCGCCCCAGACCATGACGGACCCTCACCCTCCAAATCGATCCCGCTCCAGAGTACAGGCCTCGGTGTAACGCTCATTCCTTTGACGATAAACGCAAATCCGACCATCACCCCTGGTGAGACAAAACCACGACTCGTCAGTGACGAGCACTTTATGCCAGTCCTGTCTGGTCCAGCGACGGTGGGTTTGTGCCCGTAGGCGACGTTGTTGCCGGAGATGTCTGGTGAGGTCCAGACTCTCTCAGCCTATTGCGGACAGTCTGAGGACTGATGGAGGGGATTGTGCGTTCTTGGTGTAACTTGGGCAGTTGTTGTTGCCATCCTGTACCTGTCCCGCAGGTGTGATGTTCGGATGTACCGATCCTGTGCAGGTGTTGTTACACTTGGTCTGCCACTGCGAGGATGATCAGCTGTCCGTCCTGTCTCCCTGTATCGCTGTTTTAGGCGTCTCACAGTACGGACATTGCAATTTATTGCCCTGGCCACATCTACAGTCCTCATGCCTCCTTGCAGAATGACTAAGGCACGTTCACGCAGATGAGCTGGGACCCTGGGCATCTTTCTTTTGGTGTTTTTCAGAGTCAGTAGAAAGGCCTCTTTTTCATAACTGTGACCTTAATTGCCTACCGTCTGTAAGTTGTTAGTGTCTTAACAACCGTTCCACAGGTGCATGTTCATTAATTGTTTATGGTTCATTGAACAAGCATGGGAAACAGTGTTTAAACCCTTTACACTGAAGATCTGTAATGTTAATTGGAGTTTTACGAATTATCTTTCAAAGACAGGGTCCTGAAAAAGGGACGTTTCTTTTTTTTCGGAGTGTTTTATTTATTTATTTATATATATATATATATGTGTGTGTATGTATGTGTATATATATATATTATGTATATTTATATATATGTGTGTGTGTATGTATGTGTTTGTGGAAAAAACACATATGGGGGATTGGAAATGATGCACTCAATTTACATTGATGGAAGTTGCAATCTATCTGCAATATTAAAGCTGATCTACCCCCTAAAAAAACAAAAAAACATCACCAAAATAAAAGCTAGACAGTCAAGGAGAATAGAAAATTCCAATTCCAATGAATATAGCAGTATTGATTTTGCTATTGTTTGAGCAAAAGAACACAGCATTAGCCATGCAACATGCATAGAATTGCAGGAAATTAGCTTTAATACTGCAAAAGGTTCTCTAAACCGTCAAAATGGCGGCCTCTAAAATGTTATCTAAAATTCAGCCGCGCTGACAGGCCGATCCACGACCATTGCCACGCTCAACACCTACGCCCCTTTTTTGAGCCAGAAAAAACCCTAATGTATAAACGTATAATGTATGAAACTGATAATATATGAACTGATAATATATGAACTGGTAGTGTCTGAACTGATAATGTATACGTGTATGATTTATAAAACTGGTAATGTATGAACTGATATGTTTTGTTGTTGTGCAGGTCGATGTGTTCTTCAGCCAGGTATGAGAGACACGAAGCTAACCACGTCCTGTTCTAGTAAGTAAACGCACACACACACACACACACACACACACACACAGGAAAACCTAAACATCTGCTTGGCTTCTCTTGCAGAACACTGTTTTCCTCTTCTGTTTGTCTGCAGCATCAAATCAAATAATAGTTTATTGGTCGTCTACATAGTTTAGCTGATGGTAGTGTCCACCCACTCTGCCCAGAGTGGCTGAAAACACGCTTTGGTGATGAAATTTCACTTATGTTATGAATGTATTTTTATTTGTATTTAATCAATTTCAGAATAAGGCTGTAACATAACAAAATGTGGTAAAAGTCTATGTATGTAAAAGGTATGAATACTTTCCGAAGGCACTGTGTGTATGTATGTATGTGTGTATGTGTGTATATATATATATATATATATATATATATATATATATATATATATATATATATATATATATATATATATATATATATATATATATATATATATATATATAGTGAGTGAAAAAAGTATTTGATCCCCTGCTGATTTTGTACGTTTGCCCACTGACAAACAAATGATCAGTCTATAATTTTAATGGTAGGTTTATTTGAACAGTGAGAGACAGAATAACAACAACAAAATCCAGAAAAACGCATGTCAAAAATGTTATAAATTGATTTGCATTTTAATGAGGGAAATAAGTATTTGACCCCTTCTCAATCAGAAAGATTTCTGGCTCCCAGGTGTCTTTTATACAGGTAACGAGCTGAGATTAGGAGCACACTCTTAAAGGGAGTGCTCCTAATCTCAGTTTGTTACCTGTATAAAAGACACCTGTCCACAGAAGCAATCAATCAATCAGATTCCAAACTCTCCACCATGGCCAAGACCAAAGAGCTCTCCAAGGATGTCAGCGACAAGATTGTAAACCTACACAAGGCTGGAAGGGGCTACAAGACCATCACCAAGCAGCTTGGTGAGAAGGTGACAACAGTTGGTGTGATTATTCTCAAATGGAAGAAACACAAAAAGACCTGTCAATCTCCCTCGGCCTGGGGCTCCATGCAAGATCTCACCTTGTGGAGTTGCAATGATCATGAGAACGGTGAGGAATCAGCCCAGAATTACACGGGAGGATCTTGTCAATGATCTCAAGGCAGCTGGGACCATAGTCACCAAGAAAACAATTGGTAACACACTACGCCGTGAAGGACTGAAATCCTGCAGCGCCTGCAAGGTCCCTCTACTCAAGAAAGCACATATACAGGGCCGTTGAAGTGTGCTAATGAACATCTGAATGATTCAGAGGAGAACTGGGTGAAAGTGTTGTGGTCAGATGAGACCAAAATCGAGCTCTTTGGCATCAACTCAACTCGCCGTGTTTGGAGGAGGAGGAATGCTGCCTATGACCCCAAGAACACCATCCCACCGTCAAACATGGAGGTGGAAACATTATGCTTTGGGGGTGTTTTTCTGCTAAGGGGACAGGACATCTTCACCGCATCAAAGGGACGGTGGACGGGGCCATGTACCGTCAAATCTTGGGTGAGAACCTCCTTCCCTCAGCCAGGGCATTTAAAATGGGTCGTGGATGGGTATTCCAGCATGACAATGACCCCAAAAACACGGCCAAGGCAACAAAGGAGTGCTCAAGAAGAAGCACATTAAGGTCCTGGAGTGGCCTAGCCAGTCTCCAGACCTTAGTCCCATAGAAAATCTGTGGAGGGAGCTGAAGGTTCGAGTTGCCAAACGTCAGCCTCGAAACCTTAATGACTTGGAGAAGATCTGCAAAGAGGAGTGGGACAAAATCCCTCCTGAGATGTGTGCAAACCTGGTGGCCAACTACAAGAAACGTCTGACCTATGTGATTGCCAACAAGGGTTTTTCCACCAAGTACTAAGTCATGTTTTGCAGAGAGGTCAAATACTTATTTCCCTCATTAAAATGCAAATCAATTTATAAAATTTTTGACATGTTTTTTTCTGGATTATTTTTGTTGTTATTTTGTCTCTCACTGTTCAAATAAACCTACCATTAAAATTATAGACTGATCAGGTCTTTGTCAGTGGGCAAACGTACAAAATCAGCATGGGATCAAATACTTTTATCCCTCACTGTATATATATATATATATATATATATGTGTGTGTGTGTGTGTGTGTGTGTGTTTTTTTAGATTTTTTTGCAAATGCATACAAAATTAAAAACAGATATCTTATTTACATAAGTATTCAGACCCTTTGCTATGAGACTCGAAATTGAGCTCAGGTGCATCCTGTTTCCATTGATCATCCTTGAGATGTTTCTACAACTTGATTGGAGTCAACCTGTGGTAAATTCAATTAATTGGACATGATTTGTAAAGGCACACACCTGTCTACATAAGGTCCCACAGTTGACAGTGCATGTCAGAACAAAAACCAAGCCATGAGGTCGAAGGAATTGTCCGTAGACCTCCGAGACAGGATTGCGTCGAGGCAGAGATCTGTGGAAGGGTATCAAAACCCAGTGGCCTCCATCATTCTAAAATAGAAGAAGTTTGGAAACAACAACACTCTTCCTTGAGCCCGGCCAAACAAAGCAATCGGGGTAGAAGGGCCTTGGTCAGGGAGGTGGCCAAGAACCCGATGGGCACTCAGACAGAGCTTTAGAGTTCCTCTGTGGAGATGGGAGAATCTTCCGGAAGGAAAACCATCTCTGCAGCACTCCACCAATCAGGCCTTTATGGTAGAGTGGCCAGACGGAAGCCACTCCTCAGTGAAAGGCACATGACAGCCCGCTTGGAGTTTGCCAAAAGGCACCTAAAGACTGTCAGACCATGAGAAACAGGATTATCTGGTCTGAAGGAACCAAGATTGAACTCTTTGGTCTGAATGCCAAGCGTCACGTCTGGAGGAAACCTGGCACCATCCCTAAGGTGAAGCATGGTGGTGACAGCATCATACTGTGGGGATGTTTTTCAGTGGCAGGGACTGGGAGACTAGTCGGAATCGAGGCAAAGATGAACGGACCAAAGTACAGAGAGATCCTTGATAAAAACCTGCTCCAGAGCACTCAGGACCTCAGACAGGGGCGGAGGTTCACCTTCCAACAGGACAACGACCCTAAGCACACAGCCAAGACAATGCAGGAGTGGCTTCGGGATAAGTCTCTGAATGTCCTTGAGTGGCCCAACCAGAGCCCGGACTTGAACCCGATCGAACATCTCTGGAGAGACCTGAAAATAGCTGTGCAGCAACGCTCCCCATCCAATCTGATAGAGCTTGCGAGGATCTGCAGAGAAGAATGGAGAAACTTCCCAAATACAGGTGTCCCAAGCTTGTAGCGTCATAACCAAGAAGACTCGAGGCTGTAATCGCTGCCAAAGGTGCTTCAACAAAGTATTGAGTAATGGGTCTGAATACTTACGTAAATGTGATATTTCAGTGTTTATTTTTTATTAATTATCAACATTTTCTAAAAACCTGTTTTTGCTTTGTCATTACGGGGTATGGTGTGTAGATTGATGTGGAAAAACAATTGAATCAATTTTAGAGTAAGGTTGTAACATAACAAAATTTGAAAAAGTCAAGGGGTCTGACAGTACCAGTCAAAAGTTTGGACAAACCTCCTCATTCAACGGTTTTTCTTAATTTTTATTATTCATGAGGTAGTCAGCTGGAGTGCATTTCAATTAACAGGTGTGCCTTCTTAAAAGGTAATTTGTGGAATTTCTTTCCTTCTTAAAGCTTTTGAACCAATCAGTTGTGTTGTGACAAGGTAGGGAGGGTGGGTATACAGAAGATAGCCCTATTTGGTAGAAGACCAAGTCCATATTATGGCAAGAACAGCTCAAATAAGCAAAGAGAAACGACAGTCCGCCATTACTTTAAGACATGAAGGTCAATCAATACGGAAAACATCAATAACTTTTAAAGTTTCTTCAAGCGCAGTCGCATGAACCATCAAGCGCTATGATGAAACTGGCTCTCATGAGGACTGCCACAGGAATGGAAGACTCAGAGTTACCTCTGCTGCAGAGGATAAGTTCATTAGAGTTACCAGCCTCAGAAATTGCATCCCAAATAAATGCTTCACAGAGTTCAAGTAACAGACACATCTCAACATCAACTGGTCAGAGGAGACTGTGTGAATCAGGCCTTCATGGTCGTATTGCTGCAAAGAAACAACTACTAAAGGACACCAATAAGAAGAAGAGACTTGCTTGGGCCAAGAAACATGAGCAATGGACATTAGACTGGTGGAAATTTGTCCTTTGGTCTGGAGTCCAAATTGGAGATGTTTGGTTCCAACCACTGTGTCGTTGTGAGATGCAGTGTGGGTGAACGGATGATCTCTGCATGTGTATTTCCCACCGTAAATCATGGAGGAGGAGGTGTTATGATGTGGGGGTGCTTTGCTGGTGATACTGTCAGTGATTTATTTAGAATTCAAGGCACACTTAACCAGCATGGCTACCACAGCATTCTGCAGCGATACACCATTCCCATCTGGTTTGGGCTTAGTGGGACTATCATTTGTTTTTCAACAGGACAATGACCCAACACACCTCCAGGCTGTGTACGGGCTATTTGACCAAGAAGGAGAGTGATGGAGTGCTGCATCAGATTACCTGGCCTCCACAATCCCCCGACCTCAACCCAATTGAGATGGTTTGGGATGAGTCGGACCACAGACTGAAGGAAAAGCAGCCAACAAGTGCTCAGCATATGTGGGAACTCCTTCAAGACTGTTGGAAAAGCATTCAGGTGAAGATGGTTGAGAGAATGCCAAGAGTGTGCAAAGCTGTCATCAAGGCAAGGGTGGCTATTTGAAGAATCTCAAATATAAAATATATTTTGATTTGCTTAACACTTTTTTGGTTACTACATGATTCCATATGTGTTTTTTCATAGTTTTAATGTCTTCACTATTATTCTACAATGTAGAAAATAGTAAAAAATAAAGAAATGCACTTGAATGATATATATACAGTGAGGGAAAAAAGTATTTGATCCCCTGCTGATTTTGTGCGTTTGCCCACTGACAAAGAAATGATCAGTCTATAATTTTAATGGTATGTTTATTTGAACAGTGAGAGACAGAATAACAACAAAAAAATCCAGAAAAACTAATGTTATAAATTGTTTTTCATTTTAATGAGAGAAATAAGTATTTGACCCCTCTGCAAAACATGACTTATTACTTGGTGGCAAAACCCTTGTTGGCAATCACATAGGTCAGATGTTTCTTGTAGTTGGCCACCAGGTTTGCACACATCTCAGGAGGGATTTTGTCCCACTCCTCTTTGCAGATCTTCTCCAAGTCATTAAGGTTTCGAGATTGACGTTTGGCAACTCGAACCTTCAGCTCCCTCCACAGATTTTCTATGTGATTAAGGTCTGGAGACTGACTAGGCCACTCCAGGACCTTAATGTGCTTGTTCTTAAGCCACTCCTTTGTTGCCTTGGCCTTGTGTTTTGGGTCATTGTCATGCTGGAATACCCATCCACGACCCATTTTCAATGCCCTGGCTGAGGGAAGGAGGTTCTCACCCAAGATTTGACGGTACATGGCCCCGTCCATCGTCTCTTTGATGCGGTGAAGTTGTCCTGTCCCCTTAGCAGAAAAACACCCCCAAAGCATAATGTTTCCACCTCCATGTTTGACGGTGGGGATGGTGTTCTTGGGGTCATAGGCAGCATTCCTCCTCCTCCAAACACGGCGAGTTGAGTTGATACCAAAGAGCTCGATTTTGGTCTCATCTGACCACAACACTTTCACCCAGTTCTCCTCTGAATCATTCAGATGTTCATTGGCAAACTTCAGACGGGCCTGTATATGTGCTTTCTTGAGCAGGGGGACCTTGCGGGCGCTGCAGGATTTCAGTCCTTCACGGCGTAGTGTGTTACCAATTGTTTTCTTGGTGACTATGGTCCCAGCTGCCTTGAGATCATTTATAAGATCCTCCCGTGTAGGTCTGGGCTGATTCCTCACCGTTCTCATGATCATTGCAACTCCACAAGGTGAGATCTTGCATGGAGCCCCAGGCCTAGGGAAATTGACAGTTCTTTTGTGTTTCTTCCCTTTGCGAATAATCGCACCAACTGTTGTCACCTTCTCACCAAGCTGCTTGGCGATGGTCTTGTAGCCCATTCCAGCCTTGTGTAGGTCTACAATCTTGTCCCTGACATCCTTGGAGAGCTCTTTGGTCTTGGCCATGGTGGAGAGTTTGGAATCTGATTGATTGGTTCTGTGGACAGGTGTCTTTTATACAGGTAACGAGCTGAGATTAGGAGCACTCCCTTTAAGATTGTGCTCCTAATCTCAGCTCGTTACCTGTATAAAAGACACCTGGGAGCCAGAAATCTTTCTGATTTAGAGGGGGTCAAATACTTATTTCCCTCATTAAAATGAAAATCAATTTATAACATTTCTGACATGCGTTTTTCTGGATTTTTTTGTTGTTATTCTGTCTCTCGCTGTTCAAATAAACCTACCATTAAAATTATAGACTGATCATTTCTTTGTCAGTGGGCAAACGTACAAAATCAGCAGGGGATCAAATACTTTTTTCCCTCACTGTATATATATATATGGGGTTTGGGGTCACCTAGAAATGTCCTTGTTTTCGAAAGAAAAGCAAATTTTTTGTCCATTAAAATTACATCAAATTGTTCAGAAATACAATGTAGACATTGTTAATGTTGTAAATGGTTATTGTAGCTGGAAACGGCAGATTTTTTTATGGAATATCTACATAGGCGTACAGAGGCCCATTATCAGCAACCATCAGTTCTGTGTTCCAATGGCACGTTGTTTGCTAATCCAAGTTTATCATTTTTAAAGGCTAATTGATCATTAGAAAACCCTTTTGCAATTATGTTAGCACAGCTGAAAACTGTTGTGCTGATTTTAAAGAAGCAATAAAACTGGCCTTCTTGAGGCTAGTTGAGTATCTGGAGTATCAGCAATTGTGGGTTCGATTATCGGGCCAAAATGGCCAGAAACAATTAACTTTCTTCTGAAACTCTTCAGTCTATTCTTGTTTTGAGAAATGAAGGCTATTCCATGCGAGAAATTGCCAAGAAACTGAAGATCTCGTACAACGCTGTGTACTACTCCCTTCACAGAACAGCGCAAACTGGCTCTAACCATAATAGAAAGAGGAGTGGGAGGCCCCAGTGCACAACTAAGCAACAGGACAAATACATTTGAGTGTCTAGTTTTAGAAATAGACGCCTCACAGGTCCTCAACTGGTAGCTTCATTAAATAGTACCTGCAAAACACCAGTCTCAGCGTCAACAGTGAAGAGGCGACTCTGGGATGCTGACCTTCTAGGCAGAGTTGCAAAGAAAAAGCCATATCTCAGACTGGCCAATAAAATATTAAGATGGGCAAAAGAACACAGACACTGGACAGAGGAAGATTGGAAAAAAAAGTGTTATGGACAGACGAATCGAAGTTTGAGGTGTTTGGATCACAAAGAAGAACATTTGTGAGACACAGACGAAATGAAAAGATGCTGGAGGAGTGATTGATGCCATCTGTCAAGGATGTAGGAGGCAATGTGATGGTCTGGGGGTGCTTTGGTGGTGGTAAATTGGGAGATTTGTACAGGGTAAAAGGGATCTTGAAGAAGGAAGGCTATCACTCCATTTTGCAACGCCAAACCGTCCCTGTGGACGGCGCTTGATTGGAGCCAATTTCCTCCTACAACAGGACAATGAGCAAACTTTGCAATAACTATTTAGGGAAGAATTCTGTCTATAATGGAGTGGCCAGCACAGTCTCCGGATCTCAACCCTATTGAGCTGTTGTGGGTGCAGCTTGACCGTACCCAGTAAGAAGTACCCATCAAGCCAATCCAACTTGTGGGAGGTGCTTCAGGAAGCATGGGGTGAAATCTCTTCAGATTACCTCAACAAATTGACAACTAGAATGCCAAAGGTCTGCAAGGCTGTAATTGCTGCAAATGGAGGATTCTTTGACGAAAGCAAAGGTTGAAGGACACAATTATTATTTCTATTAAAAATCATTATTTCTAACCTTGTCAATGACTACATTTCCCATGCATTTTGCTGTATTTCCTATTCAAACTCATTTCATGGATGTTTTCATGGAAAACTAGGACATTTCTAAGCGACCCCAAACTTTTGAATGGTAGTGTGTGTGTGTGTGTATGTATATATGTATGTTCCTTGTTGTCTTGTCTCCCCCTACATACATATATACATACATACAATGTTCCTTGTTGTCCTGTCTCCCCCTACATCCATGTATACATACATACAATGTTCCTTGTTGTCCTGTCTCCCCCTACAGCCAAGACAGCCTCGCCACTTGTTGGTACATCCTCCTCTCCGGCTCAGTCTTCGTCAAGGAGCACATGTACTTGGCTAGATGCTGGTAGGTACCATCTATCTTCCATTGATCAGCACGCAGCCTCTTCACACAGACAGACTGGACGGGATAAGGAGAGCGAGAGGTTGCGTCCCAAATGGCACCCTATATTGTGCACCACTTTTGACCAGGTTCCATAGGGTGCTGGTCAAAAGTAGTGCACTATAAAGGGGATAGGGTGCCATTTGGGACACATCCAGAGAGGCCGGTGGTCTATCTCCTGTCTGGCAGCATCAAGTGGCAGGGTCCTTCAGATCTGCGTGGGCTTTGATAAGATAGCTTGTGATGAAGTGTCTGTAATAGAGCAATGAGTGAGCTCTGAACAGAGTTGGTTCTGCTGCGGTTCACATGCACACACTCTTTCTCGCTCTCTCTGACACTCTCACACACACACACACACAAGTAAGGATCATGTCTGTTTGATGCAGTGCAGCTTTGAGGCAAGTGTGAGATTCCTCTTGCACCACATGACTATAATAACTGCAGTCACCAATAATGAGGGGTGTGTGTGTGTGTGTGTGTGTGTGTGTTGCTGATTGAGTGCAGATGTCTCGGACACAGACACACCAGCCAGGCCCATTCTCACCGCTTATTAATGCTTTTCATCTGCCTGCCCTGGTCGGTCTCTCCAACACGCCCTTCTTCCTGCCCAGCCATAAAACACAAACCTTTTGTGAGCTCAAGACTGAAAAGGTTTTGAAAGATAATTTGCACATAGTACCACTTCATCTACCCTACTGTACAGCATATATCAGATTTGATGTGGAGTTGAATCTGCTTATTGGCAGCAATTTGGCCCACATTAGGTGACCACCATGTGCTGCAGTGCAGAAGGAAAAGTTGGGCAACCACAATTGCCTTGAAGGGATATTGAAGTGTGTGTATGCCTGTGTGTGTGAATGTGTGTGTGCCTGTGCACGTAGGCCTATGTGTGACTGTGAACATGGTGTCTGTGTGTGTTTTCCTGTGCGGTGCAGTTGACAGACAGAGCAGGGCGGTTGGTGTGGGGTGCTGCCTCTGCAGGGTGTCCATGGGGCTGTTGGGGCAGAGGGGGGTTAGGAGGGCAGGGGGAAGGGAAGAGGGTGGTGGGGAATGCAGAACTCCTGGCAGGACTGGGACTGGCCATGTGTTCCTTAGCAGCATGCAGCCCAGGAGCACATCCAGGCAGGAAATGAGCACACACATAAACACACACACACTGCCCTGGAGCCATCGGACACACAGACCAGAGAGAGAACACACTCCCTCCCTTAGAAAAGACTCAAGCCCACAATGACTCGCCTCCTCTTCACCCTGGATCTCTAAACAGACAGGACTTGGATTTACAACAGTTTGGGTGGAGACCTGAACGATTGTATTTCCTTTAAAAAAAATTGAGGATATGCTGGATATCATCTCCCTTCAAAGAGACCCAGAGAAGCAGATCTGTACGTAGCTGGTTGTCAGGTTAGTGTTTACGTGTTCCTCCCTTGTGGAACATATGTTTTGATCGTTCTGTTAGGAGTTGAGCCCTAGGACTTGGAGTCGTGGATGTGTGCTGTAGTAAGTCATTAAGGAGCTTTTTAAATTCCCCCTCTCCGCTTGTGGACTGAAGCCGGCATGGGAATCTAAAAGTTGCTATGGACTAAATCAGGGATTCCCAACCTATTTTTCCCAAGGGCCCCCTTTTTCACATTTGAAAAATGTTACACCCTCCCCTTTTAATTTGAATGATTTTTTATTGAGAGCCTATATTAAATACAAAATAAAGTCACCCGATTTCCCCAAATCCGCTACCAAATATGTTTTATTATGGTAATTTATATGAAACCTACATTTAATTATACATATATTTTACAGAATGTGATTTGATCAATTAATAGCGACATATTCACACATTGTATAAGATTATTCCCAACAAATTCAAATGTCTTTGACTCCTCTACTTTAGAAGGACATAGCTCAGCTTCTGAATGTCATAGACTAACCAAAGATATTCCCATGTGCAGCATCCGAGTCGCGTCTTCCTCTGACATTTTACCACTTGTTTTTAGCCTAAAGCATTAGGCGTCGTTTTAGATCGGTATAAACAATCATGAATTGTAAAAATAAATAAATAGACCCCTCAAATCAAGGAAGGTTGGGAATGGAAACCCCTGGACTAAATGTTTTGGAATTCCCGGCGGGAGGCACGCATTGGCAGGATGCCATCTGGCCTGTGTGGTTTGAAATGATAGCGCACTATACATGTTGTCGATTTGAATCTACGCTCAGCATCTGAAACACAAGCCTACTACTACTGAGTGAAAGCAAGAAAGGCACATTTATCAATAAATGACTGAGCCAGGAATAGCCCATGGTAAGTGTCTTGTTCTACTCACAGTTTCACTTCTAAAATGGATTCATCTTAACTTAACCACAGCCTTTTTGAACACAAGACTAAGTTATCCTATACCTGATGGGCAGGTTTTCTTTTCAGCTCTTGTGACGTTCTCATTTCTTCCCATGTTTTGATTCTGGTCAAACCGCAGCCCTTCTCATGTACAGAGATTGTTAATTGTCCAGCAATTTCAAGGTAAGCTAACACTGGGGCAGGTTCCTTAGATTCTTATAAACTAGCATTTGTTTGTGTTTTTCTAAAGTAAACATCATTAGTATTCCTGCTCAGTAATGTAGACTAATGGTTTTATTGACTGGTTTGTTTACTAGTATGTTGTGGGTCACAAAAAGCCACTGTCCTTTGTGTCAATGTCAATATTCAACCCTGCGGCTTGAGTTTGATAGAATTACACTCAATTTCACCGAAATACTTCTGTGAATTTCATTGACCCCCTTTACATTGATGCTATTTTGTGATTGTTGCTGCTGGGCATAGTAACAATAGTACGTTTTACATAGTAGTGACATAGCAGTCATGCATTTCTAGTAACTAAAATGGATTTTCATGTTGGTCAATTATTGCTAGCCAATATGGTCTTGGCTTTGGTGTTAAAGACTGTGGCATTTTGCTCAATAGAGCAGACCAGTTTGAACTAAGAGCAAGATGTGGTCGCTCTCTTTCTTCATTGTTAGTCATTGTTACTATGGAGACAGGGGTGCTAAACAACTTCTGTTTCAACATCTTTTTAAACAAATTCAGTTTTCTTTAGTTTCTAACCAAGCAGTCCCGAACTGATAGAGTTTACTTATTGATTGGGCTTGGTTACCCAGCAGGGTAACATGACTACCTCAAGAAGTGGCTATATTTGGCTAAAAGATGTGTGTGGCCATCTTTTTCCAGCCTGCTTTGGTGTCTCACAGAGGGCCTTAGGCTTTGCAGCTGTCAGGAGGTTTGGGTTGAACCTGTTCTCTTACTGGCAGGGACATTTTCTTGAGAGAAAACCCCCTCAACACTTGCTGAAAGGCAATATCTGTGTTAGTAAATCAAAAATGTTTACTGCACAGAGTTAGGACTCTAAAGGACACAGTAAGTTGTTTTTGGCTTTTTAGATTTGTTATAATCCAGTTATTTACCACAGAACTGTTTTGATAACAGCACTAGGCATTTTGAGAGGGAAAAATAGGATCTCAGTGTTCCAGTCACTCTTGCCTCGCCTGAGGGGCCAGAGCTGCTGATGCCTTTGCTTTGGTGTGGCGCTGTAGTGTCAGATAGAGGGAGAGGAGGAGATAATGGAGGGCTGCAGGGAGGTTTTAGGCAGTAGGCATATATATATATATATTTTTTTTTTTCACCTTTATTTAACCAGGTAAGCCAGTTGAGAACAGGTTCTCATTTACAACTGCGACCTGGCCAAGATAAAGCAAAGCAGTGCAATAAAAACAACACAGAGTTACATATGGGGTAAAAAACATAAAGTCAAAAATACAACAGAAAATATATATACAGTGTGTGCAAATGTAGCAAGTTATGGAGGTAAGGCAATAAATAGGCTATAGTGCAGAATAATTACAATAGTATTAACACTGGAATGCTAGATGTGCAAGAGATTATGTGCAAATAGAGATACTGGGGTGCAAAAGAGCAAAATAAATAACAATATAGGGATGAGGTAGTTGGGTGGGCTAATTTCAGATGGGCTGTGTACAGGTGCAGTGATCGGTAAGGTGCTCTGACAACTGATGCTTAAAGTTATTGAGGGAGATAAGAGTCTCCAGCTTCAGAGATTTTTGCAATTCGTTCCAGTCATTGGCAGCAGAGAACTGGAAGGAATGGCGGCCAAAGGAGGTGTTGGCTTTGGGAATGACCAGTGAGATATACCTGCTGGAGCGCAGACTACGGGTGGGTGCTGCTATGGGTGCTGCTATGGTGACCAATGAGCTAAGATAAGGCGGGGATTTGCCTAGCAGTGATTTATAGATGGCCTGGAGCCAGTGGGTTTGACGACGAACATGTAGTGAGGACCAGCCAACAAGAGCGTACAGGTCACAGTGGTGGGTAGTGTATGGGGCTTTGGAGACAAAACGGATGGCACTGTGATAGACTACATCCAATTTGCTGAGTAGAGTGTTGGAGGCTATTTTGTAAATGACATCGCCGAAGTCAAGGATCGGTAGGATAGTCAGTTTTACGAGGGCATGTTTGGCAGCATGAGTGAAGGAGGCTTTGTTGCGAAATAGGAAGCCGATTCTAGATTTAACTTTGGATTGGAGATTCTTTATGTGAGTCTGGAAGTTGAGTTTACAGTCTAACCAGACACCTAGGTATTTGTAGTTGTCCACATACTCTAGGTCAGACCCGTCGAGAGTGGTGATTCTAGTCGGGTGGGCGGGTGCCAGCAGCGTTCGATTGAAAAGCATGCATTTAGTTTTACTAGTGTGTAAGAGCAGTTGGAGGCTACTGAAGGATTGTTGTATGGCATTGAAGCTCGTTTGGAGGTTTGTTAACACAGTGTCCAATGAAGGGCCAGATGTATACAAAATGGTGTCGTCTGCGTAGAGGTGGATCTGAGAGTCACCAGCAGCAAGAGCGACATCATTGATATACACGGAGAAAAGTGTCGGCCCAAGAATTGAACCCTGTGGCACCCCCATAGAGACTGCCAAATGTCCAGACAACAGGCTGGGGGGTGAGATGGAAGGAGCTAGGCAGTCATGAAGAAAGGCTTGGCAGGCAGCATTTCCCATCAGGCCGGGCCCAGCCTCACTGGAGTGTGGAGAGAGTAGTCAAAGCAAGGCTGACCTCTCACAGCAGACTAAGCCAAGCAGCCGTCCAACCCTCCCTGAGCAGAGAGAGAGGGAGACCCAGAGAGAGAGAGACACACACAAAGAGAGAGACCTAGAGAGACCCAGAGAGAGAGAGAGAGACCCAGAGAGAGAGAGAGAGAGACCCAGAGAGAGAGAGAGAGACCCAGAGAGAGAGAGAGACCAAGAGAGAGAGAGAGACCGAGAGAGAGAGAGACCGAGAGAGAGAGAGACCGAGAGAGAGAGAGAGACCGAGAGAGAGAGAGAGACCGAGAGAGAGAGAGAGACCGAGAGAGAGAGAGAGAGACCCAGACCCAGAGAGAGAGAGAGACCCAGACCCAGAGAGAGAGAGAGAGACCCAGACCCAGAGAGAGAGAGAGAGACCCAGACTCAGAGAGAGAGAGACCCAGACTCAGAGAGAGAGAGACCCAGACTCAGAGAGAGAGAGACCCAGACTCAGAGAGAGAGAGACCCAGACTCAGAGAGAGAGAGACCCAGACTCAGAGAGAGAGAGACCCAGACTCAGAGAGAGAGAGACCCAGACTCAGAGAGACCCAGACTCAGAGAGACCCAGACTCAGAGAGACCCAGACTCAGAGAGACCCAGACTCAGAGAGAGAGAGACCCAGAGAGAGAGAGAGAGAGACCCAGAGAGAGAGAGAGAGAGACCCAGAGAGAGAGAGAGACCAAGAGAGAGAGAGAGAGACCGAGAGAGAGAGAGACCGAGAGAGAGAGAGAGACCGAGAGAGAGAGAGAGACCGAGAGAGAGAGAGAGACCGAGAGAGAGAGAGAGACCGAGAGAGAGAGAGAGACCCAGACCCAGAGAGAGAGAGAGACCCAGACCCAGAGAGAGAGAGAGAGACCCAGACCCAGAGAGAGAGAGAGAGACCCAGACTCAGAGAGAGAGAGACCCAGACTCAGAGAGAGAGAGACCCAGACTCAGAGAGAGAGAGACCCAGACTCAGAGAGAGAGAGACCCAGACTCAGAGAGAGAGAGACCCAGACTCAGAGAGAGAGACCCAGACTCAGAGAGAGAGAGACCCAGACTCAGAGAGACCCAGACTCAGAGAGACCCAGACTCAGAGAGACCCAGACTCAGAGAGACCCAGACTCAGAGAGACCCAGACTCAGAGAGACCCAGACTCAGAGAGACCCAGACTCAGAGAGAGAGAGAGAGAGACCGAGAGAGAGAGAGACCGAGAGAGAGAGAGACCGAGAGAGAGAGAGAGACCGAGA
The DNA here is from genome assembly GCF_964263955.1 of Coregonus lavaretus. Lineage (NCBI taxonomy): Eukaryota > Metazoa > Chordata > Actinopteri > Salmoniformes > Salmonidae > Coregonus > Coregonus lavaretus. The sequence goes on along the minus strand of NC_139997.1, from coordinate 51,667,029 downwards.
GAGAGAGAGACCGAGAGAGAGAGAGAGACCGAGAGAGAAGAGAGAGACCCAGACCCAGAGAGAGAGAGAGACCCAGACCCAGAGAGAGAGAGAGAGACCCAGACCCAGAGAGACCCAGAGAGAGAGAGAGACCCAGAGAGAGAGAGAGAGAGACCCAGAGAGAGAGAGAGACCCAGAGAGAGAGAGAGAGAGACCCAGAGAGAGAGAGAGACCCCATAGAGAGAGAGAGACCCATAGAGAG